>NC_033798.1:71763404-71812758 GCF_001876935.1 Asparagus officinalis | reverse complement strand
GGGGGGGGGGGGGTGAATAGGGTTTATGCTAATCTAATCTGATTTAATACCAATTAAAACTAATCAATAAATATCCTAGCAAGTATAATATGTGACAAGATATATATATGCAAGGATATACAAATAACACAAGGGTGAAATAAATAAATGTAAATAATATAGTGGACAAACTAATAGTGAGACAATGGCGATATGAGCAATGAGCACAAATATAAATGAACGCTAATGCAAACTCAAACACAACCAAATGATCATAGAGTTCGGACATTCCGTCCTACGTCTCAGCTCCATTCCCGGGGAGAAATCCACTATCACACCGGGTTTTTGACACTCACCCGAAAACGTTTACACCTCACACTTGGTTTTCTACCTCACTGAAAACTTTACAATCAACACTCTTGTAATCCCACTCTACACCCTCTAAGTATTAGTCTCTAGTCTGTGTCTCCCTCAAGTGCTCGGATTTACAACCTCTCACTTGGCTTTACTACCGACGCCACTCCTCTTGGGATGATCACGTCTCTCACCACACACTTCTCTCGGTGTACAAGTATATTACAAAGTGATCTCACAAATTAGGCTCAAATACAATGTTTGTTCTCTATAATAGATGAGAATGAATTGTAAGCTCACACTCTACATAGCACAATCTCACAAGCCTAATTATACAATGCTGTGTGGGTAAACAAAGAGTGAAAATCAAACAAAACTCAATATGAAAATCTAGCTTATAGAAATGATAATCAAACGTATAAAGAGTTAGAGATTGAATTTAGAAAACTTCTCCAATGATAACAAGAGTGAAAGAGATGAGATGATAGCCCAAACACGAATGAATGATCTCTTCTTTCTCTTGTGAAAATTTCTTCACGAACTAAACAAACACTAAAACAAATTTAAACCATTGTTAAACTTTTGTAAACTTGTATAAACAATTTTCTTGGGTAATGATAGAGCTGGGTATAAAGGGGTATATATAGGAGACCCCAAAATCAAAGAAAAACCCAGCAAAAAGATAAAAAAACCTGAAAAACAAGGAGTCTGAAAAACTAGCCGTTATGCAGTTATACGTCAACTTGCTACAGTGATAAGTCGACTTGTAACTAACCGTTATAGTCAAAAAATCAGCCCATAAGTCGACTTGTAAATATCATAAGTCGACTTGCTATAGGTCGACTTGAGTTGTCTAATAAGTCGACTTGGCAGCGGCAAAATAAACATTCCAGAGCATTTCATAAGTCGACTTATCAACCCTGATAAGTCGACTTATGAACATGCACAAAATAAACATTCCAGAGCATTTCATAAGTCGACTTATCAACCCTGATAAGTCGACTTATGAACATGCACAGAGACTGTGCATGTCCAATATCAACCCTGATAAGTCGACTTATGAACATGCACAGAGACTGTGCATGTCCAAAAATTAACTTTTAAAGTGCATTTAAAAATAGCATATAAATTTAGAAAAATATAAAAATTTGAAAAATGTTTATAAGCATGATAATAAACATGTTACAAAAAGAATTTTTCAAATTGTATTTTCCATTTATAAAATATCATCGTTTTACAAAACTTGGTCAAAACATGAAGACATGAAACACTTGTTTTTGTCATTTTGACTTAAACAATATTTTGAAACTTTATCGAATGATTTTATAGACTTAATAAAAGATGTAAGCTATGGTTGTTAAGTCTATAAACAAGAATATACTATTTTCATAAATATATATATATATTATGCAATATTTCAAATGACAAATATGATTTCATTAAATTTAAACTTGTTAAAGATGAAATCATATATATGCATATACAAACATGAAACAAAAATGTATTTTTCAATTATATTCATTTGTTTCATATTTAAACTTGAAAACTATAAAACTAATATATATATATATATAAGCTTATGTCAACTTAAGTGGATAGGAATGAGTCATCCACCAATTTTTTTATCCGTTGATATTGCATTGGGATCCGTAATAGATATGAAGAATCTTTTAAGATTTGTGTATCTTTTGATAGCACAAATCTTAAGACAAGATGAGTGGATAAAAAGTTTGGTGGACAATGCCTCCTATCCACTTAAGTTGATAGGAGTTTTACTCTCTCTCTCTCTCTCTCTATCATATATATAACATATATTATATTATATAATATATATATATAATATATAGTATATATATATAGTATAATATTTGAGACTGTATGCTTGGTGAGCCAAGCACAAATTTGGTACTTAATATATGAGAAATATGGTATGCTTGGACCGACATAAATTTGGTGGCTTGTATGTGATGTGTCACATCCTGCATCGCACTTTATTATCCCATAGTGAATGTGGTCCACATATTTGAATGATGGAGGAGATGTGACACAGTCAACTAGCAAGCATAAACCTTTTGTGGGCTTGGTACCAAGCATAACCATATTCTCTCTCTCTCTTCTCTCTCTCTCTCTCCTATATATATATATATATATATATATATAGGTTATATTATATATATATATAAACAAAAACGTGTATGTGTGTATGTGATTGAGCTTAAAGTATTTAACACACACAATACAAAACCTAAGCTAAATATACCCAAGCTTGATGTTCTTCAATATAGATCTTCTTGGTAAACTTGCGGGTGAAGCTTGAACTTGGATCTTGACTTGAATTTCATTGCTTCATACCGACATTCCTTCAACCTCCATTGGATATGATCGTGAAGGCTCGATTCCATCCATCCTCCAATTGATTGTTTGTCTAGAATAAATATAAAAACACAAACACTAGACAAACAATATTAGTTATAAATTATTTATTAAAACATCATCAAAACAAAAAGGCCAACAAAATATTTATATATTTAAAAAAGGTTACGAGAATTTGAGGACCTAATAATATTTCTATTCACTTGAAGGACTAATATCAAAATAATTTTGGAATATGGGAATACAATAGCAATTTCAATGATTTCAACGCCTAGCTACTTAAAAGGAAAAAAAAAAATTTAATTTTTATTTAAACAAATAAACTCAACATTTACCTCATTTAATTTTAAAACTATGTACTCCAACCTTCTTCTTATATTTTGAGACTAATCCCTCAAATCATGAAAAATGCTATCATGTCCTTCTGATTCTTAACTCATTTAGAAATTGGCCCTCAAATAATTAAAATTAATACTAGATTCTTTAGTTCTTAAAATATTTAGAAATGAGTCCCTCTAATAAAAAGTAGAAGTAATAACGGGAATCATTAATTTGAAAAACATTATAAATATCATGAGACCCAATAACAAATTCAATGAGTTGGGGGATTTATTTAAAATTAGCTAGTTATCTATATTACAACTCCCAAGTACATTTTTATCCACAAATTAAATAATAATTTCTAAGAAAAATACTTAACCATTATTTTTTGGCTTTCGCACAAATGCCGCGACAACACACAGGTCAACTTTGCTCGTATCTATACTAGAACAATTGGGGTTAGTATTGTAACTATGCTCTGTTCATAGCAATACACCTCATTAATCCATAAGGATATTTTTTTATTTTTTTCCTCTAAGTCCAAACTTTCCCTCCATTTATTTTTGAGCCTACTCACATTTATAGTTATGATTCTTGCCTATAAACCCAAAGATATGCCCCATTTGTTTTCAAACACACCCACTCTCAAACTTTTACTATGATTTATCACCTATAAATCCAAAGTTCTACCCCACACTTAGTTTTAAATCCCACCAATTTACAAAGTTTTACTAATTTCTTGCCTATAAATTAATCTGGAGTTTTATATCGCCATTTACTTTTAAACTCACACACTTCAAAAATCATTCTTAAACCCCAAATACTCTACTTAATTATCTTTTTTTTGTTTGTTGTTGTTGTAGTTCATCGCTTTGGAGTATGGTGTAAGTTATTGTATTCTTTTGTAACTTGCTATATTTTTATTGCAAATAGTCAAATATTCAGCGTATTTATACTAAAATGTAAGTTATTATTTTTTGTTGTAATCTGCTATACTATTAATCTAAATGGTTAAGTACACAATTTATTTTTATTCAAATTCTTACACTGTCTTTTTGTCTTCCATCAATGTCATGACATTGCTAACTATGGATGAATTTTTCTTGCAAACAAAGTCAAAATTATACCTTCATTTATTTTTCAACCAACCCACTTTCTCCGAAGTGTTTTCTTCATGATTCTTCAGATGATATTTTTACCTATAAACCCGAAAGTTTACCCCCATTTGTTTTACGTCCACTCACTTTCTATAAGATTTTATTTCCCTATAAAATCAAAGTTTTATCCCCCATTTACTTTTAAACTCACATGCTTTAAAAATCACTCTATAATCTAAAAAACTCTTTTCAATTAATATTAAAACTTATTTGTATTTCAACAATTTGGTATAGAATATAAGTTTTTATATTTTGTTGCTACTTGCTATATTTATGTTCTAAGTCATTAGGTGCGGCGAATTTATAAGGAAAATTTTTAAACTATTATTTTTCATTTCTACACTAATTTACATGTGTGATTTTTAAATATAAACCCTAAGTTCTACCTCATTTTTTGTTAAGTTCATCCACAACCCACTTATGCAGAGGGTATTTTTTGCCAATAAAAGTTTTATCCCTATTTATTGTAAGACATTTGCACTCCCAAATTTATCCTTAAACACAAAAGACACCATCAAATTAATTTTAATTCCACTTTGTATTTCAACAATTTGGCACAATGTAAGTTTATATACTTTTTATGCAAAATATTTTTTTACTCTAAGTGGTTAGATGTACAGTAAATTTGTAAACCAAATGCTTAAACATTATTTTATTTAGCCTTTTTTATATTAATACCATGGCATCGCGTGAGTCAATTTTACTTTTTTGAAATGCTAAAATTAAGTCACTTTTACACTTGTATTTTTCACTTTACGCAAACAATCACCCCCTAAAAGAGCCTTTTCTAGATTTTCAAAAATATGTGAACATCAGACAAACAATGTTCTCAGACAAACAATCACCCCTAAAAGAGCCTTTTCTAGAGTTTCAAAAATTTGTGAACATTGGGCAAACCTCATATTAATTGGAGAAATAAATTTGTTCGTTATTCTCTCTAAGCTAAAAAAAACCAATGTCCACCACGGGTGACCCGAACGCTTGAGAGGTAAGTATCATTTTAATTGGACAAATAAATTTGTTTGTTATTCTCTCTAAGTTATAAAAACCAATACCCACTGCGAGTGACCCGAATGCTTGTGAGGTTCCAATATGACTCTCATAATCTTAGATTCGATTTTAAATTGGGTTATAAAAAAGTTATGAAAATAAAAAATAATAATTTAAATAGATATATAAGAAAGAAATTTACTTTGCCAGCAAACTGCAGTCAATAGTTCACTATTTGAGTCCTCACTGTGGGTGCAAAAAAATATATACGTATTTAAGGAAATACCTGTATTTGTATCTGTTAGGACATGAATATGATTACTGGAATCCATATATGATTTATAGAGAAAGATATATAGTGAAATATTTGGAACAGTATTCTAATACATGTTGATCATACAGTTGCAACAGTTTTAATTCTAATGGATTTGAAGTTGATTTTGATGATCATTATAAGAAACATATTAATGAACCCTCTTGTATTATATGAACTATACATTTTTCCTTCTATATTATCAAGTATTCTCATATCCATTTTGTCTCCACATGTAAATCTGTTTATATATATCCATATGCACATACTTTTATTTATCTGCATGCATATCCATATCTGTATTTGATTTTAGCGGATATGAAAATAAATTACCAAGGCATATCCGTAAACATATTCATATTTGTAATGGGTAACATATATGTTTAGTATCATGTAAGAGTTGTATCCGAACCATGAAGGAATTTCAGCATCAGCAGCAGAATCAGGAAAAACAGGCGGCGGTCGACCGGTCCGGTCGACCGCATTCGTGCATAAGGGTTCCTGTGCGTCTGGAAGGAGGTCAGTCGACCGGCCCGGTCGACCGCAGATGTTTCGGTCGACCGGTGCGGACGACCGACGGCTCTCTGGATTTTTGGGGCTTCTGCTGGATGGTGATCGGTCGACCGGGCCGGTCGACCGGAATTGATCGCGGTCGACCGGGCCGGTCGACCGACGAAGCGGATATCAGTTTTTCAGGTTTTCGACCCGGTTCGTTTTGTAAGTTCTATATATACCTAAACCTGTTTGTTTAGGATATAGGTTGGACGAATTTGAGCAGCCAAAGAGAGAGAATCATTGCATCCAATTGTGAGAGAGCTTTGAGAGATCTAGAGCTTTGTTTTAGGGTTTGGTCTGAGAGATTTGTAACCCTATTTGTATTCTCTTGATTTCTAGTAGAAAGAACTCCCCCCTCCTTGCCCCGTGGACGTAGGCAACTTGCCGAACCACGTAAATTGTGTGTTCTTACTGTGATTGTGGTTTGCATATTGTTTGTGGTTTAGTTCTAGTTATTGTTCGTGTTGCCCTAGAAAGCTTCCGCCGCGCACAACAATTGGTATCAGAGCTAGATCGACAACATGGGAGATGCAAGCACGTCAGGTTCGTCTCTAACAAAGGCGATACAGAGTCTGAGCATCAATAACACGAAGATTGATGTTCCGAAGTTCGATGGCAAGATCAATTTTGGATTGTGGAGGTGTCAGGTGATGGATGCTTTGGATGCACAGAATTTGGAGGAGACTCTTGAGTTAAAAGAGAAACCCGCTGAGTTGGAGGATAAGGTTTGGAGAAAGATGAACAGTAGAGCTTGTGGTGTTATTAGGTCATGCTTGACGCCGGATCTTATTTATGATGTTATGAACGAGACGTCGGCGAAGAAGATGTGGGAAACACTCAATGAGAAATATCTTACGAAGAGCATTGAGAATCGGCTTCACTTGAAGAAGAGATTTTACCAGTTCAAGATGAAGAGAGGGGTTTCCATCAGGGAGCATGTCAACAATTTCACTAAGCTACTTTCAGATATGGCCAATGTTGATATTATAGTTGAGGATGAAGACAAGGCGATGCTACTTCTGTGTTCGTTGCCCGAAGATGATTATGGTACGTTCGTTCTCACTATGATCAATGGAAGAACTACAGTTAGCTACAAGGAGGTGACCTCAGCTTTGGTGAACTATGAGTTGAGGAAGAGTGATGGTGAACCCTCCGAGAAGGCATCGGGAGATGCGTTAGCAGTTCGAGGCCGAGATCCAAACCGTCGTCAGTTCAACCGCTCAAAGTCAAAGAATAGGAGTGCCTATAAGAGTGTTGGTAGAAATCAATGTCGGTATTGTAAAGAAGAAGGACATTGGAAGATTGACTGCCCAAAGTGGAAAGAAAAAGCCGGAAAGAATAAGGGGAAAGCTGCACAAGCTTCAGAAGTGAATGTTGCAAAAGCTATTGGTGAGCATTCAGATTCAGATTCTTCAGGCTATTCATGCCCTGCTTTACCGTCGGTTTGCTATGCGGATTCCACGGAGTGGATGATGGATTCGGGAGCTACATATCACATCTGCCCTAAGAGGGAGTGGTTTTCTAGCTTTGAGGAGCTGGAAAGAGGGGATGTCGTGCTTATGGGTAATGATCACGTATGCCCTATTGGTGGTATTGGTTCAGTCCGGATCAGGATGCATGATGGTGTAGTGAGGGAATTGAAGGAAGTGAGGTTCGTGCCGCAGTTGACGAAGAACATCATTTCTCTTGGGACTTTGGAGGCAGCAGGATATCGAGTGATCTTAGAGGATGCTACAGTGAAGGTCACGAAGGGTTCTATGGTGGTGATGCGAGGTGTCAGGGAAAACTACCTATACTACTTGAAGGGCAAGACAGTTACAGGGGGTCTGGCAGCTTCTATCACTACAGAGGAGGACACTACCACCTTATGGCACATGAGACTTGGACACACAGGAGATAAGTCCCTACAGTCATTGGCTAAACAGGGGCTATTGAAAGGTGCTAAGACCTGCAAGATGGAATTGTGTGAGCATTGTGTACTTGGGAAGAAGACTAGAGTGAAGTTCGGCACCGCTGTTCATAACACCCAAGGTACATTGGATTATATTCACACGGACGTTTGGGGTCCTTCCAAGAACACATCTCTTGGTGGGGCCAACTATTTTGTCACTTTCATTGATGATTATTCCAGGAGGAATTGGGTATACCCGATGAAGCATAAACATCAGGTCCTGGATATTTTTGTGGAGTGGAAAAAGAAAGTGGAGCTGCAGACAGGTAGAAAGGTGAAGACTCTACGTTCAGATAACGGTGGAGAGTACAAGAGTGATCCGTTTCTGCAGTTTTGCCGGGATCACGGCATTAGAAGACACTTCACAGTTCGAGAGACACCGCAACAGAACGGGGTGGCTGAGAGATTGAACCGTACCTTGCTGGAGAAGGTGCGGTGTATGATGACGCAGAGTGGATTGCCTAGATCTTTTTGGGCCGAGGCGTTGGTTTATGCGAGCCATCTTGTGAACAGGTTGCCGTGCACTGCGATAGACGGGAAGACTCCTTTGGAGCGTTGGTTTGGTTCGGAGGCTAGTGACTATGAGTCGCTTCGGATATTCGGGTGTCCAGCTTATTATCATGTCAGTGATGGTAAATTAAATCCGAGAGCGAGGAAAGCAGTCTTTGTGGGATTTAGAGATGGAGTCAAAGGCTTCAAGTTATGGGATCCACAGGACAAGAAGATAGTTATTAGCAGAGATGTCACATTTGACGAGGCGTACATGATGAGGCCTCGAACCCCTCAGCAGGTGGAGGGAGACCAGACAGGAGAGATATCGCAGCAGGTGGAGGATGATGTGACTCCACCCACTCCAGAGAACACTGTATCCATTGAGGCTCCTACAGAGGTGACACTGGGAGGAGATGAGATGACAGATGGGCAGATACAGGATACAGTAGATCATGGGACTCAGGAACAGGGTCATGTTCAGAGGACCATTGCAGCAGATAGACCGAGGAGAGAGATTCGTCGGCCAGCTAGGTATAATGATGTCATGGTCGCATATGCATTATCAGTGGAGGTCGTTGATGATATGGTTCCAGCCACATTCAGGGAGGCAGAGTCTAGCCCCGATTCGATCAGGTGGAGGGAAGCTATGGAGGAGGAGATGCGGTCTCTTCAGAAGAACGACACTTGGACACTTGCACATCTACCTAAGGGTAAGAAAGCTATTGGTTGCAAGTGGGTATATGCGAAGAAGGAGGGATCTTCTATTGGGGACATTCGGTTCAAAGCCAGATTAGTTGCCAAGGGATATGCACAGCTTGAGGGCATTGATTACAACGAGGTATTTTCACCCGTTGTGAAGCATTCGTCGATTCGGATTTTATTGGCGTTGGTGGCACAGTTGGATTTGGATTTGGTCCAGATGGATGTGAAGACAGCCTTTCTACACGGTGATTTAGATGAGGAGATCTACATGACACAACCACAGGGTTTCAAAGCTGCAGGAAAGGAAAATTTGGTTTGTAAGCTGAAGAAGTCTCTTTATGGTTTGAAGCAGTCACCAAGACAGTGGTATAAGAGATTCGACGGCTTTATGATTGGCCGAGGGTACACAAGGAGCCCATATGACCCATGTGTTTATATGCACAAGCTACAGGATGGTGAGCTCATATATTTGCTTTTATATGTTGATGATATGCTTATTGCTTCCAGGAATTCTTCGGCTATTCGAAAGCTGAAAGAGGAGTTATCATCCGAGTTTGAGATGAAGGATCTTGGAGAGGCAAAGAAGATATTGGGTATGGAGATCGAGCGAGACAGGGTGAAGGGGAAATTGAAGCTTACACAGAAGAGCTACTTGCAGAAGATGTTGAAGAAATTCAGCTTTGATGGCAATGCAAAAGCAGTTAGCACACCATTGGCTCCCCACTTCAAGCTTTCAGCGTTGATGTCACCTGTTTCAGTTGAGGACAGAGATTATATGTCGAAGGTCCCATATGCTAGTGCAGTAGGTAGCTTGATGTATGCGATGGTGTGTACGAGGCCAGATTTGTCACAGGCCGTGAGCATGGTATCGAGATACATGCATGACCCCGGGAAGGGTCACTGGGAGGCCGTGAAGTGGATTCTACGGTATGTTCGAGGCACCGTGGATGTTGGTTTAGTGTTTCAGAAGGATGAGAAGGACGGGCAGGCTTGTATTGGTTATGTGGATTCAGATTATGCTGGAGATCTTGACAAACGCCGGTCTACGTCAGGTTATGCTTTTACATTGGCAGGTGCACCTGTATGTTGGCGTTGCACGCTTCAGTCCACAGTGGCTCTCTCTACTACAGAGGCAGAGTATATGGCAGTTACTGAAGCTATTAAGGAGGCTTTATGGTTGCGTGGATTATTGGAGGACTTGGGGATTGCACAGGAGACTATTCGGATATATTGTGATAGTATGTCGGCTATCTATTTGGCGAAGAACCAGGTTTATCATGCGCGCACGAAGCACATCGACGTCAGATTCCACTTTGTACGGGACGTCTTGGATGATGGAGATGTCATATTGGAGAAGGTCCACACAAATGACAACCCTGCAGATATGTTGACCAAAGTTGTTTCAGGAGTGAAATTTGGTCATTGTTTGAAGCTTTTGAACATCCTTCAGTGCTGAGGCCTTTGGAGGCCATTAATATGAACTACGTTCGGCTTGATTCCTTGGGCAAGAGGATACGTAGGCAGTCTTTAGATGCAGCCGGTTTGATCAGTTGATCAAGATGGGGGGAGATCGTGTTTCAGCTCGAGTATTGTTCCTGGACCTGTTGAGGAACTATTGGATGGTTTGGTGTCGGCTCAGTTTTGGTGGAAACATTCGCCGAGGTGGAGAATTGAAGGAATTTCAGCATCAGCAGCAGAATCAGGAAAAACAGGCGGCGGTCGACCGGTCCGGTCGACCGCATTCGTGTACAAGGCTTCCTGTGCGTCTGGAAGGAGATCGGTCGACCGGTGCGGTCGACCGACGGTTCTCTGGAGTTTGGGTTTTCTACTGAGAGCTGGTCGGTCGACCGGGCCGGTCGACCGGAATTGATCGCGGTCGACCGCACTAATGATATAGGCATGTTGCACGAAACCAAGAGATTTCTATCAAAGAATTTTGAGATGAAAGATCTTGGGGACGCCTCTTTTATATTAGGGATCCAGATACATCGAGATCGCTCTCGGGGTATTCTTGGATTATCACAAAAGAGCTATATCGATAAGGTACTTAAAAGGTTTGGCATGCAAGATTGCAGACCAGGTGACACCCCTGTTGCTAAAGGAGACAAGTTTAGTCTCAATCAGTGCCCTAAAGGTAACCTTGAAATTCAGGAAATGCAGAAGATTCCTTATGCTTCGGCTGTAGGAAGTCTAATGTATGCTCAGGTATGTACGCGTCCGGATATTGCGTACATTGTTGGGATGTTAGGCAGATACTTAAGCAACCCTGGTATGGATCATTGGATAGCAGTCAAAAGGGTTATGAGGTATCTTCAGAAAACAAAAGATTACATGCTCACATACAGAAAATCAGAGAAATTAGAGGTCATTGGGTATTCGGACTCTGATTTTGCTGGATGCCAAGATAGCAGGAAGTCTACATCAGGCTACATTTATATGTTAGCAGGAGGAGCTATATCATGGAAAAGTGTCAAACAAACACTAGTAGCTTCCTCCACTATGGCAGCAGAATTTGTAGCTTGCTATGAGGCATCCAATCAGGGAATATGGCTGCGAAATTTTGTCACGGGACTGCGCATTTTGGAAAATGTTGAAAGACCACTAAGGTTATATTGTGACAATAAATCTGCAGTAATGTATTCCAATAACAACAGGAGCTCAACTAAGTCAAAACATATTGACATTAAGTTCCTGGTTGTGAAAGAAAGGGTACAGAGTGGACAGATATCCATAGAGCACATTGGGACAAACTCCATGATAGCTGATCCTCTTACTAAGGGATTGCCACCTAAGGTCTTTCATGAGCATACTGCTCATATGGGTGTGGTATTATTTGAGGATATTATGTTTTAGTGGGAGTTTGTATTTGTGGTGCTTTATGTTTGTTTGTATTGTCTGATCAGAATAAAGTTTTCAGTTAAGACACTCTGTTACATTATGTTTGGTTTTGACCTCACTAAGGAGGACCAGTTGAAAATAGACATGTACTGATCACATTGCATGTAATTTTCATGCTGCACATCCATGATTGATCTATGTCGTTTGATTGTATTGGTATATGTGACCATTGATGGGTCGAGTCACGATAAATGTGACGAAGGCCGCTTTGATCCTATATTGATATAGTCAATGGACGAGATTGTTCGGAAATACCTTTTCAGTGATAGCAATTTTTGAGCTCATAAGGTTATACACAATTTAAGGAATCATATGGTGCCCAAGTGGGAGATTGTTGGATTTAATCTAATAAATCTATTTGTGGGCACATATGATTAATCAATGTGTATTGCTATCTTTCAGGATAACCCACTAAAGTGATCAATTAAGTTGGGTTAATTTGGTATTTAAATGATCATGGGGTCATATGTGCAGATACCAGGTTGTAATTGTAATTTATTGAGGGGCTAAATTACAAAAGTACAACATCTATAAATAAGGGGTTATGGTCCCTAACCTAGGGTTACATTCTCTAATTCTCTACACCCCCATCTAGCTAGAGAAATTCGGATTTAGAGAAACCCTAAGGTTAGAAGATCCAAAACCCATCTCAAGGTTCATCCATGGATTCAGGTATAAGCTTCCGCTCTTTTGATTTTGTTAATCTCTTTGAATTAATCATGGCTATATGGTTTTAGATCTCAAGTTTTATGATGTAGATCTAACAAGTGGTATCAGAGCCACCTTGATTAATTCTTAGGGATTTAAGTTTTATTGGGTTTTTGATCTTAAATCTCTGGTTAAAGATTCAATTTTTGGGTTCGGATGAACAGTAATGTTCTCGGATGAACAGTAACGAATTTTTTTTTCGGATGAACAGTAAAGTATTTTTTTCGGGTGAACAGTAACTTTTGGGAATTTTTTGGATTTTTCTTTGATTTTTCCTTCAATTTTTTCCAATTCTGGATCTGTTTTGAAAATAAAAATCAAAGGTTTTTTGGGTTTGTCGGCGGCGGTTTCAATTTGAAACCCTAAGGGTTCATGGCGAAAATTAAGGAGGTGGTTACCTCAAACGAACCTCGCGTTCGTTCAATTTTAACCGAGCTTCGCGCTCAACGAACCTCGCGTTCGTTCTAAGGTGAACCTCGCGTTCAACTCAGGTGAGCGTCAAGCTCAATTTTAACGAACCTCGCGTTCGTTCTAAGGTGAACCTCGCGTTCAACTCAGGTGAGCGTCAAGCTCAATTTTTTTAACGAACCTCGCGTTCGTTCTTCAGACGAACCTCGCGTTCGTACTTCAGACGAACCTCGCGTTCGTACTTCAGACGAACCTCGCGTTCGTACTTCAGACGAACCTCGCGTTCGTACTTCAGACGAACCTCGCGTTCGTACTTCAGACGAACCTCGCGTTCGTACTTCAGACGAACCTCGCGTTCGTACTTCAGACGAACCTCGCGTTCGTGCTTCAGTCGAGCCTCGCGTTCGAACTTCAGACGAACCTCGCGTTCGTACTTCAGACGAACCTCGCGTTCGTACTTCAGTCGAACCTCGCGTTCATTTTTTAAACGAACCTCGCGTTCGTTCCCAAGTTGAACCTCGCGTTCTTTTATCAAACGAACCTCGCGTTCGTTCATTTTCAGACGAACCTCGCGTTCGTGCTTAAGTGAGTCTCGTACTCAATACAGTCGAACCTCGCGTTCGAAGTTAAGGGAACTTCGTGTTCATTATGGTTAAGCCTCGGCTTTTCATGGGTCCACTTTGGTATACTTAATTTATTCAATTAAGTTATGGGCCCTAATTAAGCTGTGAGACCCCAATTAAGTTTTTGGAAATTCAGTTGATTTAAATTAAAACTTTTTAATTTAAATCTAATTTGGTTTTTAATCAATTATTTAATTCAAATATTATGACACTAAGGTATTAAGGTTGTCTCTCACTCCAATTGATTAATTGAAACAAGAAGTTGCCAAAGTAACCTCTCTTGTGTAGATTGTTCATGAGGAATGTGAGATGTTTGTGTGTATGCTTTCGTGTAAATATTTAATCGGCCCAAAGGAAGGTTAATATTTATTTAGACTGTATACACATCTGCGATGATAAGCGTGTGACAATTATAAGGTTTACATGTGAATAATGAATCGATCCAAAGATAGTTTCATTATTTGACATGAGTTATTGTCAATGTTTGATCATTGCAACAAGGTATCACTTACAAGTTAATATTACTGTCCAAAGACTTGATATTAATGTTGTGCCGGTATCTTGGATGGGGATTGTCATTATTTGAATTTTATTGATTATGGTTATTGATGTGAGCATTTTTGTTTTATTTCAGCTAATGCATCTGCTGCAACAATTTCTGCTAACATCAACTCAATTCCCATGCTAAATGGGACAAACTTCAAGGTTTGGAAAGAGAACATATTAATTGTTCTTGGCTGCATGGATCTTGACTATGCATTAAGAACTGAACAACCCCAACCTCTCAATGCGGATAGCACTCCTGATGCAAAGAAGGAGCATGAGAAGTGGGAGCGTTCAAATCGCATGAGTCTTATGATCATTAAGCGCGGCGTTCCGGAAGCCTTCAGGGGCATAGAATCCGAAGGGATTACTAAGGCTAAAGATTTCCTTGCCGAAATTGAGAAGCGTTTTGCGAAAAACGATAAGGTAGAAACAAGCACGCTTTTAGCTCGCTTGATTTCAATGAAGTATAAGGGCAAAGGAAATATCAGGGAGTACATTATGGAAATGTCTCATATTGCTTCAAAACTTAAGGCACTTAAACTCGATCTTTGTGATGAGTTATTAGTGCATCTGGTTCTGTTGTCTCTTTCTGCACAGTTTAATCAATTTAAGGTCAGTTATAACTGTCAAAAGGAGAAATGGACTCTAAATGAGCTCATTTCATACTGTGTGCAAGAAGAAGACAGGTTGAAGCAAGATAAGACAGAAAGTGCTCATTTGGCCTATGCCTCTAAGGATAAGGGCAAGAAAAGGAAGAATGATAAGGAAGCTGCTAAGGGTCCAGTTGAGAAGAAACAACATAAGGATAATCAGGGTTGTTTCTTCTGTAAGAAGCCTGGACATGTAAAGAAGGACTGTACAAAATATCACGCCTGGCGTGATAATAAGGGTACGTTCCTTGCTTTGGTCTGTTCTGAGGTTAATTTAGCTTCAGTACCTAGAAACACTTGGTGGTTAGACTCTGGTGCTACTACTCACATAAGTGTTTCTATGCAGGGTTGCCTGAGCTACCGAAAGCCAAGTGATGTTGAAAGACACATCTTTGTGGGCGACGGACAATCGGTAGATGTGGAAGCAATTGGGCACTTTAGGTTGTTGTTAGGAACTGGTTCTTATTTGGATTTGAAAGATACTTTTGTAGTACCGTCTTTTAGACGGAATTTGATTTCAGTTTCTGTATTGGACAAATCAGGTTATTCTTGTTCATTTGGAAACAATCAATTTAGTTTATCTTTTAATTCAAATGTTGTGGGAACTGGTTACTTAAGTATTTATGACAACCTATATTTGCTTGATACAATTGCTTCTTATAATGAATCCTTGCATGCGGAATCGCGTGGTACTAAGCGTAAATTAAATAAGGAAAATTCGGCAACATTATGGCATAAGCGCTTGGGTCATATCTCAAAAGGTAGAGTTGAGCGTCTTGTGTCTGATGGTATTTTGGATTCCCTTGATTTTTCGGACTTCGACGTATGTGTTGAATGTATCAAGGGAAAACAGACCAAAGTGAAAAGATTAGGTGCCAACAGATCTTCGGATGTCTTAGAATTGATACATACGGATATTTGTGGGCCATTCCCTACGGAATCCTGGAATGGTCAACAATATTTTATATCATTCATAGACGATTACTCACGTTATGGGCACCTATATCTTATTCATGAAAAATCTGAGTCTCTGGACATGTTCAAAGCCTATAAAGCTGAAGTTGAGAATCAACTCAACAGAAGAATTAAAACCGTCAGATCTGATCGTGGTGGTGAGTACTACGGTAGATATGATGGTTCAGGTGAACAACGTCCAGGACCATTTGCTAGATACCTAGAGGAATGCGGTATCGTCCCACAGTACACCATGCCGGGTTCACCTAGCATGAATGGTGTAGCTGAAAGACGAAACATGACTCTTAAGGATATGGTAAGTAGTATGATTGCTCATTCTTCGTTACCAGAGTCACTCTGGGGAGAAGCACTTAAGACAGCAGCTTATATTCTGAATAGAGTGCCAAGTAAAGCAGTTGCTAAAACACCTTATGAGCTTTGGACTGGTCGAAAGCCCAGTTTAAAGCATTTACATATTTGGGGATGTCCAGCTGAGGCAAGGCCTTATAGGCCAAATGAAAAGAAATTGGACTCCAAAACAGTTAGCAGCTACTTTATTGGATACTCTGAACGCTCTAGGGGCTATAAGTTTTATGATCCCACTATAAGGAATATTTTTGAGACGGGAACAGCAACATTCTTTGAGGATGTTGAGTTTGGGGGGAGAAATAAGGTTAGAGACATTAGTTTTGAGGAGGAATTGGCTTCAGATCCAATCCATACAGTTACTTTTGACAATATTCAGGTTCCTATACCTGTTGTTGCTCAAGAAGTAAATCCGGAACCTCAAGATGATAATGTTGAACAACTCCCTGTTCCAGAAGAACAAACTCAACAACCTCAAGAACCAGTGCCATTAAGGAGATCCACGAGAGAAAGGAGAAATGCTATTCCGGATGATTATATTGTATTTCTCCAAGAACATGAGGAAAGTAGTGGAATGTTAGAAGATGATCCAATCAACTTCTCTCAGGCCATGAAAAGTTCTAACTCTCAACAGTGGATTGATGCCATGAATGAAGAGTACAAGTCTATGCAAGACAATAAGGTTTGGGAACTTGTCCCATTACCAGAAGGTGCAAAACCAATTGGTTGTAAATGGATTTTTAAAACCAAGCGGGATGCAAATGGTAATGTGGAGAGGTATAAGGCACGTCTTGTGGCTAAAGGCTATACTCAAAAGGAAGGCATTGATTATACAGAGACTTTCTCTCCGGTTTCATCGAAAGACTCTTTCAGAATAATCATGGCACTTGTTGCTCATTATGATCTTGAGTTACATCAGATGGATGTTAAGACTGCATTTCTCAATGGAGACATTGATGAGATGATTTATATGGTGCAACCAGAAAACTTTGTGTCAGGAGACCCAAAGAATATGGTTTGCAAATTAAGGAAATCCATCTATGGACTCAAGCAAGCTCCTCGTCAATGGTATCATAAGTTTCAACAAATAGTTATCTCGTTCGGTTTTGAGATGAACATTGTTGATGACTGTGTATATCACAAGTTCAGTGGGAGTAAGTATATTTTTCTGGTTCTGTATGTCGATGACATCTTGCTTGCCACTAATGATATAGGCATGTTGCACGAAACCAAGAGATTTCTATCAAAGAATTTTGAGATGAAAGATCTTGGGGACGCCTCTTTTATATTAGGGATCCAGATACATCGAGATCGCTCTCGGGGTATTCTTGGATTATCACAAAAGAGCTATATCGATAAGGTACTTAAAAGGTTTGGCATGCAAGATTGCAGACCAGGTGACACCCCTGTTGCTAAAGGAGACAAGTTTAGTCTCAATCAGTGCCCTAAAGGTAACCTTGAAATTCAGGAAATGCAGAAGATTCCTTATGCTTCGGCTGTAGGAAGTCTAATGTATGCTCAGGTATGTACGCGTCCGGATATTGCGTACATTGTTGGGATGTTAGGCAGATACTTAAGCAACCCTGGTATGGATCATTGGATAGCAGTCAAAAGGGTTATGAGGTATCTTCAGAAAACAAAAGATTACATGCTCACATACAGAAAATCAGAGAAATTAGAGGTCATTGGGTATTCGGACTCTGATTTTGCTGGATGCCAAGATAGCAGGAAGTCTACATCAGGCTACATTTATATGTTAGCAGGAGGAGCTATATCATGGAAAAGTGTCAAACAAACACTAGTAGCTTCCTCCACTATGGCAGCAGAATTTGTAGCTTGCTATGAGGCATCCAATCAGGGAATATGGCTGCGAAATTTTGTCACGGGACTGCGCATTTTGGAAAATGTTGAAAGACCACTAAGGCTATATTGTGACAATAAATCTGCAGTAATGTATTCCAATAACAACAGGAGCTCAACTAAGTCAAAACATATTGACATTAAGTTCCTGGTTGTGAAAGAAAGGGTACAGAGTGGACAGATATCCATAGAGCACATTGGGACAAACTCCATGATAGCTGATCCTCTTACTAAGGGATTGCCACCTAAGGTCTTTCATGAGCATACTGCTCATATGGGTGTGGTATTATTTGAGGATATTATGTTTTAGTGGGAGTTTGTATTTGTGGTGCTTTATGTTTGGTTGTATTGTCTGATCAGAATAAAGTATTCAGTTAAGACACTCTGTTACATTATGTTTGGTTTTGACCTCACTAAGGAGGACCAGTTGAAAATAGACATGTACTGATCACATTGCATGTAATTTTCATGCTGCACATCCATGATTGATCTATGTCGTTTGATTGTATTGGTATATGTGACCATTGATGGGTCGAGTCACGATAAATGTGACGAAGGCCGCTTTGATCCTATATTGATATAGTCAATGGACGAGATTGTTCGGAAATACCATTTCAGTGATAGCAATTTTTGAGCTCATAAGGTTATACACAGTTTAAGGAATCATATGGTGCCCAAGTGGGAGATTGTTGGATTTAATCTAATAAATCTATTTGTGGGCACATATGATTAATCAATGTGTATTGCTATCTTTCAGGATAACCCACTAAAGTGATCAATTAAGTTGGGTTAATGGGTATTTAAATATAATCATGGGGTTATATGTGCAGATACCAGGTTGTAATTGTGATTTATTGAGGGGCTAAATTACAAAAGTACAACATCTATAAATAAGGGGTTATGGTCCCTAACCTAGGGTTACATTCTCTAATTCTCTACACCCCCATCTAGCTAGAGAAATTCGGATTTAGAGAAACCCTAAGGTTAGAAGATCATCAAAAACCCAAATCAAGATTTCATCCATGGATTCAGGTATAAGCTTCCGCTCTTTTGATTATTGTTAATCTCTTTGAATTAATCATGGCTATATGGTTTTAGATCTCAAGTTTTGATTTAGATCTAACACGATCCACACAGACGAACTCATTGTAAGTTACCCCATATTTAACCTAAATGCTGCTCCATATACACATTCTCATATCTTCGACGCTCACTCTGATTTAGCAGAAAAGAACAACAAGAAACTTAGAATTTAAACATGCATATCATGTTAGGATGTAAGTGGCAAGGTTTTAAAAACATGGTTAATCAGATTATGCGACAACTGATCGGATTACGCGAAATTGCACATGTGTGAATTTTTAATATATATATAAATATTCATGAATAATAGTTGACAAAATTCAGACCTCTAGAGGTTTCAATATAAACTCAAACTTGAGTTCCTCTAGGGGGTCTACCCAAACAAACACAATCTGATCGTATACCAACAAAGAATGAATTCAAACCCTAAAAGCGTCTAGGGCGAATCTACAGCTACAAATTGAACCAGGACAGAAGTTAACAAAGAGGGAAGCAGAGTACCTTTTGAGAGAAGCAACGACGGAGATTGGAACAGAGCTCGACGGCGGCGGGGGACTTGGAATCTAGTCGGCAGAGGCGCTGACGGTGGCGTCGGCGGCGGTGCCAAAAGAGGCGGCGGTGCCAAAAGAGGCGGCGGTGGGGGGTTTCTAGGGTTTATGCAAAGTATTTGCTAGTATTGTTGCGATGGTAGTCCCTGTTGACTCCCACCCTTGAATCATTGAATTTACAAATTAGGATACTTCGGAGGATGTAGTAGCAATTTAAATGATTTGAGTGACTAATTTCGAATGGCTTAATTGCACTTAAATATCGTCTAGTTTTCTCTATTTTGCACTTATATACCCTCACTTGTTTGTGTCAGCACTTATATACTCTTAATGGAGTTTTCAAAACTTGCACTTATAAACACTCACTCGTTTTAGCGTTGCTTATATATCCTAATTTTTGCTTGTTAGGGTAGATCTAGGTTTGTTGAGAGTTTAGTGTAAGTTATTAGGGTTGAGTATAATTTGTTGTTTTTTAATGCTGAGGATTTTCTGTAAATTTAGACTTAACATAAATCAAATTGGACTTAACTAGAAATTAGACTTAAAATAATGATGGATAATCTAATAATGCATATAGATTTTTGGCAAAACTTTGTTGTAGGCCCCTTATGTGCTAGCCAAAGTATCGTTTCGGATCATTAATATTTAGAAATCATCAACCACACAGTCATTAATATTATCATTGTCATCAATCTATGTTCTTTTTTGCAAACTTCTGTAAAATATTGTTGACGAGATCACGTGGCTGACACGTTAGCAAAAATTAGTTGTAAGTTTCATACAAACGTGTATGTTGAACTTGTGATTTCACTAATTTTTTTGCTAAACATGACAGTGCCAGATCATTGTCACGTCAACAAAATCTGATGACGAATGTAATATTAAGAACAAAAATGCCTCAGGGACCCCAAATAAGGGAAACAGGGGGCAGGTGAGGTGTCCCCCTCTAAATGCATGAACAGTGCATCATGCATTCCGAGGGGGACACCTCACATGTCCCCCCTTGGGTTCCCTATTTGGGGTCCATATAGCAGCACCCTATTAAGAATCACCACAGTTAACTTTTATCAAATATTAAAAACGCTAAGGTACCGTTTGGCAAAGGGTTAAGTGAGGGGTTAAGGAGACTTAACCCCTTCTTAACCCGCCGAACATAAAAAATCTATACAATGGTTAAAGTGAGTTAACCCTCCATAATTTGCCAAACATAAAAAATATAGAAGGGTTAAGCTAACCCCTTTAGATGGATTATAATGAGTTAACCCCTCAAAATGAGGAGTTTACTAATATCCTATTTAGAAGGATTAAGAGTTAACCCTTCTAATTATAAAGAAAATAGTCAAAATCATTGTTATTCCCAAACACTAAAACTGATCACAATGACTAAAATAAAACTTATATAACGGGTTAATAATTTAGTCCTTCGGATTATCGAATTGGCTAACTATGTTAATCCTTTTCCTTAATCCCTTTTCATTAACCATTTGCCAAACGGAGCCTAATAGTATTTGGGTGGTACGTTCGGTTATAAGTGAAAGAAACTTTACTTGTAGTAATAATCAGGTTGTTTTTGGTACGTCAGCTTGCTTACTGCAAAACAAATAGCTCATTTTTCTTTTCTTTTTTTTCTTTTTTTTCTCTTTTTTTCATTTCTCAAAACTCTTGATACTTATCATAATAATATTTGCATGAGATCCCAAGCTATAGGCACTGTTTCTGAGAAAAGAACAGAATATTAAGCTGATGAAACTTAAGTTAATTCAGGTACTAATGAGCAAAACTTGATATAACAGCTATCACGAAATTCAACAGAACAATAAACTTTTTACTGTCAACAGGTTTTCCCAAATATTTTACCCTTCGAGTTCGAAGCAAACTATACTCTTTTGAGGCACATTAGAGAAAGAACTAGAGTGATTTTTGTTTCTGCATATTTAGATGTTACTAAGGCGGACCAGTTGAAAATAGACATGTACTGATCACATTGCATGTAATTTTCATGCTGCACATCCATGATTGATCTATGTCGTTTGATTGTATTGGTATATGTGACCATTGATGGGTCGAGTCACGATAAATGTGACGAAGGCCGCTTTGATCCTATATTGATATAGTCAATGGACGGGATTGTTTGGAAATACCTTTTCAGTGATAGCAATTTTTGAGCTCATAAGGTTATACACAATTTAAGGAATCATATGGTGCCCAAGTGGGAGATTGTTGGATTTAATCTAATAAATCTATTTGTGGGCACATATGATTAATCAATGTGTATTGCTATCTTTCAGGATAACCCACTAAAGTGATCAATTAAGTTGGGTTAATTTGGTATTTAAATAAGTCATGGGGTTATATGTGCAGATACCAGGTTGTAATTGTGATTTATTGAGGGGCTAAATTACAAAAGTACAACATCTATAAATAAGGGGTTATGGTCCCTAACCTAGGGTTACATTCTCTAATTCTCTACACCCCCATCTAGCTAGAGAAATTCGGTTTTAGAGAAACCCTAAGGTTAGAAGATCCAAAACCCATCTCAAGGTTCATCCATGGATTCAGGTATAAGCTTCCGCTCTTTTGATTTTGTTAATCTCTTTGAATTAATCATGGCTATATGGTTTTTAGATCTCAAGTTTTATGATGTAGATCTAACAGCTACGTCCTCTGCTAACCCTAGATTACAAGAATATAGGCTCTCTCTCCTCTGCTTGGTTTTTTCTCCAACAATAGAATAATATATATAAGAAAATCAAAACTCTATCTCTAGCTTAACTTCCTAATTAGAATAGGATTCAAACTTCTAATCATGATGAGACTCAATCTTCTAATCATGATAGATCTCTAACCCTATCTAATTCTCATGAAGTTATAAAAAGAATCATAAACACAATCCCAACAATCTCCACCTTGGATTTAATTCCCAAGCCACTTTGAAGATCTGCCATTGCCATCTTGAAACTTTTACCTCTCCTGCTAGCATTTTCTATTCCTTTTGCACTTCAAATCGAAACACCTACACTCCTAATCAGAACATCTGCACTCCAACTGGATGCCTGTATGACCCTTACTTTCATCTGCCTCGCTATGGTGCCTCCACCTCTCTTGTGCGCACCAAGAGATACACCACCTCTAACATCAGAAGCAAATCAATCATGGTTCTCCTCCCATATTGAGCCTGACAATAGCCTCCCCCCGTTTGTTGTCCTTGTGTTCCAACTGCATCGCTCGTTTCAAACCATATCGATACACCTCTCCTACTCCACACTACGAACCGGATGTCTCTAACCCCCCCATCACTTGGCTTGGACTGAATACAAGTGCTCATCGTCTTCAAGTCCAATGCCACCATCTCCATCTCCATGTGTGTTACTCGGTCGTGCCCACTTGCAAGCTTCACCTAATCTGGTACTGTCCTTCTCAAGTCTACACACCAACCAACTCCTACTCCTGCGATGAGTTTGAATAATTATATGCTGATAACTCTACTGCTAGAATCATGTTTGATTCTCTACACCAGTCTTATCCGTCGCATACTTATTTGCCCTATCTACCATCAGATCTGTCTCATTACCACCATCAGAACTTATCAGAACTTTCTCACTAATCTAAAAATTAGACCCTTCTATCGCATTTAGAGCTCTCTAAAACTCGAAAATCGACCCTTGGATCACTACATTCCGCCTCCAATTCACCCATCTGCTAACGCATAATCATAGACCATCAGATTAAACAAAAATACTAAACACCACAAATCAGCCATCACCAAATCAACATGAAATCCCACCCACATGATTGACACCTTACCTTCTCCCATAAATCTCGCGAACCAGTAATTTCTCCTTTCCCTTTTTTCATGCGGACCACACCTAACTAAATCCTCTCTTGTGAATGTACCACGTGCCCTCGCTCTCATCCTCATGTGCGAGAGAAACCCTTTGTGGAATTTTTTTCTTCTTGATCAGCGTGCCCCTTGTGAACAAGATTTCAGCTTCACCTCACATGTGAACAAGACTCCATCTTACATGCTTCTCCATGTGGCTTCATGTTCTCCTTCGTCACATGGAAACCCTAGAAAATCAAAAAATCACAGCCCTAGACAATCATCGCCACCATCTCGATTCCTAACGGCGTTCTCGCTGCTCCAGCACCGTTGCTGGGCCTCTACACTGGCCGCACTTGCGTTGACCTCCCTCCACCGCCGGCTCGCTGCCATCGATCTTCTTTTTTTATTTTTCTTTTTCTTCATCTTGATTCTTGTAACGCTGCCGATCTTCACTTTTGTGCGACATTTATCTTACGAACTTGCTCCCGGATCTATCATCATGGCTCTGATACCACTTGTTGGGGAATTTTACTCTCCCCACCTACTACAATATGCGCTTGGAAGTCAACCTACAATCAACAAGATATAAAATAACCACAATCTAGAAGAAAGAGCACCGAGATTTACGTGGTTCGGTCGACCAACTTCGATCTACATCCACGGGGTAACAATACGAGAAATCCACTATGAATTAGGAAGAACTATAAAAGGAACCACTCAACTCTCGTCTCTCAATCTCTCAACCTCACATACGTAATCAACTCTCATATTCTCTCCAAAGCTCTCTCCTTACAATCTTTTGAATGGACAAATACTGCAAAACCCTCTCAATGATGTAATCTTTTGCACGAACAAAGACTACGAAACCCTCGTCTCTCGTATAATATTCTTGAATCAGGCTACGCCCTCTGCTAACCCTAGATTACAAAAATATTGACTCTCTTCTCTGCTTGATTTTTCCTCCGACAATAGAAGAATATATATAGGAAAATCAAAATCCTATCTCTAACCTAACTTCCTAATTAGAATAGGATTCAAACTCCTAATTATGATGAGACTCAATCTCTTAATCATGATAGATCTCTAACCTTATCTACTTCTCATGAAGTTATAAAAAGAATCAAAGACACAATCCCAACACTTATTGGTTTATCTCAGTCGTGCAATTTCTTTAATATTATTCTTTCTTATTCTCAATTGCAATCTTTAATTTTGTTCAACATTTTTGAGTTGCATTTTTTTGGTGGGTTTTAAGCTGGATAATTTTGTCAATGATTAACTAAAATTTTCGTGAAATGTGAAAATGGTATCTAATTAATTTCAGAAAAGTATGTTGAAAACAATTATTCAGAAAGAAAGATGGTTAGAGATTAAGTCCTTTATCATCTTTAAAAAAAATTCAAATTTAGAGCTTGGGATGAGATTAATTTTTAGTTTGTATAAATAATTGAATAATCTTGAGGAAAGCTGGCTAAAATCAGCTTAGAGCTGGATTAAGAGGCCTGATACAATCTTGAAATTAATGGATGAGAAATTTCAGAACATTTTTTTTTTATTTTTTATCTTTAAAACCATATCATGCTGATGTATTTACCCCAAAAAAATTTCTTGTTTCTGATTACGGCACCATATATAATGTGGAAGAACGCAAGACAACATAACAATAGAAGAAAGAGTAAATTTTACAAGCTCCAATAAATTTGGACTATTTTCAGATAACCCGAAAAAGTTGAAGACATGTCACTTAAACCTCCAAACTTTTGCATTTTTCGAATAAGGTTTCAGATAACCCCCAAATTGTTGGGGATTATCAAAAAAATTTTGGGGGCTTAAGTGACATCTCCAAAATTTCTGGAACTTATCTCAAAATGGATAAAACTCCCCGCACTTTTGGAAATTTACCCTAAATGAATCCTGTAGTGTCCTCTCTTTTTCACTTTATGTTTGTGAGTGTGAGACCTGGCTTGATGACTTGATGTGCCGAGCTTAAACATAACTTATGCTTGTTTTTGTAATGAGAAATGTGACATCTTAAACGTAGGCTCATCCAACAACCTTATTTGAGATATAGCTGATAAAAGTTTAAGATAAGGGAAGGAAGAAGACATTTAAGTACCTGGAAAATGTTCTCGGAATTCAAATTTGTCCAGAAATATCTCTTTTTAAAAACTTAAGCTAATGTTTGATAAATGCATGTTCAACTTCTTGACACATTCATCCATCATATGAAAATGTGTATGCATGTGTACTCCAATTATCTTGTTTGGTAAAAAATATCTACTGAAAAGTTTGAGCCAACATTAGTGAAGTGCACAAGATATGCATTTGTATTCATGCGCCTAGAGGGAGAAGTTCGAAGAATTTATGAACAATTTTAATTTTTTAACTGTTTGAGACTTTTATGGTAGATTACAGGCCAAACAATCTTGCTTTCAGGCGTCAGTAGAAATCTAGCGATTTATCTTATTAACTAGCATTTTGTACTGTTTTGACTGGTAGCTCCAATTATTTCCGAGTTCTGGGTGACATCTAAAAATGTTTTGTCATTGAGTCAGGCTCTTTAATTATGTAGGTGAATAATTTTGACATTTGTCCTCTGATAAACGTTTTCTTCTAGTTCATTAGACTTCCTATAAGATGTTTGTCATATATTTCTACGAAAATATATTTTCCTGACACGATATGAATGAGAACTTGAAGAGGGTTTACTCTGGATTAGAGTGCTCTTTTATCTTGATTTCTTTCAGTTCTGATGAAGTTTCTAAGTTTGTATTTTTATGCATCTCTTTTTCAGAGAGCCACACATACATATTTGGAGGATTGGATGGTTCTACGAGAGCTATGAACGAAAAATTTCCACTGGTAAGCAATACAAATGCAAACGGTGACAATAGATCAACCAACAAAAGGTCAGGTGTTGAAATTATGCTGAGAAAGCTACTTGGAAATTGATCACTATCTTTCCAGGATTTAATGTTGAATATCACTGAATATACTTCTGAAGTTTTTTTAGTCTGTATTTTCTTTTTGTTTATTTTTTTCGATAGTTTGAGAATGTATGATTTTCCAAGGGCTATGGATAAAAGAGTTCCACAGTTAAAGCAACGCTACTGCAGGCGATGACAACAGGTTTTTCAACAAAAGGTCAGTGCTGAGATTTATGCTGAGACTATTTGTAGATCGAATCACTATCATTTCAGTAAATTTGACTAAAAGTATGATACAAGTTCCTTTAGAAATCTCTGGATAAAAATAACAGCAACAACAACAATGATACCAAATCAAAGAGGCTTGAAACTGTACAAAATTTCTAAGTAATCTTAAAGGTTAATATTCTTCAACATGGACATCGTTTATGTTTATATTGGCAGCAGGAAACAGTAGCATCCCATAACAGCAAGAGCAGAACCAGTCCAGCGAAAGACAGTACTACTCATAGCGGTAAGTGTATAAAAATAGCCCAAAGAAGAAGAAAAAAACTTATAAATTAACAAACAGTCTATTCACACAGCAGAAACAAAGCAAAGCAGATACCAGGGAAGCAATCAACTACTCAACCACCGGAAAGCAGCAGCCAAGGTTCACTTGCAAACACCGCAGCGAAAATTTCAACAGCTACCAAGCACTCAGCGTTCACTAGGAGAAGCACAGAGTCATCTATCAAGCTAATGAAGCAGCAGCTAAACGCAATTTAAAACTACGGTGTTAGCTTGACTTGGTCGTTGATGACCAAATCAACCACTGTTTCTCTGTTGAGAGAATGGTGGAGAACGTGAATCATGGGTGGTTGAGAGAAAATCTCTCATGGGGGCGGATCTGAGGGGTAGAGATGATGGGTTAAGCCCCTATATAAGGAGGATCATTCTCCTTGAGAAAATACACTGAAAACAAAAGCAAAACCACCTACCCATTACCGTAGCCCCTCAGAAATATCAGTTCTTCTTCCTCTTTGCTTATCAGAGTTCAGTCACTGGTATCAGAGCCATTCTATCTCTCTCTCCATTTTTCTAGTTCTTGAAGAAGAAGAGCTCTCGGTTGAAGAAGGAGAAAAGAAAGGATTCATAAATCCAGCGGTCATAGCCATATCTCAATGTTTATAGCCGGTCAAGTCATAGCCTACACCCTATTACTTCATAGCCTAAATCCAGCCTCTTGTTTCCTAGCTAACCTACTGTTTTTTTATAAGCCTAGTCTAGACTATTGATAGCTCATTTGTCAAGACGTTTCTCATTTTTAAATTCCTACATCTTCCTACTGTTCATCCAACCTAGTTTTTTCATAGCCTATTAGGCCTTCAGTACTTTGCATCCTCCCTATTATTTCATAGCCTAGTTGTTTCATAACATAGTTTCAACTTACCAATCACTTCCTATTGGGCCTTTGCATTTGGGCTTGCTTGACCTGTGGTGTATGCTGTTTTTCACACTCCGAGTGAAGGCCTGTTTCACCTATCCAAGTGGAGGACACCGCGCAAAGCTGATTTCACAGAGCAGATCATCTCCATATCCAGTTAGAAACGACGTCGAAACTTTGACAACAGATTCTTCGGTCAACACCGCTAAGTGACGACATTGCTTCTATTGGAGTTTCGTTTCTCAACTCACAAAAATCAGGTTCATTTTAATTTAATTATTTATTTATCTAACTTTATTTTTTTAGTATAATTGTCAAAATATCAACCTTACACATATTTTAAAATTAATTTCTAGTAAACTCGTTCTATCAGAACTAGGCAAAATTAACAAATTTAATGGCAGTAATTATGATATGTGGCATAGAAAAATAGGATATGCTCTTATTCATGACAACATTGATGATATAATCGAAACCACTGCTCCAATCCTTACTGATAAATCTACACCTGAAGAAAAGAAAAGGGTTTGAACAGTGGAAGTCGAAAGATAAAAAAGCGAAAAGTCTTATGCTCATGTTCATGGAAGATAACTTAATCAAAGTTTTTGAAACTTATAAGACTTCCATGGACATGTGGAATGCAATAAAAGAAAAATACGACACTGCTTCTTAAGTTAACATCCAACTACTCTTGCATAAGTATAATTCTTGTCGTATGCAAGAGGGAGACAATGTCGTAGAGCATATAAATAAAATGATTGTCATGGCTAAGGACTTATCCACTGCTGGGACCGAAATCCCGGAAAGAATGCAAGTGGCAACCATTTTGAATAGTCTTCCCCCTTCACTTGCTGTGGCTGCCACCCCATTAAGAATGAATCCTGCCATTAAGTCTGTTACTGATCTTCCTATGCACCTAGCGATAGAACAGGACTTAATAGCCAGTAGGAAGGAACCAGAACTGAATATGGTGCAGCAAGAGCTGAATTATGTCCGCCAGAGGCATAATACTGGAAGCTATAAAAACCCTGGTTCTAGTAAACCACAACCACGAGGACCAAAATCACAGTAGTTCAAGAAAAAGAAAGTACCCCGCGGAGCCTGCTACAATTGTGGAAAGTTCGGTCATTTCAAACCCAATTGCCCACAAGGTGAAAAGCAGGAGAATAAGGGAGGCTATAAGCATCCAGAACAAGGGGGTACTAGCAAAAGAGAATTCGTCGGTGTGACGAAATGTAATGTTGTGATGACGGATATCAGTGGTTGGTGGATCGACTCCGGTGCGACTAGGCATATCGCAAAGGAAAAGAATGGAGTCGTAGAATTCACCAGGCTGAAGAAAGGAGAACAGAGAATCTATATGGGAAATAACACCTATCTCGATGTAGAAGGTATTGGTTCGTATAGATTGGATCTTGGGGACAACATTCTTGTCCTCAAAGATGTGTTCTATGCGCCAGGAATTCAACGCAATCTGATCTCTGTTCCCAGCTTGATGAAGAAAGGACTGGAAGTGAGGTTCTATAATAACAGGGTTTCTATAGGCAAGAATAATAAAGTGTATGCTATGGGTAAATATGTGCCCGAGCATGAATTATGCATTCTTCCAGTAGTTTGTAATAATTCTGATAATAAAATTTCGAATTTGAACTACTTGTCCTGTTATATTTCTGAATCTGAATTGTGGCATTTTAGACTAGGACATGCTAGTATTTCAAAAATGAAAGAAATTATCAGAATGAACTTGCTTCCTGCACTATCTAATGTTCAATTGCCACCATGTGAACATTGTTTAACTGGTAAAATGACTAGAAAACCTTTTGTTGGCGGACATAGAGCCAATGAACTTTTAGGGTTGATACACTCGGATATTTGTGGTCCCCTAAGTGTCAAAACTCATAGTAATAAAGAATATTTTATTACTTTTATAGATGATTATTCTAAGTTTGCACACGTCTATCTTATATGTAGAAAATTAGAAGCTTTTGAGTGCTTTAAGAGATATAAGACAGAAGTTGAAAACCAACTTGGATTGAAAAAATTAGAAGCTTTTGAGTGCTTTAAGAGATATAAGACAGAAGTTGAAAACCAACTTGGATTGAAAATTAAAAATTTGAGAACTGATAGAGGTGGAGAATATAATTCTAAAGAATTTGAAAGTTATTGTATTCAACATGGAATTAAAAGGCATACAACAATGCCGTATAGGCCACAACAGAATGGTGTTGCTGAAAGAAAAAACAGAATATTATTAAATGTAGTTAGATGCATGTTGTCTCATTCTGGTCTCTCTAAAAACTTTTGGGGAGAAGCATTGTTAACTGCAAACTACATTTTAAATAGAATTCCCACCAAATCAGTTATATCTACACCTTATGAATTATGAAATGGGAGGAAACCTATTTTGAGTCATCTCAGGAAGTGGGGATCTATAGCCCATGTTCTCATTCCATGTCAACTTAGAGATAAGTTGGATTTTAAAACAATAAAGTGTAGATTCATAGGGTATTCAGAAAGTCAAAAGGTTATAAGTTTTACAATAAAGAAAAGGGAGTCATTGAAAGCAGAGATGCTATATTTCTAGAGAATCTAGAGGAAGAGGAACAAGTTCAAGAGGAAACAGAACCTCTCACTGTAATAGATGATGATTATTACAGTGTTGTTCCCACTAATGACCCCGATATTGTGAATGAACCTAACCTTAAAAATGATGAAATACCTATGGAAAATAATGTACCTAATCAACCGGTTGTAGGCAACAAAAGGCAAAGAACACAACCTTCATGGATGGATGATTACTATTTGTATTCATGTGAGTCATCATGTTTTTCGGTAGATACAAATATAGAAGAACAAGATCCCTTAACCTTTTCTAATGCGATGAAATCGCATGAATCAACTTCATGGCTGGAATCTATGAGAGAAGAACTTGATTCCATAGAAAAGAATAAGGTATGGAGTTATGTGATCTACCAGAAAATAGAAAAGCCATAGGATGCAAATGAGTGCTCAAAAAGAAATATCGTGTTGATGGATCTATTGATAAATTCAAAGCACGGTTAGTTGCCAAAGGTTATAACCAGAAGGCATGAATAGATTTTCAGGAGACGTATTCTCCTGTAGCTAAATTTGCATCCATTAGAATTATTTTGGCTATTATTGCATATATTGATTTGGAGTTATTCCAAATGGATGTTAAAACTGCATTCCTTAACGGAGAGTTAAAGGAAGAAATATATATGCAACAACCTGAAGGTTTTCAGGTGAAAGAACAGGAACATAAAGTTTACAAATTAATGAAATCTCTATATGGTTTAAAACAGTCTTCTAGACAATGGTATCTCAAATTTCATGATGCAGTTACTAAACTTGGTTTTATTCAAAATAAATTAGATAATTGTGTATATGTCTTGAAAAGTGGGAGCAAGTTTACTATATTATCCTTATATGTGGATGATATATTGCTCGCTGGAAATGACATAGAAATGTTGAATAAAACCAAGGCAGATCTCAGCGAAAAGTTTGAGATGAAAGACATGGGAGATGCATCATATATTCTTGGAATTCAAATAATTCGAGATAGAAAGTCTAGAATGCTAAGTTTAAACCAAGAAAAATATTTAAGATCAATTCTTAAAAGGTTTGGAATGGAGAATTCCAATCCGGCACCAACTCCGTTGGTTATGGGAAAGAGATTATGTAAAGAGCAAAGCCCTAGAGAGGGGCATAAGCCATTAGATGTTCCTTATGCTCAAGCAATTGGAAGCTTGATGTATGCAATGTTGTGCACCAGACCTGATATAGCTTATGCTGTGAGTCTAGTCAGTAGATATCAAAGTAATCCAGGACCAGCACATTGGGAAGCTGTTAAAAGGATTATGAAGTATATCAGAGGTACATTGACTCATAGATTAGTTTATCAAGCTGATTCGCTTGAACTGCTCGGTTATTCCGATGCTGATTTCGGAGGTGATAAAGATGATGGAAACTCCACTTCGGAACACTTATTTATCTTTGGAGGAGGAGCTGTTTCTTGGAGTAGCAAGAAACAATGGTGTGTTGCTAGATATACGCAAGAAGCTGAATATATAGCTTGCAGTATGGCAACTACACATGCTGTCTGGATAAGACGATTTTTGATTGATCTTGATCTCAATTTGTTGGAAGGACCTATTGATATTTATTGTGATAATCAAGCAGCAATTAGCTTAATCAATAGTGGTGCGAATAGCTCCAAAGGAAAACATATTGAGATCCAGTATCACTATATTCGAGATATTGTACAAAAGGAAGAAGTCAAAGTGATTTATATCCCTACTACAGATATGATTGCTGATCCTTTGACAAAAGGAATACCAGCGGAATCTTTTATCAAATGATTGCTGATCCTTTGACAAAAGGAATACCAGCGGAATCTTTTATCAAACATGTAAGTTTGATGGGACTTAGGAATAAATAAGTCCAAGTAAAATTTCATGAATAATAAAATAAGAGTTACTCTCTACGGATAGTGAGAGTAATGGTAAGCAGAAACATCCGCTCTCACGGATAGTGGGAGGCATATCACTTGGTTAATTTGGTCAAGTGGGAGATGTTAGCTTGACTTGGTCATTGATGACCAAATCAACCACTGTTTCTCTGTTGAGAGAATGGTGGAGAACGTGAATCATGGGTGGTTGAGAGAAAATCTCTCATGGGGGCGGATCTGAGGGGTAGAGATGATGAGTTAAGCCCCTATATAAGGAGGATCATTCTCCTTGAGAAAATACACTGAAAACAAAAGCAAAACCACCAACCCATTACCGGAGCCCCTCAGAAATATCAGTTCTTCTTCCTCTTTGCTTATCAGAGTTCAGTCACAGTCATCGCAGCACAAAAAAGACGAGGACGTTGACAACCATCATCACGAGGATCCAAGTGGTTTTTGCCTCTTTTGTCTGAAACGAGCGTCCTTGGAACTGCATTTTGATTGTTCAACTATCAGAGCATCGGTAACAAAGAGGTTGATGGAGGAAAGAGGTGGTTCAACTGCAGCTCCGAGTCGTGGCAGTGGCAGTAGCAGTGGTAATGAAGCTACCAGTGGAATTGATAGTACGAGGGCGGATTCAGCTTAAGAACGAGGCCCTGATATAAATTTGAGATTGTAGGACACAAACTGATTTCTGCCTGTTTATTCAGACTTGAAAGTAGGTCGAAACAGAGTTTATACTCTTCTTCACAACTTGTATTCTAACTGCATTGCAGCTGAAAATTAAGTACCTTTCTTATACAGCCTTCATGACGATTAAGCACATTCTTTCTATGTCTACTACTTCTTTATATCTTGTGGGATCTTGATCTGCTATTTATATCTCCATTGATTCATGTTTGTGAATGTAATCAGAAATCTTATGTACAGTATTCCTATGTTGACAGGTTCTTCAAGAACCAGAAGCTAGAAACTTTTAAGTCCCCAACTATAGATTAGACCAAAACTCTGAAGTTATCGTGATGATTATATTTTTATACTCTAGCATGTCCCATAGGTTAAGCGCTTTTTTAATGGGCAAAAACCTAGACTGTGTAGTGGCGTCAATTTTTAGAAAATCTGTTTTAAAATCGTAGCCGGTGGGCATTAAACCCGAGTTGTTTTGATACCATCTTAAAGTCCCTGACGATTATTGGCTATATATGCTATTGCAATTCCTGAGGGTGGATGGGGGAGAAAATTGTTTTGATGCAGATAAAACTCCTAAGGATTAAAAAAATTATGGATACATGTGCTGATAAAATATTTCAAATACAATAAATGGCTAGCTTCTCATATTAACATTCTCATACTACATGGAATAATAATTGCACTGTCCGAAATTGCCTTATGACTCCAATGGATACACTATATGATCTCGATCAACAAGTTTAATATTTGAATTCTGATATTTGAATAAAACTTAAGGATCCAAATCAGGGAATTCAGGTTGAACTTAGATTGGATTATCAGATTGTAAAGCAAAATTCTGGCTCTGTTGATGCAGGAAAGGTGAGCATACTTTCACTTTAATTGAGACAACTTTTCACTTTCATGCTAACAAATACAAAGTCCACAGTCTTTTATGCATGTTTTACTTTCATGTGCGCCTCAATTAAATAAACATTTGAGATGTTGAAACTGAGTCACTGTCACACTTATATAACAAAGCAAGTCGACTTATGTTCCCAGACAAGTCGACTTATATAACAAAGCAAGTCGACTTATGTTCCCAGACAAGTCGACTTATGAGCTGTTTTTCAGTTTGATTTTTTTCTTCTGCAAGTCGATTCATATGAACTGTTAAGTCGACTTATACCAAGTCAACTAATGATATTGTTAAGTCGACTTATAAATCTGACCATTGCACAGTAACGGCTATTTTCAGATTCTGTTTTTGATTGGTTTTTGGTCATTTTCTTTGGTTTTGGGCCGGTATGTTGTGAGGTTATAAATACCCCATTGCATTTATCTCTCCAACAACCCAAGAAAATTGTTTATACAAGTTTACAAAAGTTAAAGAAGGGTTTAAGTTTGTTTTAGTGTTTGTTTGGTTTGTGAAGAAGTTTTCACAAGTGGAGGAGATCATCTTCATTGTTTAAGCTTCAATCTCCATCTCTCCATCTTGTTTTTCAGAGAAGAATTTCTAAACTCAATTCTAGTTTTGTATTTATTATTTGTTGATTATCATCTTCATTAAGCTAGAATTTATATTGAGTTTATATTTGTTTTACTCTTTGTTTACACACACAACCTATTGAGCTTATTGTATTTGCAAACATAGTATTATTTGGGGTTGTGGGTTTGTGACTTAGAGAGTGAGCTTTTACTTAGTTCTCATCCTTGTATTAGAGAATAAAATTTGTATTTAAGCCTTCATTGTGTATATCACTTTGTAATACACTTGTACACTGAGAGAAGTGTGTGGTGAGAGACGGGGTCATCCCAAGAGGGAGAGTTTGTAAATCCGAGCACTTGAGGGAGACATGGGCTTGAGACAAACACTTAGAGGGTGTAGAGTGTGATTGCAAGAGTGTTGATTGTAAAGTTTTTGGTGAGCTAGAACACCGAGTGTGAGGTGTAAATATTTTTGGGTGAGCGTTGAAAACGCGGTGTGGTAGTGGATTTCTCCACCGGAGTGGGGAGCGGAGACATAAGATGGAAGGTCCGAACTCCGTGATTATTTGATTGTGTTTGAGTTTGCATTGGCGTTCATTTATATTTGTGCTCATTGCTCATATTGCCATTGTCTCATTATTTAGTTTGTCCACTATATTATTTACATTTTTTTGTTTCACCCTTGTGTTATTTATATATCCTTACATATATATCTTGTCATATATTATACTTGCTAGGATATTTATTAATTAGTTTTAATTGGCATAAAATCGAATTAGTTTAGCATAAACCCTATTCACCCCCCCCCCCCCCCCCCCCCCCCCCCCCCCCCCCCTCTTTAGGGTTCTTTCCTAGTGGCATTACGGTCTAACACTTATGTCCCGTCAAGTTTTTGGTGCCATTGATGGGGAATGTGCTTATAAATAGGATTTTATTTATTTTGGTTCTTTAATTTGTGTATTTTCTTTGAAGGAACCACTTGAAGATTGAAGATCAAGGATTGAAGATAGAGATTTGAAGATATGCTTGTGGTAACTCTTCTTTCTAGTATTTTTAATTTCACTCATTTAGTTAGTTTCTCACAATTAGAGACAATTAGTACCTAAAAAGAAAAAAAGAGTTTATTTTATCAACCATAATAAAATTTACCCTCCACTTAGATATTTACTAACAAGATAATAAATCCAAACAAGAGCTCTCTCTCTCATATTTGTTTTGATTGTTAACCTTAATTAAAAATAAAAAGATTTTATTTTACCATGCTTTTGTAGTTGCTTTTAATTCATAGGGTTGCATTGCATATAGTAGTGGGAATTCACCAAAGTGGTTTGTGCATCTTGATTTGACACCACTTGAAAATATTCTTAAGGGCAAAACTCATTAATCAAGATAAGGTGAGGGATTTCATGACTAATTCCTTAGCCCACAAATCCCTAATTTATCACTACACAAACCTAAGCCTTTTAAAACTTATTAGACGTTGGCCCCTAAGGATTCGAGCTCATTAATGAACAAGAAATCCCTAAGTGAACCGGTTCAAGTTTATTTGAATTAATTGATGTCTAAGACAAAGTTTAGGGGTTGTGTAAAGCGCTCCGCAAGAAACGAGGTACTTAATTAATCTTTGATTTCCCTCTAGTACTATCCTTACCTGACTAACTGACTGAGTAAACTTCAATCTTTTCACTAAGGGAGTTTTTTTTTTGTTAGGAGCTAGTCTAGCTGAGTTTAGGCTTAACCCTAGAATTTGGAGTGATTGATACAAGTAATTGTTTTTTATTTGTTTTAGTTAGATTTTTCTTTTATCTTTCTCCTTCTTTTCATTACCTTTTAGAAAATTTTAGTATTTCTTTAAAATACTAGCTTTTGTTTTTCTTAGAATTTTTTTGTATATGCAAGGTTGGATTAGGGATAATACCTATCATTTATTCTGTTTTGAACCATTTTTTTAAGAAATGGATAATCCTAATCGACCGGTTCTTCAAGATATGTGTTACCCAACTAGGAATGCAATCCCATATTGCATTAAGCTACCCGAAGTCAATGGAACTAATTTTGAGCTTAGACCGTATTACATAAACATGTTTTCAAAATTCTTAGAAAATAACACCGAGGACGCTTATATCTTTATCTCCGAGTTTGAGGAAGTTTGTCTTATGATTAATATTAGAGAACTATCTGGGGATGCTATAAAGCTTTAATTTATTCCATTTGCTCTTAAGGATAAAACCAAGAAATTATTGTATAGCTTACCCCATGAATTCTATCTCAACTTAGGATGAATTTGTTATCATTTTTCTGAAGAAAATTTTGTATATCTACAAAACAGTTAAGCTTAGAAACAGCATCATGAATTTTAAAATTATCTCAGGTGAGCTATTCTGGAAGTATTTTGATAGATTTAAGGATCTCTTTATCCAATGTCCTCATCACGGTCTTGAAAAATGGCAATTATGCAAAATCATCTATGAAGTATTGACTTATTCTTCAAAAACATCCTTAGAATCAATGTGTCAAGGGGATGTCATGAAGAAAAATATCAATGAAGCCTGGGAGTTTTTAGAAAGTTTATCTGAGAAAACCATGCAATGGGAACACTGTGATGATAGAGTTTTATTAGTTTCCCAACCCAAATCCAGTGGTCTGTCCCTGAAGACAAACATTGCCTCTGAAATAAATATGGCTACAATCATGCGTAGGTTAGAAGCTCTAGAAATCAAAGAATAAGCCCCAGCTCAAATCAATCAAGTTTCTATCTCAGGTTGTCACAACTATCTTTCTCCATCCCATGTTTCAGAGGAATGTCCTCTCCTAGGAAACAATCAACCACTTGGACAAGTTAACGCTGGATTCCTGTGTTCCGTGAATGATCTATTTTCTCCAACCTAGAATTCAGGTTGGAGAAATCACCCAAACTTTACATGGAATAAGGAAAACTACTCTGAAAATCAAAACTTTACTCCCTTTTCAAACCAGCAATTTCCTAGGAAAAGTACAGTTCCTTTCAGTTCTCAACCCAGTTTTTAACAACTAAATTCCCCATATCTAAATCAGTCTCCTCATCATCAATATGTAAATCATATCCCTCCAAATTCGGATCATGATAAACATCTCAATATTTTGGACATAATCAAGGCCTCTACACAAACCACAAATATGTTGACTCAAACATCCAACACTTTGAATTCCTTTATGCAATCAACCAGACAAATACTCAACTCCAACATTCAAGTCATAGCTAGGTTAAAAACCCAACTTAGTCAACTAGCTAGTGTCATGAGTAAAAGAGAGAAAGGTAAATTTCTGAGTCAACCCATGCTCAACCCTAAGGACATAGGATCTAGTTCATCCTACGAAGCTCAAGTGATTGCAATCCATTCACTACGGTCATGAAAACAAGTCGATAATCAAGTTAGAACACCTCCATGTCAAACTCTTAAACCAGAACAAATTCATTCCCCTTCTGATAACTCTATTCAGAAATCACCCCTTTCTGATGACCAAGAACCCGAACCCGAACCTGAGCCTAATTTTGATAGGTTTAAACTAGTTTCTCCCTTCCCAGATAGACTCAGACCTAGGAAACACTCCCCTCAGAAGGAGAAGATCCTAGAAACTTTCAAGCAGGCTAAGGTCAACATTTCTCTCTTAGATGTAATTGAACAAATCTCTTCTTATGCAAAATTTTAAAAGATTTGTGCACTAAGAAGAGAAGAATAAATACTACAAAGAAACTCTTTTAGCTGTCAATATCAATGATATGTTCTCAAAGCTCATACCTTTGAAACATAAAGATCCAGATTGTCCCATTATTTCATGTGTCTTTGGAAATACCTATATTGATAAGGCATTTTTAGAATTATGGGCCAGTGTCAATTTTCTTTCTTATTTAGTCTACCAGCAATTAGGTCTAGGTGAACTAAAATCAACCAGATATACCTTACAGTTAGCTGATAGATCTACCAAAGTCCCCATAGGTGTGATAGAGGATGTTCTGATTAAGGTTGGGGATTTTATTTTTCCAGTGGATTTCATAGTCTTGGAAACACAACCCGTTTCTAATTTCAAAGGACAAATACCTGTCATCTTAGAAAGGGTATTCTTAGCCACTTCTAATACTCTCATCAACTGTAGAACTGGTCAAAAAAGCTATCCTTTAGAAATTTAACTACTGATCTTAATATTTTCCACCCAGGAAACCAACCAAATGATCAACCTATAAAAATAAATTACATTCAGGAAAGACCAAAAGAAGAAGAAGAGAATTAGTCAAATCTTAGTTTTGAGGAAATATTTGATGAGGAGCTGAAGATATTAGAAAAATCAGATCATGTATTTCAAAACGAGCAAACTGTGTTAAATACATGCTTCTTTACCCCCAACTTTTGAAGAACTCTTTGTTGATGAACTTAGATTCTTAGAAAACAAACAAAAACCAAATTTTCATATCTCAACCATGAATCTTAGGGTTGAGGAAATTTTTAAAGAAGAATTGGTTGTTAGAGGACAAACCTTCATAAATAAAGAATCTAAGTTCAATAAGAAATTCAAAATGCATGACACCAGTGATACCTACCTTTAATTTCTACAAAAATTATTGAAACCTTAGGAGAATGCATAGTTTAAGCACATTTTTGAGATCATCATTTTAGACTTTGTTAAAATTCGAGGTAGAATTCTCAGCAATAAGGTAAGATTTTTGATGTAGAGCACGAATTTTTTATGTTTAATCATTTATTATACATCTTTGTGTTTTGTCTCATAATAAAAAAAAAATTATTCTTCTCTCATTTGAGAGTTTCTTGTTCTTTTATAACAAAAAAAAGAAATATATATATATATATATATATATATATATATATATATATATATATATATATATATATATATATATAATTATATATTAATGTGGTATACTTGTCATAGGAGGGGATTTTCCTCCTATGAGCTCTAAATATATGATTGAGCGACATTATGGATGTCCGCTTACGTTGAACTTTGATCTAAATATTCTAAACCCGCAACACCCAAGTTGGGGTGAACCGGTCGTCGTTTGACTCCTATCATGCTACTCGTATGCAAGTTTTAACCGGTTTTGAATGAATAGAAACTTTTTAACAACATGGCTCGGATGGAGGGTCAAAACGACGAACGAATTCACCCTAAACATTGGCGTGTTGGGGTTTTTAGAATATGTAGATCAGTCAATCGGAGCAGATCATCCTAATGTCGGTTTATTTGTATTTCATCATGTGATTATTAAGAGGCGTCAAGGAGGAACCCCTGCCTAAATGACAAAGACTACCCATTAATCTCATATTATAATATATATATATATAATATATATATATATATATATATATATATATATAAATATATATATATATATTAAAAAACTAACTTTGAAAAAGAAGAGTACGAAAAAATGGACAAGAAAAAAAAGAAAAAAAAGAAAAAAAGGAGAAAAAACTCTTGAATTCAAGGTGATTCTATCTTATAAAACCTAAGTTGATCGAGAAATTAAGCTCAATGAGTATTTCCATACTTAATGACCTAAGCCCAATTTGGTTGGGATTCATTAGCCCAAAACTCATTAAATGGTAACTTAGAAAGCCTGATAAAGTAGAAAAAATCACCAAGGAATAAAGAGTGAAAATATATCTAATACTATTATAAAAGTGGATTGGCATGTTAAAACATTTCTTCCAAAAATGCCCTCCAAACCACATACATACATACATAAAATACATGCATCCATACATATAAACACATACATATATATGCATACATTCTAATAATGTCATAACTCTCCTATTAATTATCCACTAATATTAACTTCTAATTTTTGTAACCTCTCCACTAATTCAATATTAATGTCATCATTAGGATAAAGGTACAAATTGTCTCTAGCCTTTTCGTTCTTCACTTATAAAAAATTAAGGACATACATTTATTATTTTGAAAAATATTTCCACTACCGTTACACTCATTTACACCTATCAATGATGCATGATTACAAATAAAAATTTCAGTTTAGAATTTAAAGGTCATGTGATTCCTATAAATTGACCTAATTTCCTCAGTCAAACATATCCCGCATCAAATAGAAAAATAGAACTTGGAGAAAAAGGTTGAGGAAGGGAAGAAAAGACAATCATCACAGGTTAGTAAAAAGGTAATCATAGTTTATACTATTATTATAAACATGTAGATAGTAAAAAGGTAACTACATGATTTTCTATTAAGATGCACTCGTGAAGGTTGAGGGAGAGAAGGAGAGATCGATGTTCATTATCCAATTTTCAATGGTTTTTGTAAGTTATATAATTTTTTTTTAAAATGAGTGACCATTAGTATCCAATTACATTAGTTTATTTGATGTTAAAAAAATATCCAATTTTCTTTTACTACTAATATTTCAAGTTGGGAGCTTCGTGATTACATTTGCCATAGTTTATTTTTTATTTTCATCCATATTTTTATCTCCAAACGAGTTTCTCGATACATTAACACTTATATAAATAGTATTACCAATTTTTTATTCTTATGTGGCTAATGGTTTCTAGATTTAAAAATAGCAAAAGGTGGAGTCCACCTCCAAGACCTCTAATTGCTCCAAGACACCCCGGATTGAATGTCATGATAAAATTCTCGATGTATTTCATTGATACTTTACTCTTTCGGAGCTTAGTATCAAATTATTTATTTTTAATCCAAAGGCGCATGTTATTGTTAAGGAGCAAGGAGTATTGATTGTGTTTTTAACTTCCTTTGGATAAATGGAGCTGAGTTCCATTTCTTTATTTCGAGAATTTTTATTTACTTGAGGTTCATAAATTTGTAGATGTTACTTTTTTAATGTGCATGTGATTAATGGAAGTTTGTGGTGTAATTAGGAGTTATATCATTTTTTTTGTTATTTTGAGAAATATTATGTACTTGAGGTTTATAAATTTGTAGAAATTGCTTTTCTATTATGTGTAATTTATAGAAGTTTGTGGTGTAATTTGGAGTTTATCGGGCACAAAGTAAATTCACATAATAGTTCTTAATGTCAAGTAACATGAAAGCAGTAAATAACTATTTATTGATAACAATGTGAAAATTACATATATAGGAATATCTGCATGGAATGCATATACTTGGTTGAATGTGTGCAATGTAGATATATGTCAAATGCCTTTTTGATGTATCCTAAAATCCCAATGTAGGAATGATGGGATTAAAAACACTTGACTTACAAATTCATTTACATTATTAACTCATTTTCTTAATAAGAGATTGCAAGCGTTCCACTAACTATATATTACTTGAAAATCCATTTTGTAAAATTTTAACATAGTGTGTGATATTTAATGATTGGTATGTTATAAATTAATATATTAAACAAAGAAAACGTTGAAATATATATAATAGAACTTTATTTGTAAAAAATTAACAAATTAACACATAGACAACTACAGCCCTAATAAACATTTAAGCTATTAGGACGTGTAAAATATTTTACATTAATTTAGTAAATGCACGTGTAAAAACTTTAATTAAATCAGGGATAATATTTTAATGTTTATTTAATGTTTATACTAAATTAAAAATAAGCTATTAGGGCTAATTAATTATATATGTGTTACCTTTTTTGGGTCATGTAAACTATATATATATAGCACATTCTCCATAATAAATATTTTTTCTCATTATTTTTAAGTGAATTTTGACAACTAAATTTAGTCAAAAATTTGTACTTGATTGAGTTTGAAATTTTCAATATTTAATCCATCGTATCCTTCATGAATAATGAGTAATTAAAAAACTAACCAGTAAAATAAATATAGATGAAAAAATGAATGAAATGATATAATGAGATATTATTGTTGTTGTTCGGGTAAATTTTGATGGTGGATGGAGTAATCTTTGCTGATTACATACATAAGTTAAGTGAATAGTATGTAGGTTACTTATTTAAACATGTACTAATAGACATTAATTGCGATAATAAGTTTAATGTATTAGACTTCCAGTGCCTTCCAATTCACATGCGACACACATAAAAGCTTAGATTTTGATGGTGGATGTAGTAATCTTTGCTGATTATATACTTATTTAAACATGTGATTATATATTTATTTAAACATGTGCTAATAGACATTACTTGCGATAATAAGTTTAATGTATTAGACTTCCAATTCACATGCAACACACATAAAAGCTTATTTATTTTTATTTTGATATAAAAATTACTTTCATACTTATGTCCACGTGCAACGTGATTGTATATCTTTAAATGTGCATCATGATTATCCATTAAACTTGCTATCCCTAAAAATTTTCTTAGCAAACATCAAATGATTGGTGCTTTTTTGTATTTGAGTTTTCTGAAATTACTCATGATGATCATTTCAAAGGATAGTTCAACACACAAAAAGTATCATTACAAAAAAATTAAACGTAAAATTAAATACACATGCAACGCACGTGCACCATACTAGTATATACTAATAATATTTTTATATATGTATAGTTATATTTGTATATATGCTCTTGAAAAATTATTTTGATTAAGAGACTTGAAAGTTGTTTAAACAAAGAGTTACCATGTTCTTTTCAAAACTTTTAAATTAAATTTTCTAAGTTAGATTTGGTTTTGTATTGCTATAATGAAAAGATTTTGTAGGAGATTTACCTTAGAGTTATAAATAAAAGTATTTTCTTGAGTAATAACTAGCTTCAATTAGAATATCTAAATATATCAAGTAAATTAATTATTTACTAACTTCTTTAATTTGGCAAGTTGACCAAATTTTATGGTTATATTCACTGCCAACCTTCACGAGACTATAACTCGTCCACTAGGGTAATGTAAGAGTTTAAAGGCTTGTTGTATGCCCTAAATACAACCGTGATTCCTGCGAAAGTGAGTTAGGATTTTTCTCTCATTTTTTTTCTCTCTTTGCTTAAGAACTAGCAAAAGTTTAGGTGTGGGGGTATTTGTTAATCATATTTTTATACCCTCATTATATATTTAATTTAAATAAAAATATCACTAATAAACATATTTTATCTTAATTGCATGTTAATGAATAAAAACCTAAAAGAACTCAACATATCATCTCTCAAAAAGCCCAAGAAGTCCAAGCCCATACACATAAGAAAAAATCGACCGAAGAACAAGATGACTGAGTATCGATACCTGTATCGATACTAATTTTACTGTTATGGATTAAAAGCTAAAATTGATTAACTTGGGAATCAAGTTTAATTCAAGGGTTGATATTGGCTCCAATACTATATAAATAGAGGTAGAGAGTGAGGGGTTTGGGTATAAAATATTTTGTAAAAATTCCTTTTGGAGAGGAGGGTCGCTCTTAATTGAGAAGACTTTCTAAATTGTAACTTTCTGTTGCGATTAATAAAGAAATATTTTTACCTCTTCATATTTATTTTTCTTCTCTTTGTTTGATTATGAAGATGAAGGTGAGATAAAGATGAAGATCAAGATGAAGGATTGCTATCACCTTGAGGCTAGAACCCTCTTGGTATGTAAATTTTCTCTTTGTTAATAAATTTATCTTTTACTCTCTTTTCTTGTTTAAATAGCCAAGAGGCTAAAACCCTCTTGCCTTAGATTTATTTTCATACTTGTAGAGTAGATTTACTTTCATGTCTTTATTTTATTGCTCTAAATTCTTACAATTATTTTATAGTTTAGATTTTTACAATTTATTTTGTAGTTTAAAAATTATTTTCTTACACTATTCGCCTTGAGGCTAGAACTCTCTTGGGATTAGTTTTTATTTTTATTTAATTTTCTTTTCTTTGATTCACTTTGAGGCTAGAACCCTATAGGGAATTGCGCTTTTTTAAAGATGTGGAACTATTACTTGTGGGAACTCTAGAAATTGCATGAAACTAGCTAGTGGATTCAATTTTAGATTCCTCATATCTCTAATTTAATCCTCCATCTTTTACTTTCTTTATTTTCCTCTTTATTATTGATTTTCTCTCATTTGTTTCTTGATTTTATTTCCTTCATCTTTCTTTCTTCCATTTTATTAGTTTTGTTTATGTTTACACTTTATCACATCCACTCTTTATCTCTCCACTCTTAATCTCGTTTTCTTTTTATTTACATACAATCACTCTCACTCTCTCTATCTCTCCACAATCACATCCATCACTCATAATTGTCACACACACAACATATAAGAACCGATTTTAATTTTCTATTACAAACATCTTGTTCGTGGGATTGATAACTTTTTATACTATAACTTGATAGTTGTGCACTTGCAACTTTAGAGGTATACATTTATGCCCCGTCAATGGGCTCATATGGGTTTTTAAACTGATGGCTTAAGAAGGGAAATTTTCACAAAACCCCACCCTTAAATTCACTTCTTTGCTTATTATGTTAATAAAACCTCTCTTGTGAAACTTACCGTTCACTTGTACATTCACAATGGAGTACAAGATAGCATCATTTACATTAAAATACCCCAAAGTTTTACCTTATTTTTCGCTTTGATATCCTAAACTTTTTCTTTTGCCCAAACAACGTTTAAAAAAAATTAATCTTAGATACTCTAATGTTTTTTCCCCTTAATAAATTATCCTAAAGTTCAACAAAACTTAATTTTGATATGCCAAGCTTAAATTTTTTTAATCAAACTTTTGTTAATGTTCGGGCTATCAAAGTTAAACTTTGTATAAGTTTGAGGTATCAAATTAAATTTTGTGGAACTTTAACGTTTCTTTTGGTCACAAAAAAAGGTATCAAAGATAAATATGAGTAATTGTGGAGTAACTTTTGGCAAAAGAAAGCATTGGGATATCAATGTTAAAAACAAAGTAACTTTGAGGCATTTAAATGCAAAAGATCATATAAAAATACTATCAATAGAGTTAAAAATAACCTTATTATGGTAATATGATGTTTTGTATGGGTCCACGTAGGGCTGTCCAAAAAGCTCGCGACCGGATGCCCGGCCTGGTGCTCAGCCGAGCCGAAACCCGGCCCGGTGCTCAGCCCGGGTTTTGCCCGGATGCCCGGGCCAGACCCGGGTCAAGGCCCGAGCCCGGGTCGGTTTTTCAGAAACTGGCCTGGACCCGGGCCCTACCCGGAACAGTGCCGGGGCGGGCACGAGATCCGGGCCGGGCCGGCCGAGGTCTTAACGGTCACCTAAGGTGACCGTTTTGGTCGGTCCGGCCCGGCCCAGCCATAACGGTTATATTAGGGTTTTGACCATTTTGCGCCCAATAACGGTCAAAAAACGGTCAAAATGTGAGGGTTTTTTGGTCATTTACCTAGGGGCTGCCTTTATAAATAGAGGAGGGTTTTTATTTCTTCTCCTCACACCAAAACTCTTCTACTTCTCTCTAATACTCTCTTATACAATATTATACTCTCTTATATCTCTTATATTTTCTAATACTTCCATCAAATGACTTTTGGATCTGAATATGAAGAGCAAAATCTTTCTCCTACTGATCCAGAAATGAGTACTCCTACAACAACTACTCCTCCTACCGGTGTTAATCCTGAATCTGGTGGCGACGAATCTGCACCAAGAGCTCCTAAAAGGCCGAGATCCTACGTGTGGAATTTTTTGAGAAGATAGACGTCATCAAGGATGAACACAGTAGAATCATCACCCAGAAGGCTAAATGTGCGTTGTGCGGCCAGATTTTCCAAGCTCATCATAAAAGCGGCATCAACCACCTCAAACGCCATATTGAAAAACACAACAAATGCCAGAATCTTCAAGGTAATATCTGACAATCTATGATTTCTCAATCCTTCTCCTCTAGTAGTCTCGGTAGTTGGAGTTATGACGCTGCCCGAGCCAGGAAATGCGTAATTAGGTTTATCGTTCTTAAAAACCTTCCTTTTAGATTAGTAGAAGATGATGAATTTGAAGATTTATTTAGAGATGATTTTTATCCTGCATTTACCAAATTTTCTCGTCAAATCTATCAACGTGATATTTTAAAATATTATCAGGAGAAACAAGGAAAAATAATTTCTTATTTTAAAATTTTAAACTGTAAATTTTCTTTAACTTCTGATATTTGGACATCTGGAGTGCAAACTGGTTATTTATGTATCACAGTACACTGGATTGATGAAAATTAAAAAAATGTTTAAAAGAGTTGTTTCTTTTATTATAATTGAAGAGTCACATACTGGTATTAATGTTACAAATTTAATAATTAAAGAACTTATGAAACTAGAAATTGATCAAAGAATATTTTTGTAGTTGTTGATTTTATTAAAACAACTTTATCATTAGCCGATGTCATGGTGAACTTTTTCATATTAGATGTATCTCATATTTTAAATTTAATTGTTCAAAGTGTATTTTTTGAAATTAAACCCATGATAGAAAAGGTTAGAACTGTTGCTAATATGCATAATGCTTCTGAAATGAGAATTAAAAGATAAAAACAATGTTGTAAAAAAAAATTTATAAGCCCAGACTAATTCCAAAAGATGTTGACCATAGGTGGAATTCCACCTATGCAATATTAAGTGTAGCAATAAAATATAAAGAAATTATAAATGATTTTATAATTTTTTATGCTTCTAGTTCTAGTTCTGATAGTAGTTATGGAATAACAGAAGATGAATGGATAATTATATATAATTTAAATGAGATGTTACAAGTCTTTAATAATGCTACAATGTTATTATCTGGCTGTTATTATCCAACAATTATTTTAGCTGCTTTACAAATTTTAAATATTCAAAAGTTTATTTTTCAAAATATCGTATGGATGATACTTTTGGATCTATAATTTTTTAAATGGAAAGCAAATTTAATAAGTATTTTAGGCATATTTCTCATATTTTTGGTTTGGGGATTCTTATTGATCCATGTTTGAAGGATATTGGTCTTTGAAGTTTGTTACAATCATTATATGGTGGACAAATTATACACTTAGATGATAGATCCATCCTTACTGCTACTTCTCATCATTTAGCTATTGGAAATTATTTTCAAACATTATATGTATGATGAGCATGCAGGTAGACATGGTATAACTACACAACAGTCTACAGCTTCGGCGCCTTCGAGCACAGGCCGAGGTAAAAGTGTAAGTTTTGATAGGTATGCAATGGTAGCTGAACTAACTGGTGGATCTGGACTTAGATCAGCATTAGAGGTTTCTGAAATAGATGAATATTTATCTGCTTCCTTAGTTAAATGTCAAGGAAATGCTTTAGATATTTTACAATGGTAGAGAGTATATAGATTAGTTTTATATCCTATACTTTCCACCATGGTTCGTGACTTACTAATAGTGCAGGTTTTGATGATAGCTTCGGAATCCGCCTTCAGCACAGCAGGACGTTTGATCGACGACCACAGGACATGCTTAGATCCGTATACTGTACAAACAGTGATGTGCTTACAAGATTGGTGGAGGTACGAGAAACGAACGCAAGGCATCGATCGGATGGCTGGAATTGAAGATAAATTTGAAGAGTTGGGACTAGCAGATAGGTATAAAGATTAGATAATATTCATCAAATTCTAATTTTTATTTCTTAGCTTTAAATTTGTAATGAATTATTTCGGGAAAAGTTACAAATGATAGTGATATAGGTGAGTAGGTGCCAACCTAGTTGGGATGTACTCATCTATTGTGATACGATAAATTTTGAAATAAATTTATATTTGTAAACGATTTACTGATTATTAATAAAGAAGCTATTTTTATTATCTTTTATTTTTATAATTTTTTGTACTTGTAATTTATGTCATTTCAAGTTAGTTAAAAAATTTATGCTATTTTCTGTAATTTTTATGTATATTTTATAATTTATGGGGATTTTAAAAAACTTTAAAAAATTAAAAAAATAATAAAAAAACAAAAAAAACCGAGCCGGCCCGGACCCGGCTTGGGCCAACCGGGCCCGGGTCCGGGCTTCGGTTTTGCCCGGCCCGGTTTTCCGGATCGGGCCAGGTCGGACCGGCCCGGATGGACAGCCCTAGGTCCACATAACTATAACTTTCCAAGAATCTATTGTGCAAACCAAATAAGGTAATGCTCTCATTTTATGATTTTTAATTAAATTTAAACCAAACAATGTAAAATTCAAAATTGAAAATGATAAGGTGGACAACCATTTTACATTTACATTTGTTGTCATAAATAACCAACTTCCATTTAAGCATCCAAACAGCCCCTAAATCTCTCCTCCTCGGGCTGTCTGGCTGCATGTTTTGCCTAGGGAGAGTAGCGGAAAGTGTCGGCGGATAGGATTTTTTGGGGGTGGCACTAGGGGCACACCCCCAACCACACCTTCAACCACACATCCTCTCTCATTTGCTACAGTACACCGGACCCCACATGTGATTTTAAATTTAAAATCACATGTGGTGCCCGGTGTACTGTAGCAAATGAGAGAGGGGGTGTGGTTGGAGGTGTGGTTGGGGGTATGCCCCTATCATTTTCCATTTTTTGTCAGTTTTACTAGAACTACATTGTTTGGATGCATGTGTATATGTGCTACGTGGCATTAATTGAGATGAGTTGTCTTGTCTACCAGAAGACAGTTCCCCACAAAAGCACATGAAATGGAAAGAAAGCTGACAAGTTGTCAGCAGGACATTAATTTAAAGAAAAAGAAAATATCAAGCAACCCCCTCAAGTTCCCTCCTTCCCTTGTTCAGCCTGCTCATACTTCTTTAATTATTTCTTTTCTCCTCTGTAATTAAGT
>NC_033798.1:71757092-71763219 GCF_001876935.1 Asparagus officinalis | reverse complement strand
GGCCCGACCCGGCCCGGCCCGGCCATAACGGTCACAAAGGTGACCGTTGCCCAGCCCGGCCCGGGCCAAATCTGGCCTAACGGCCAGATTTGGTCTTTTGACCGTTTTGCCCCTTAAAACGGTCAAAAAACGGCTATTTTTCGAGGGTTTTTTGGTCATTTACCTAGGGGGCTGCTTCTATAAATAGAGGGGGGGTTTCAATTCATTTTCTCACAACAAAACTCATCTATTTCTCTCTCTACTACTCTCTTATACAATCTTATACTATCTCATACTAATATACTATCCTATAATCTTTTGTATTTTCTAATACTTCCAACAAATGGCTTCTGGGTCTGATTATGAAGAGCAACATGCAACTCCTACCGATCCAGAGATGAGTCCTCCTACAACAACTCCTCATCCTACCGGTGTTAATCCTGAATCTGGTGGCGACGAATCTACGGCACCAAGAGCTCCAAAAAGGCCGAGGTCTGATGTATGGAATTTTTTTGAGAAGATAGACGTCACCAAGGATGAACACGGTAGGATCATCTCTCAGAATGCGAAATGTGCGTTGTGCGGCCAGATATTCAAAGCTCATCATAAGAGCGGCACCAACCATCTCAAACGGCATATTGAAAAACACAACAAAGGCCAAAATCTACAAGGTGATATCCGGCAGTCTATGCTTTCCCAATCATCCTCTTCAGGTACCCTCGGCAGTTGGAATTATGACGCTGCCCGAGCCCGGAAATGCGTAATCAGGTTTATTGTTCTTAAAAACCTTCCTTTTAAATTAGTAGAAGATGATGAATTTGAAGATTTATTTAGAGATGGTTTTTATCCTGCATTTACAAAATTTTCTCGTCAAACCTGTCAACGTGATATTTTAAAATATTATGTTGAGGAACAGGGAAAAATAATTTCTTATTTTAAAAATTTAAACTGCAAATTTTCTTTAACTTCTGATATTTGGTCATCTAGAGTGCAAACTGGTTATTTATGTATAACAGCACACTGGATTGATGAAAGTTGGAAAATGTTTAAAAGAGTTGTTTCTTTTATTGCAATTGAAGAGTCACACACTGGTATTAATGTTGCAAATTTAATTGTTGAAGAACTTATGAAACTAGAAATTGATCAAAGAATATTTACTCTTTCACTAGATAATGCAAGTAATAATAATGTAGCTGTTGATTTTCTGAAAATAACTTTGTCATTGCCATGTCATGGTGAGCTTTTTCATGTTAGATGTATCTGTCATATTTTAAATTTAATTGTTCAAAGTGCATTTTCTGAAATTAAACCCATGATAGAAAAAGTTAGAACAGTTACTAATATGCATAATGCTTCTGAAATGAGAATTAAAAGATGGAAACAATGTTGTAAAAGAAAAAATTATAAGCCTAGACTAATTCCAAAAGATGTTGACCATAGGTGGAATTCCACCTATGCAATGTTATCTGTAGCAATAGAATATAAAGAAATTATAAATGATTTTATAAATTTTTATGCTTCTAGTTCTAGCTCTGGTAGTGCTTATGGAATAACTGAAGATGAATGGACAGTTATATGTAAATTAAATGAGATGTTACAAGTTTTTTATGATGCTACTATGTTATTATCTGGTTGTTATTATCCAACTATTACTTTAGCTGCTTTACAAATTTTAAATATTCAAAAAAATTTTACAAAATATCGTATGGATGATATTTTTGGAAATATAATTTTTCAAATGGAGAGTAAATTTAATAAGTATTTTAGGCCTATTCCTCATATTTTTGGTATTGGTGTTCTTATTGATCCATGCTTGAAGGAAATTGGCCTTCGAAGTTTGTTACAATCATTGTATGGTGGACAGATTATAGACTTAGATGATGGATCCACCCTTACTGCTACTACTCATTATTTAGCTATTAGAAATTATTTTCAAACCTTATATGATGAGTATGCAGCTAGATATGGTGTAGCTACACAACAGTCTTCAGCTTCGGCACCTTCAGCTTCGAGCACAGGTCGAGGTAAAAGTGTAAGTTTTGATAGGTATGCAATGGTAGCTGAACTAACTGGTGGATCTGGAACTTCATCAGGATTAGATGTTTCTGAAATAGATGAATATTTTTCTGCTTCTTTAGTTAGATGTCAAGGAAATGCTTTAGATATTTTGCAATGGTGGAAAGTATATGGATCAGTTTCATATCCTATACTTTCCACCATGGTTCGTGACTTACTATCAGTGCAGGTTTCGACTGTAGCCTCGGAATCCGCTTTCAGCACAGCAGGACGTTTGATCGACGACCACAGGACATGCTTAGATCCGTATACTGTACAAGCGGTGATGTGCTTACAGGATTGGTGGAGATACGAGAAGCGAACACAAGGCATCGAACGGATTGCTATGATTGAAGATAAATTTGAAGAGTTAGGACTAGCAGATAGATATAATGATTAGATAATATTCATAAAATTGTAATTTTGTTTTCTTAGCTTTAAATTTGAATTAAATTATTTCGAAAAAAGTTGCAAATGATAGTGATATGGGTGAGTAGGTGCCAACCTAGTTGGGATGTACTCATCTATTGTGATGCGACGAATTTCGAAATAAATTTATACTTGTAAAGGATTTACCGATTATTAATAAAGAAGTTATTTTTATCATTTTTTGTACTTGTAATTTATGTCATTTCATTTCAAGCTATTAATTAAATTTATGACATTTTTTATAATAATTTATGGTTTATGGTTTTGTTAAAATTAAAAAAAAAAAATTTCTAAAAAAAAATCAAACCGGGCCGGCCCGGTGTCCGGCCCGCTCAGGCCCGGGCCCGGGTCCGGGCTTGGGTTTTGCCCGGGCCGGGCCGGGCCGGGCCGGCCCGGATGGACAGCCCTACCTCTCTTCATAGATTTGAATTTAATTTGACTCCTCGTCTATAGTTGCTGCATCTTGCACGAAGTTTTTTTTTTTCAGAAAAAGAATGGATTACCAAAATATTAATCCAGCTAGCTAAATTAGACAAAATTAGTTGTTACAAAAATAGTACACATCCCCAACCAAGAATGAGTACCCTAGTACATCAGAGTTTTACAATAAACTTCACATATTCTCTTCTCCTACTAGTAATTGGTAACAAAATATCATAAAATGTATCAAAAGACCAACACTTATACAAATTTTTCATCTTGCACGAAGTTCATTGTAATATAGCATGTTACCAACACCTCAAATTAGGCATAACATGTTTATTGAAAATTATAGCCATTTTTTTTAAAGATTTTTACCTTCCTACTAATACGTTACCAATCTTTCCATTACGAATATCGTCCGCTGTTGCTCTTACTTTCATTTTTCATAGTTCGAAGATTTTTTTTATTTTCTTCTTCAATGGAATTAGATGATTTTGCAAGCCTGATTTTTTTTTCTAAATCAATAAGTGAGATTTATGGGGTAAATTGCCAAATAGGATATTTGGGGGTATATGCACAAGTTAGGACAATAGGGTCCGAAAAAACCTATCGTTTTCCCAATCCAAACATGGTAATATTACTTTATGATTCATAATGATTCGTAACTAAACAATGTGAAAAAAATTCAAATAAAATTTGATTAGGTGGATAACAACTTTTTTTTTGATTAGGTAAATTGCCAAATAGGATATTTGGGGGTATATGCACAACTTTCTTCCAAGTAGCCCCTAAATAGTTGTATATGTCTAGAGAAACTGAAATATCAACAAGAGAAGAAATATGAGAAAACCGAGTTGCGGTTGCGGGCGAGGTTGAATTGCGAACAGTTAGAACAAGAATCTTTGGCCGAGAGGTCAGGGCAAAAATCGCAAAAAGAGATGGTCCGCTGGAGGAACCGCAGCTGGGCCCGAACGGGTGAAGAGCGCAGCGGCCCGTTATCCTTCCACCGTTGAGAGCGGGAGGTTTTCGCTGCTCTGTGAAGCCAGCCTCACGTGGTGCCCTCCGCTTCAAGAGAGGTGTGGGCCACGGCCTTCGCCCGGCTCACGCCAATCACCGCCCAACTTGGAACGGGCGGGCCAGCATATTGCACTCGGCACCCAAGCCAAACCACAAGACCCAGCGTCCGCACAACTTTAATGCCCCGCTTGGTTACAAGCTCACGCTAACGAACTCGGCGGTGTGAGAGTGCACAGTCTAGCAATTTAAACAATACAAAATCGGGAATATTATTCGATGTGGGACTAACAGGTGGGCGACGGCTTATAAAGTTTTTTCTCTCTAAAAAGGAATACTTTAAAACTATTCTAATTCATTTTGACGAGAGACAGTAATCAATCTCCTCAGTTTCTTATGAAGGGAACTCAATGGCCATATACACGAGATGATTTGGAGATTACATGAGATGATTTAGACAATTGTGGATTTTTTTTTTTTTTTTTTTTTTTTTAATAGCACTTATATATCTAGTTGTTTCATCTACTTTTCATTTATTTAGGGCACGTTTGTTTCAAGCTGGAAACCCAAAAACATGAAAACTTCCCCTACACACTAAGAAAATGCTCAAATTTTGCCAAAAACTTTCCTATTATTTAGTTTGGCTGAGTTTAAAAAAGGACGTTTGGGTTTCCTGATACATCACCATTCATTATAATTTTGAGGAAATTCAATTCCAAGCTTTTAACTCAGAAATGAGTGGAAAAGTATTACTTAGGCAATAAAAAAATTGGACAGGGAGCTATTGTTTGATTTTCTTCACTTACAGTTTTCTATTTTTCGATTACCAGCCAAACAACGAATTTTATCTCTTCAGAATTTAAGCGTAAACAGACGGAAAAAACCATTTTCTAGGAAATACTTAGATACTCATAGAAATGCATTTCTGAGCCTAGAAATGGTTTCCTATTATTTTAAGAAAATAACCAAACAACCCCTTATATACTCTCCTTATATTTGGTAGCAAGAAAATACCCTAAAGTTTTTTAAACTTGCACTTATATATCCTCAATTGTTTTTGGTAGCACTTACAGAGCATAAAGTGTTCAAATCCGGCACTTAAATACCCTAAAGTTTTTAAATCTGCCACATAAATGCCCTAAATTTTTTAAATGTTACATTTAAATATCCTTGTTGATGTCAGTTATCAAGTAGGGGGTTAAGTGTGGATTTCTCGGTGTATTAGGGTTTCTCAAACTTCTATAGGTAGTTAGTCCTTCAGCAAAGGATTCAGTCCTGCATATAAACAACACGTGAGAATATTGGAGTTAGGATCTCCAATGGTTCCTCTAATGATCAAGTTAGTAATGTGCTTAAGTGGAGAAGAAGAATATATATAGTGTGTTTATTAGCAAAAAATTGTTTACCCTTGTACAACATACAGTGCTTTTATCTATAGCAGGTCCAGAAGGGCAATTACGTAACTTTGTTAGAGTCCAAGCGGGCGACTTAGTCGGCAGATACTTTACACTGTCCCCTACAGATGGGATGAGTCATCCATGTGATTAATGTGATGATGGCAAGGAAAGTATGGTGCTGATGGAGTCTGACGAGTCATAAAGACTTTGGGGGCTAGAGCGATGATGATTCTGACCATGCATTCAATGCGATGGTGATCGAATGTCGGTGAGGAATTCGCGAAGACCCTTTCATCTCGACCTTGTGGGAGAGCCGATAAATGACGCCTTTTTGCTCGGCCTTCTCAGACTTGAAAGTTCTAAACCTAGCCTTGTAAAATGATGAGGTGTGGGGTTGATCCTAATGGTGAGATTCGATTAAGGACACCTTTGAACTAGGCCCCTCTTGGGAAGGTGTGTGTGTGTGTCTCGACCTTGTGGGAGAGCCGATAAATGACGCCTTTTTGTTCGGCCTTCTCAGACTCGAAAATTCTCAACCTAGCCTTGTAAAATGATGAGGTGTGGGGTTAATCCTAATGATGAGATTCGATTAAGGACACCTTTGAACTAGGACCCTCTTGGGAAGGGGTGTGTGTGTGTGTGTGTGTGTGTATGTGTGTGTGTGTGTGTGTGTGTATATGTGTGTGTGTGTGTGTGTGTGTGTGTGTAAGGATGCTAGAGAAGAGCTGACAGCTCTTCTCTTCCGTGCCAATGTGATTAGTAGAGAGCCCACATGTCATGGACCTGTCAGCTCATGGGGGAGAAGATCTGCCAGCTCTTCTACATTTTTC
>NC_033798.1:71648007-71757082 GCF_001876935.1 Asparagus officinalis | reverse complement strand
ATCGATAATATCTAGGAAGACATCGGTCATCTCAAGCATGAGCTTCGTGAACAAGATGATTCGATAAGGTATGTGGAGGAGGATGTTGAGGTCAAGAGGCGGGAAAGTGCTGACGCTTTTGAGCGGGCTCGATTGGCTCACCAAAATGCTGAGGTGCTATAGGACCAACTGAAGGGAGGCGACCCGAGTAGCACTAGAGGCTGAGAGGCAATGAGGGTCGTCCCTCACCGAGATCTAGGTAATGTAGGGTAACCAAAGCCACTTAGAGTCCAAGGCCTATCGAGTTTAGGTCATAAAAAATTATCACAATGGCAATCTCGAGAGGATTGAGGTGGCGCTGGCCTACAAGGCTGACTTTGATTTCCTAGTGATGTAGATTCCTCCTGAGCTTAAACTCGATCCTGAATGCTTCATTATCCCTCCTGGGTCATTAACTACCTCGACGCTCTACGGGGAGATACCTTGATGTCGATAACGGAGATGAGGAGGGTGAAGAGTCGGCTCAAGATACAAGCAAGGGATCAACCCATTATAGTTGGGTGAGCTGGCCCAAAGAGGAAGATGATGAAAAGAATGGGTCCAGACCTTGATCATCTTCACCGCCAACTTCTACTGTCATTACCCCTCTATGTCTGAATTCTACACCAGGTTCCAGCGCTACTCCAACTTCAAGTCTCGCGCGCGTTCTGAGTTTGGCCCTATGAGAGCTTATATGTCTTTTTCTTCTTTTTTTTTTGACATCTTAGTTATGTGAATATTCTTTGTATTGTAAATATGTTGATATATGGATAAAAGGAAACACTTTCGTCAATTCGATCTGTGTAACTTTTTATTGTACTTATGCATTTATCTTGTTCGAATTTGGTTTCAAATCTTGATGGTATTTCATGTAGATGCCAACATTTGAGATTTGTTGTTGGGACAGGTTAGCCTCATGCCTTTGTTTTAGGAAGGATAGCAATGTCTTTTGAGTTATGGTCGACCGAGTTGATGATGTGACTTGGATTTATTCCAAAAGGATACCAAGGTTTTTTGAGTTATGGTCGATCGAGTCGATGACGAGCATTGGTTTTATTCCAAAAGAATATTAAGGTCTTATAAGGTGCTACAAAAACATAGTATAATGAGATTTATTAGAAAATATCTATATCACATGAAAACCTTATAGTTACAGTCATTGAAAGTATTTTCTGAGATGCTCTATATTCCAAGATTGATGTAGATCCTTATGTCGGGGCTTCGTAGTTGATAGGTGTCGAGATGTATCTCTTTGATTATTTTGTACAACCCCTCCCAGTTGGCCACTAATTTTCCATGACCGGTGTCTCCATTGAAGATAGCTTTTCGAAGGATGAGGTTACCAACATTGAATCTTCAAGGCCGGCCCTTACTGTTGTAGTGCCTGTGATGCAATGTTGATTGATGACTTGGGATCAGAGTGAGTTTTCTCAAACTTCATCAATGAGGCTGAGTCTGACCCGCAGTCCAGCTGAGTTTGACTCTTCATAAAAATGCTGCAGTTAGATAGTTAGCATGCTAACTTTTACTGGGATGACTATTTTGGCTCCATATGTTAGCTTAAACGGGGTTTCCCCTATTGAGTTTTTATGGGTGATTCGAAATAGGATCATAGAATTTCAAGGAGTTCTTCAACCCAGTTATCAATCACCTTGTCTACCTTCTTTTTTAGAGATTGAAGTATGCACTTGTTAGTAGCTTTTGCAAGCCCATTTGTATTTTGGTTGTGCAATTAGAGTGAATTTGAGCCATGTTTTCCATTCTTCACAGAAGCTATAGAATCCTTTGCTATTAAATTGAGTGTCATTGTCTGTGATGAATGAAGTGGGAACTCTAAATCTACAGACGATTGATTTCTATACAAAATTGGTGGTATTGCTCTCGTCGATTTTGGCTAAGCACTTGGCTTCTATCCACTTTGTGAAATAGCTATGGCAACTATCAAAAACTTCTAGTGTCCTGAAACTATTAGGAGAGACACCAATAAATCTAGTCCCCATTGAACAAAAGGAATTGGGCTTATGAGGAGTGAGTTCAGTTGTTGAAGCTCATGGTATACTTGAGAAGAACTGGCAACTCTTGCATCTAGAGATGAGTCTCTTGGACTCATCTAGGATGATATGCCAATAGTAGCTCTTGATGTGAAATAATCAAATAGTCAAATTTATGGTGGGGGTGAGATTGATTAGGGGCTACTCACTTCTCCAAATATCTGGTTTTAATTTGAGTAGCTTCATCCTGCACAAATAGCAACTCGTGAGAGGACGGGGATTAGTTCCCCCATTGTACCTCTGAGATCAAGTCAGCTGATGAACTTGAGTGAAAAAATAAAGAACTGTATGAGTTCTTTAGTGTAGCTAAGAATTATCAGATATTACTTGGAAAAATAGCCTCTCTTAATTGCTTAGCCAAAAAAATCCCTTTTATGTTGAGAATGATACATCTATTTATAGTAGTGCTGAAAGGGTAGAACCGTCACTTCAGCTGAGCACAGGATGGAGATAAATAAGTATAGGCTAGCAGCTGCATCAGTACCTACTTTATATGTGCCGGTCGGCGAGTGGAGGAGAGATCACCTCATCATTTAATACGAAGTGATTGGAGGTATGGTGGTGCTGATATGGTCTCATGAGTCATAAAGACTATCGGGGCTAAAGGTATGATGCGTCTGCCTAGCATTAAATGTAATGTTGACCCATTGTTAGTGGGAGAGGCTCGAGGTTCACCCTTTAGCTTGGTCGAGAAGTAACACTTTTCGAGTTAAACTCACGAGGCGTCGAATAACTGGTCGAGTAGGCTCGTAGCGAGTCATCTTTGACAAGAGGACCGACAAGTACCACCCTTCGAGTCATCCTAAGGAGATGTCGACTCGAAAAGTCGCTTAGTTGGGATCCTTAGTTACCCTGACTGTTAATCTGGTTTGAGCGGTGCATGTAGGGGGACTATTTGGTGGAAAATTTGTAGTAAAAAGAAATGAAAGAAATATATTAGATTTGTATTCTCTCAATCTCAATTACAATTCGAATTCCCTGATTACAAAAGAGAAGAGAATTAATCTGAATTCTCTCCTTTGTTTAAGTCTAGATTCTTCACGGTGGTGATGAGATGCCTCCCTCGAATGCTCACGTTGATTTTGCTTCTTGTTGACGATCCAAACGTTTTGTTTCACTAGAACGTGGTCTTCTCCTCATGATTTGACGTTATGAACTTGCAAAGCAAGTTTTAGAATTCTGGACGAGTTGATAACTCTGAACGAGTTTGAAACTCTATGAAAAAGTTGATTTAACCAAAATCGTTTTATAAGCCAAGGATGAAGAAAGCTCCTGTTGTCGATCTCCAAAGCTCCAGCAATTCCCCCAAAAAAGCTAGCGAATATCTCTTCTTTTCTGCCAAGCTCCAAGGCCAAAAGAGATCAATCCGAGAGCAATCTGCCAGCCCCCCAAAAGATTAGTCTAAACTCAATTGAGTTTACCCATATTTATAGGGGATTAGGGGTATAACCGCCCCCTTAATTCGCTCCTAAGTAGAGCTAAATAGGGTGTAACCGCCCCCTTAAACAGCTCCCCAAATCGTGGGGAAAACGGTTTTGAAACCGTTCAGTTCGTGCTTTGAATGAGTCAAACGCCAGCCTGGGTGTTCTGGGCCAGAACTGTGTGTTTTAGACTTGAAACACAGAGTTGGGCCTTATTTGGTGGCTAAACGCACAGGTCGCGCTGCGTTGTAAATCTAAAACGCAGAGTTAGGATGCAGAGATAAACTCTGTGTTTTGAGTCCACGAACTTTGTGTTTTTAACTGGAGTGTTGGGGATGACCTCTGCGTTTTGACTCTGAAACGTGGGCATGACCTCTGTGTTTTGAGGTTGTAACACACAGATAACCTCTGTGTTTTGAGGTTGTAACATAGGGAGGACCTCTGCGTTTTGAGTCTGAGACGCAGAGGCGAGTTCTGCTTCTTGATTTGAAGATACCATCAACTTGTAGTCTCTTTTGCTAGAACGCTGCAAAGACCGTCATCTTGTAATCTTCATATTGGCTCCTTAAAAATATAAGAGTCGTCAGATTGTAACTCCCGATGTTGATTGTGAAGACTATTTGATTAGAGATTTCATCACCTGTTGCGAAGGTCGTCAGATTGTAACCTTCATCGATCTACGTGAAAGTCTTAAATTATAGCCTTCTGGAAGTTGTCAGATTGTAACTTCCATCATCGGTGTTTGATGGGGGGTTAACTATCTATTGTGATTTTTAGACAGCCTACAGGGACACCTATCCATTCTGGCAAAGAGTATTACTTTGGTGACTAAAAACACCATAACAGTTAGCCCCTTTCGCTTGGAGTTGGCTTGGGCCGTGTCCGAGTGAAAAGAGTAGCTTTGCACGGACGTGGGTGTGCATTAAATAAGGGAATTGAAAAGTCTTTTTAGATTTTATGTGGCTAACGTCACTATACATTCTTTTTAACTTCCTGAGCTCTACTTTTTGTGGTTGATTGTAGGCTATTCGAGGTGAGTGGGTTGCGCTTCGATCCTTGAGATGTCGTTTTGGATTCTGAGAATTAATCTTGGTCATTGGCCAAAGCTTGATCCGGCTGTTCATATTCCGACAGTTGTCGATTCATCTGCCTATATATAAAGCCAGGGCCATAGAGATGATAGTTATTATCTTTTGAAATTCCCTTCTAAGAACTTGAAATCTTTCTCGCTCATCTTTTTTAGCGAGTATTCCTCCATTCTATGATAGCATCAGATCTTGTAGACCGACAAGCTCTTCTGGTAGAGTTCCACTCCAAGGTGACCCAAGCATAGAAGAGGACGCTCCATGGGAGGTTTGATATCCCCCAATAGTATGAGCTAATGGCCCCGACGAGGTCGGAGGTTGTTTATGATCATAGGCCAAATTAGGCCCCGTTCTACTTGAAGCATTTGGAATTTAGCCTAAGATTGCCCCTACACCCCTTCCTACAGCAAGTTTTCACGGTGCCAAGGGTAACACCAACCTTAAGAGTCTCGGGCCTTTTGGTTACTATGAAAGTGAACCAGACTGAATCTCACTTACAATTCTAAATGGTGAGGAAGTACAAGCTCATCACCGGTCTTCCTGACTCGAATAAGAACAAGAAGGAGAAGTTCGTCTGGGATGTGGAGGAAGATTTAGAGTTTGCTGATCGAACTGGCCTGAGATAAGAAGGAAAGTGCTCATAGAGGGTGACTTGCTCGACGCTAAAAGGGATGTGCTAGATCAAATTAAGGCATATGTTGGCTCTTGCCGAGTCGAGCACCTACTTAACAACTCGTTCTTACGAGTTTCCAATGTGTCTGTCGTGCCTCCCTCTGCTAAGGACCAAGAGAGGGTTCAGCCCTAATTTTAGGGACATCAGAAGTGGCGATGGTGCCAACCGCTCCTTTGGTCGACCCCCAGGAAAGGCCGTCTGTGAGGCCTAAAAAGCATCTCCATCATGACTTAGACCCGATAGAGGCCGAGATGACTAAGGCGGAGCCTTCTACCACCCTTATCTATAGACGAAGGAGGAGGCCCCAGAGGGATGAGGAAAAAGAACCTCAGGCGGTGGCTAAGATAGGCGAGATCGTCATCATCCATCTAGACGAGTTGGCCTAGAAGAGCAGGTCGAGGCTCACCAAGAAGAGGGTGGAGCCAAGGCCAGAGCTTCTGTTAAGGAGGGCAGGTCATCCGTCCATCACGGCGAGTCATCTCCTTAGGTAAAAGAGCCAGTTGTGGAGGAGACGACGCCTCCCTCAGGGTTGGAATATCCCTATCCTCACCATGTGGCTAATATTAGGGAGGAAGAATAGAAGAAATTGAGACAGTACCTCATTGCGTCTTCGAGGGTCGGCCCCCGATATGGATAGGAGCCTGAACTAGAGCATCACTACCAGCCTGCTCACCATCTCGATGTCAGGGGGGTGGTCCTTGGTTCTCGGTTGACTCAGTCGATGGCGGTCGAGCAATTCTAGCTTCCTCGGGATCAGGAGTTCTTGCAGGGGTTCCTAATGTCGGTCTCCACCTAAGCCTTCAGAGCTACTTGGTTCGAGGCTCTTTGGTGGAGCAAGTGATATTCGGTCACATGGAGCACATCCGAACTTCATATCTCAAGCTTTTGGGGAGGTTGCTTCCCTAAGGGCGGCAGAGGGGTCGACTCAGCACAGGCTATAGAGACGCCAGGCCTAAGAACTTCCAAGGTTGATAGGCTCAGGCAAGAGCTGGATGAGAGCAACAGGAAGGCTAGGATACTAGATGAGGCTCTCCAGGAGAGGGACCACGCCATGGTGTAGGTCGAGGCCGAGAAGTAGGTGGCGATGCATGCGAAGCGTCAGATGGAAGAGGAGCATGCAGTGCTCGTCAAGCTTCAGGGGGAGGTCACCCTGTGGGGCATAAAAATTGGTTCTCAATAGGAATTCGTATTAATAAGAATTGTTTATTACAAATGAAGAATCAAAAAATTACAATAGAAGCAAGAAAGTGTTCTTCTTGTTTAACGTGGGTTCTTCGATAGCGATAGGACGCCTCCCTCGAGTGCTTACGTCGAGTTTGTTTCCCTTGGACGATACGATCAAAAATGTGGCTGAGCTTTAGTACATAGTAGAAGCTCTTGTATGATTGAGTTCGATTCTACCCGAGCTTGATGAGTACCAAGGCCGAATGCTTAGAGAGGGCTACAATGCAAGAGTTTGCAGAGAGCTAATGAGTCTCGAATCTGAGAGTTTAAATTGAGTCTATTTCAATAATCTAAGCAAAGAGCTAGGAATGTTCTACCAAGAAAGCTAATGAGAGCCTTAAAAGTAAGTCTCCAAATGATCCAGCCTATGGTTGAAGAGTCTTGAAAATGTCAAGCTTCTCCACCCAATTGCTGGCTGAACTCCAATTCTTGGCTGGACCCCTTTTTAGGTTGGCAAAGAGGTCCTATAAATAGGCAAGGGATGACATGGGTCATCCCTTAATTTGTGTGATGTGACCACTAATAGGACTAAGGAGTAGCATACTCCCCCTATAGCTAGAGGATGTGACTACCATAGGGGTGATGGGAGTCATGCCTTATTACCTAAGACGAGGGAAGTGAGTGGGTCCACTCCCACAAGCAAGCAGCCATTTGCACTGCTTGTAGGTAAGCTTGAGATCTGCTTAAATGTTCAGGCGAGCTTGCATACAAGCTTGGCGAATAGGCGGGGTCGGATGGCGGGCCCCTCACATGTGAGCTGTGAGCTGGCATTTGTTGACAAGCTGAGTTCGTACGGGCGAACTCACTACAGGCGGGCTTGACTCATGCGTGCGAGCAAGGCGTTTAGCTAAGATTAAGCTCGTGCTGGAGAGATTAATAATCACGCGAGCTTGACTCGTGCTAGCAAGCCAAGAAAACTGGTGAGATTGGTGAGGTTTGGCACATACAGGCGAACCTTGCTTGGCCTTTTGAATGCATGCGAGCTTAACTTGTGCTGGCAACTAAAGCAATGCCGGTGAGCTTTGGCTTGCAGGTAAGCTTTGGCTTGCAGGTGAGCAAAGCGTGTTGGCGAGCTTTGGCTTGTAGGCGAGCTCTGCTTGGCCACCTGCTTGCTTTGAGCACGCAGGTGAGCTCTAATGGACGAGGTTTGAGTTCTGTTGTGTAAAGATAATTTTTATTGCCTACACACCTACCTACAGGAGTCCCTGGCAGTGGCCCAAAGCCACAATGCCCACCTCGAGTCCGAGCCTTACCGCTAGGAAATCATAGAGGGGTATCGCCAAGGTCTCACTAGAAAAACAGAGGTGGGATAGCCTGCAAGGCTGAGTATGACTACCTCTCGACGCAGTTTCCAATTGAGATGAGTAACCCACCCGATCGCTTCCACTATCCCCCTATTGTAGCCAAGTGTCTAGATTAGTTGGTGGAGGTGGAAGCACATAGAGAGGTACTCAATCTTAGCGAGGAAGAAGGGGAGTCAGACGAGGAGGAGACACAACCTGTGTTTCGCACCTGGTTTTGATGCTAAAGAGAATCATCCGATAGTGGAACATTGGGAAAACTTAATTAAGTGTGTCCGTTCTGAATCAGGAAAAGTGCACAGTGGAATTCTTCTACGAAGCCCAAAAACTTCACCCTTGTCAAGACCGCCAATATATCCAAAATGATGCTCTTGAGAAAGCGGCATGTTCGGAAAGAAAATTGCAAAACCAGAAACAAAGATTAGCAGCCAAAGCAAGTTGTTGACGTAAATCTAAAAGAATAGATTAAAAACGCAGAGGTCAAGACATGCGTTATAGATTAAAAACGCAGAGGTCAAGACATGTGTTATAAAATGTGAACACAGAGGTCAAGACATGCGTTATAAAATGTGAACGCAGAGGTCAAGACCCACGTTCAGAGTTCAAACGTAGGAATCAATACTGCGTTTCATAATAAACACAGAGTCTCAACTCTACGTTTCTATCAAACAGAAATGAGTCATCTTCCTTGTTATCAAGAACCCATCTAGGGTTTTAAGAAAAACTTGTCAAAACAAGTTATCACGACCACCACCTACCATGATAGGAAGGCCCGCGGGCAGCAACGATAACGACAAGGTGCCCACAGAAACAAGAACACCGTCGGCGTCCTTAACCGACGGCGTTGTTGGAATCGTTCCTACGACTTTCTTGGATCCCGTACTCATCCTCCGTGGTGCCATCGATGCTGCTGGTTGGAGAAGGCGGAGATCGTCGAAGGTTCTGGCAAAATTAACGAGAAGTTCTCGTTCGCAGAATCAAGACGGAAGTGGAAAGAGTCGAATGAGTCTTGATTTGACCACACAGGTCTATTTATAATAACCGTCAAACTGTAAAAGTGGTACGAGATTCTAGGAGAGAATCCTAACCGTTTTAAAACACAAACTGCAGCGTTAATGGATAAAGTCAATTAGACCTTAACCTTAACGCAGATCTCACCTCTACATTCAATTTCCAAACGCTAGGTCCAGACCTGCTTACGAGAGTCCTTAACTTTGCGTTTCGAAACTCAAACACAAAGGTCACCTTTGCGTTGTGATTATTCTAAACAAAGAGTCCACCCTTGCATTTTCAAACATGACACTTATTCTCTAAGTTCATGAATTCTTTTGATGGAGTATTGTTAAACTTCTATATCTTCTCAGTAAAATCTAAGTTATTTCAACTGACAAAGCTTTCGTCAGATTAACACTACGCTTCTGACAATCATTATCCCCCCCACACACACACAGAGTTTGAATTTAGCTAGCATCACTTCTAATATGATGACAATTCCTCCATTAAAACCAACTTATTGATTCTCATCAATAGAACGATAAGCCCCCAAAATCACTCAAATCATGACCAGTTTACTAACTATCCCCAATAGAGTAGTAAATAACCAATTTATCAATTCTCTTCAATAGAGTGATAAAATTCTCAAACGTTACTTAAGTCACGAGTACCAAAATTTGTTGCCTTTGCTAATAAACATACTTAGCAATTCTCCCCCGCGAGACGCTAAGTCCCCAAAAATTTTGTTCAATATTCTTCTTGTCATGTTAATATCACACCTCTGACGACCAAATCAACTTATTGACTCTCCCCAATAGAGCAATAGGTCATCAAAATTACCCTGATCGTAATATTCTTCCTGTCATGTTAATATCACACATCTGACGACCAAATCAACTTATCGACTCTCCCCAATAGAGCGATAGGTCCTCAAAATTATCCCGATCGTAATATTCTTCCTGTCATGTTAATATCACACCTCTAACGACCAAATCAACTTATCGAATCTCCCCAATAGAGTGATAGGTCCTTAAAGTTGCCCGATCGTAATATTCTTCCTGTCACGTTAATATCACACCTCTGACAACCAAATCAACTTATCGACTCTCCCCAATAGAGCGATAGGTTCTCAAAATTGCCCTGATCATAATATTCTTCCTGTCACGTTAATATTACACCTCTAACAAAATTAACTTATCGACTCTTTTTTAATAGAATGGTAGGTCCACAAATCTTTGTTATGTTAACAATATACCTCTAATAGTTAACCCCCTAATAAACTTTTTTAATCCTTTTTTAACAAGGATAGCAAGTTCTCATTATAAAATCCCCAACGGGATAAACTTTTTCCTGAATTAGCCTTAATGATAATAAGATAAATTTCACTCTAGTCATGCTAAGTTAATATTACACCTCTGGTATCTCTCGGGTAATTTCATTGTTTCAAGTCATAACAGACACACAGAATATGGAAAACCCATATCATTTTCTTTTATAAATATAAATCAAAAGGAAATGATACAAAACGGACTTGTTCTTACTAAAAGAATGTTACAAGGTTAGGATTCACTCGCTCATCAATTCAAAAGAAGTGAGTTGAGCCTTGACTTCAGATAACTTCTCCTCGTGATCAGCCCGCACTATGGCCTCAACCTTCTCGCGCAATTCACCTTCGATGGGCACGATGATGGCAGCTATCTCCTTCTTAGCTCGCTCCAGGGCCCGAGCCTCCTTGTGACAATTCAAAAGAGTGTCTGCATTCTTAGCTGAGGGTCTTAACGATAGCCTCTTCACGAGAGAGTTTATCCTTCAATCGTAGCACTTCAGCTTCGGCTTTAACGAGCTTTGTATGAATGAAGCCCAAAGAAGCAATCGAGAGCTTCAACTCCTCTTACCTCTGGGCGCTTTGCTCCCATAGGTGTACAACCTGACGCTCTCTCTTGACCAGACCCTACTCCATCGCCTCACGGCGAGCCACTTTTTCAACCTGAAGGTCGAATAAAGTAGACACGATTTGCGTCTGAATATCCATATGACCAGGGCCTCGAAGTGCTACAGTTGTGCTTCCAAATGAGAAATAGCCTCCGATAAATGTTCAAAGCATTGAGCGTCACCCACACTCTTAACTCCGTTCAAGCCTACCTCTAGAAGAGGCCTGAAGGAGCCAAAAGTGCCCCTACCAGCCATTACAACTTCAATTACCTTCTTCGTGAGACTGTTTAAGTACCCCAAAGAAATGTGGAGGAAGTCAGGTGCATCTACGGGGCTTGAAACAATCAGCGGAGATGGTCCCCTAGCCCCTGAGATAGGCGTGTCAAAGTGAGGGCTGGCAGGTAACCTAGGTGTGGAAGTTGCAGGAGAACCAGAAACATCCAAGTGCAAAGGGCTTGATGTCAAAGCCATCATGGTCCCCGCTGAGATGGATCCGGCACACTGACAATCCATGTTAGTGCAAGTGAAATCCTCATTAGTGTTACTGGCGGTCATTGCTAAGCTTGGCTTGGGTTGTTCTTGCTGAGGAGTCGCTGCTTGTATAAGTAGCTGCTCAGCGAGAGGAGTTTCAACAATGGTCTCGAGAGTGAGTGAACCTACATTCAAAAATGGTTGGAATGCGGAAGGGAGATGTAGATAAATTCAAAATAAACTAGCATTACCAGTGACAGATAAAGGCACAAGAGTGGACGCTTTATCTGATGTGGTCTTAGGGACGTCATAAAAAGTGGTGATATCGTCTATAGAATCATGTTCTTCATTCCCATCACCACCACCTATGTTAATCTTAGTACCGTCGTCCCTTTCCTCTATAGAGGAAGCTTCATAATCTACCCTTTCCTCGTCATCATGCTCAGAGGAACTAATGGCCGCAGTCGGTCTAACTAAGAGCCCTATTGTCGGGCTAAGCCTTGACTCACCAACCTGTGGTATTAATATAGAAGGAGAGGGAGAGTGTTGCTCCACGTGCTTCCTTGGTGCTGATACTAGAGCTTAGGGAGAGCCCATTACCGGCCTCGATTTAGCATCCGCAGCCATCAATTCTTCTTCTTCCTCTTTAGGAGGATGATAAGAAGAAGCTTCACTGGACAAAGCAGGGACACTTGAACGAAGCCCAAGCCTATGTGGAAATCCCGCAATAGAAGTCTCTTGATGTTCTTCTTTTTCTAGAGCCTTGAAAGTTTCAGCCATCAATTTTGGCTTCCGCTGACCTTTAGCAGGAAGGGACTCGACCATCAGCTTTCGGCGAGTTCATTTCTCATACTGGCCAACCTCTTCCGCTGTTAGAGCTATTTTCTTAGCAGCTCTTGTTGCAGGAGCATCAGCCACTTGGGGTTCTTCCACCCGAACATGTTCGGCTGCTTGTTCCTCTTCTGATTCAGCAGACGGGTCCTCGAAAGACAAGTACTCATCAATCCCTCTCAGACGAGATGTCTTAAACCCCCTCCTCAAAGCATACATATGTCTAATCTCTTTCAGACAAGACGTATTCAAGTTGTATTCCGGATTCCGGGAGGCAGCAGAATACCAATTGCAAAAACCTATAAAGGTATAAGAATTGAGTGTTTTATGGGGAAGCTTGAAAACGACCTTTGTACAACCAGCCACCAAATAGTACTAAGCCATGGCTCCCTCATACAGATTGCCCATGATAGCAAGCTGAGGTCGATGATTCCTGACATATAGTTGGTCATATCCAAATTGATGAGCAAATCTGTATGGCTGATAGGGCTCAATGAAGCACTTGCCACCCTACCTGAAAATCAAGTAGCCTGGCCTGATATTAAGGAGCCAATGGAAAACACCATCACTCAACTGAGTGAATCTGTTGGGGCATACAATGTCCTGAAATGTTGCTCCATATACCCCACCTTCCAAATCAGGGAAGCAATGGAAAATATGATAATAGGTGTCCTTGGTCAAGATCTGACGGATTCTAACCATATAAGTCCCCTACCACTTTGTAGATTTTAGTCGTTGCACAAGTAGGATGAATGAGTCACCTTGAGAAGAAGCCACACTCATTAATGAAGGATAACGAGACATGTACCATACCATTAAATAAGTGTATAACATTGGCACTTGAGGGTTGGAAGTCTTGAAAATTTTGCCCTCCTTAGACTCTACTTCTAGGACTTGGACAAAATTCAAAGCTAACTCCCTCAGCCCACTCTGCAGATAGCACACCATGGCTGAAAGGAGATTCAATGGCTTCCCATGTGCCAAAAGAACCACGGGATAAATTACCTCTACAACTAGGGCGTTAATCGACCTAGTAGGGACGACACACCGCTTCAACCATAATATTAATAATCCTGCCAACAACACAGTGTCAGAGATGGGGATCTGAGCTTGATAATGAAAGCTCTCAAACTCTGTGTAAGCAGGAAAAATATCCTCTCTAGCCTCATTTGTGTAGTGCGAAGTGGCAGCATCAATCCGGGCCTGGATTTCCTCCGGAATACTTGCAGCCAACCTAGTTACATGGGCTTCTTTCTTCGTCAGATTCTGAAATAAGTACTCTGCCCAAGAGTCTTGTTTCACACCACCACCTCGTGCCCCTTTTTGTTGAGAACAGATATGGAAGTGGCACATGACTTCCAAAAGGGTGGAATAGACTTCAGGGCTGGTCTTCCTCAGAATCTTCAGTTCTGTTGAGCAAGGAATGAATTCTTCATAGGGTAAATCCCCAAAAGGCAAACCTGAGAAGTCATACATCTCATGGAGAGTGAAACCCAACTCCCTGACTGGTGTAAAGAAGGTGCAATTCTCGAGATTGTATCACTCCAAGATGGAGAAAAAATGGTAGTGACTTTGGGTAATCCCGTACATGGTGGCCATCACCGGAGTCTTCAAGCCAGCTCGAGTGAGAGGAGCATCCAATTCCTACAAAACAAACTTAGTCATGCGTGTCCACCATCCCGTCACTGAAGAATGAACCCAATCGGGGGATCTAAACACTTGAGTAGGGAATTCCCCTATTGCAGCCATGAATCTTTTGACAAATGTGTTGGTCGGGCTAGCCATCTCACCAACTGGGTATTCTTTAGTAAGTAGGCCCAGTCTCAAAGGCGTCACCTGCCTGTTATAGCCCAATGTGCGAACACCCTGGAACATTAAAGTTCCGATAGCAACTCCGTCTTGTTCTTTGACAAGATCCTAATCCATAAGATGAGGAATTGAAGCACGTTGGAAGACATTGGGAACATCCTCTCCATATTAGGCAAAAAGAGATGGTGGTCTCTAACCTTCCTCAGCCATTTATAGTCCCCGTCATAAGCGACTCCTGCTTCAAAATTGATGAAGTCTCCAAAAAGAAACCCGGGTTTAACGAACGACTTCCTATTCAGGTTCTCAAACCTGGCATCCGTGACCAACGTTCGTAGAGTTTCAGAAGAAGCCCGAGTGATCGCCTCGATTCATTCCTTGTCAGCCATACGGAGATGGGAAGCTCTTGGCGTAGGTTAAAAATCATATTTATATCTACACCAAATTCATAGCCAAAATGATGGAGAAAAGGGAGAGGCTCATTGGTGTAACGCACTACAAATGAAGAAAACAACCAATCAGTACAAAAGCAGAACTAAAAAGACTGAATTCAAACACAAGAGTTGAATGTTGCGTTGGTAAATTCAAATGCAAATCTCGAATCTTGCATTATCCAAGTTAAATGTAGAAGTTAAAATCTGCGTTGGTAAAACACATAAGTCAAAATCTGTGTTAGCAAATTTAAGCACAGAAGTCAACATCTGCGTTAGCAAACTAAAACACAGAATTCAAAATCTACGTTAGCAAATTTAAACACAGAAGTCAACATCTGCGTTAGCAAACTCAAACTCAAAAGTTAAAATCCTGCGTTAGTGAATTCAAACGCAGAAGTTGAATCATACGTTAGCGAATTCAAAACACGGAAGTTGAATCCTACATTGGCGAATTCAAAACATAGAAGTTGAATCTTGCGTTAGTGAATTCAAAACATAGAAATTGAATTCCCCATTTCGAATTTCAAATGACAGAATCCTAATCAAGCGTTACATCATCATAACGTGTCTCCTCATTGATTTGAAGTTTAGAACTTATCCTAGAAAGTTTTACGGCCACAACGGCCTCACTTACCACTGACTAAAGGAAACTGAGGTGGAGACATGCCTGCCTAGGGTACAGCACCACCGGTAGGCGAAGCTGACAGAAAACCCTAAGTCGTGGTGACATTAGGCTTGGTGGGTCGAGAGACGGTCTTCTTCCTAGGCGTCATTGATGTTGCTTGATGAGGAAGATGAACAATATTCACCGGATTTAAAACGAAAAGCTTTTGATCTATTTATAGACAGCTGTGAGTTATCAAATTAGGACGAGATTCTTGGCTAGAATCCCACCAAACACGACCTCTACGTTCGTGTTAAAGTTGGTTGAACTTCTGAACGCGGAATTCAACCCTGCGTTTTAATGTTCAAGCATAAAGCCCACTGGTGCGTTTTAACGTCACAAAATGAACATTTCAACGACCAAGGCCATGGCATAGCTTCAAATAAATAAAGAGAAGCTAACTTTGGCCATCAAGGTGACAAAGGCCGAGAAGAAATTATCCTATAACAAGAAACTATGCAGCCTCTTGGATGAGTATAGGCATGTTATAATTAATAATGTTGAAATCATCGAGCTCAATCTATCGTGCAACTCATCCTTCTAATTGGCTTAACATTCCAACCAAGATTAACAAAGCCAAAAGGTGTTCAACTTCACTGAAGAAGACCTTGTTGAAAAATTTGTAGCTGTTGTTTCTATAGTGGTTTCGTTATCATCGGCTCTCTTATTACCTAACTCCCGTGGCTACGCGTTGAGTGTTCATCAATGCCTACAAGAATCTTTTGACTGGTGTTGTTGACATTGAATACACCTCCATATAAGTTGAAGGAGTACCTCAACGATCCAAACAAATTCACTGTCACTATTGCTCTTATTGCATTGACTGAGATTGACTAGGACTTTAGCTTGTTTGACTAAGTTCATTGTTATCAAGACACAAAAGTTACCTTGTTTGGTTTAACAACAATGACTTGGGCTTTAGCTTGTTTGACTAAGTTTATTATCATCAAGACATAAAAGTTATCTTGTTTGGTTTAACAATGATGACTTGGGCTTTAGCTTGTTTGACTAAGTTCATTGTCATCAAGACACAAAAGTTACCTTGATTGGTTTAAGGAAGCCGAATCATTTCGACAACCAAGTTTACAATGTCTTCAGATCAGACAGAGTGAACAACCACTCAACAAAGCCGAAAGGTGCAAGTGCTCTGGTGGTTGGTGCATATAATTAGCATGTATTTAACATGCGTGACACCATTTTGCATAAGCGATTGCACCTTTAGCCATGCTCAGCCAATAATAACCAAGTCTTCGCAATCGATCCCATAGTTTGGGTCTAGGTTGATGAGCTCCATAGATACCGTCATGGGCTTCTTTCAAAGCTTCTTCTTCTTCTCTGCTTGACAAGCAACGAAGCAGTAATCCGTCATATGACCTTCGGTGCAAGGTCTGTGACTGGGAATCATAGTAGAATCTTGATGCTCGTCGGCGGACAGATTCTCTTTCTTTAATTTCTTCAGGTAATAAGTCATATAAGACATAGTTAATGATTGGAAACCACTAATCGCTAGGTTCAAGTGTTTTTGGTTCTTCCTCGTTTGCATTGATTTGCAATGCATTCTTTGGTTGGAATAGTTGTCTACCGGCTACAGTTATTTGTTGAGTAGCCCCTTCAGGCAGGGCTAACGTGGCTACCAATGATGTCAAAGCATCAGTATAGGTATTCCTGAGGCGAGATACATAACCAATGTAGAAGCCTTCAAAGGAATTGGCTAGTGTAATGGTCGTTGCATGATGGGGAATGAGCTCTTCATTCCTGACTTTATATTCTCCTCTTACCTATTTGATGACAAGTTGGGAGTTGCCATATGCCTCTAGACGTTTCACCCCCAATTGCTTAGCTATGTCAAGACCGATTAACAACCCCTACTCCGGCAATAATGGGACCACTAGGGCTTGCTCTTGCTGCGTTGTTAAAGTATAATTGCCAGACTTGTTCTTTCGACACTACGTTGGCTTCGTACGTCTCATCCGGCATGTCCTGGTACAGGTCGACTTTTCCATCCAATGGATGATTGGCCATAAGATCGCACATAGCTTGACTTTTCACTACCTTTTGAGGTTTGAAGTAAATGTCATATTGGGATAATAATAACACCAATCTAGCGAGTCACCAATTTAAAGTACCAGGTTGTGTCATGAATACCCGTACATGATTGATTTTGGAGATGACATGTATGATTTGTCCCACCAAGTAATGTCGCATCTTTTGGACTGTGAATACCTGGGCTAAACATTCCTTCTCAATAGGTGGATAATGATATTCGGCTCCTGACAAAGTTCTACTAAGATAATAGACGGCTTGTTCATGACCATTGTCATCATCTTACGCCAAGAGTCCTGCTAAAGCATGCTCTGTAGATCGAACATATATCAAGAAAGGTTTTCCTGATTTTAGTGCAACCAGCACAGGAGGATTAGAGAGATATGATTTGATCTCCTCAAATGCCTTTTGGCAAGCTTCATCCCAAATGAAGGATACACCTTTCTTCATGAGTTTTGAGAATGGCTGACACTTGCCTGATAGGTTGGAGATGAACCTACGGATGTATGCTAAATGCCCCTGTAGACTACGAAGTTCCTTAAGATTTCTTGGAGGCGGAAGCTCCTGAATAGCCTTGACTTTGTTCGGGTCAAGGCGAATCCCGTTAGCTATGACTACGAACCTAAGGAATTTATAGCTGGCTATTCCTATGAATGATTTGGTTGGGTTCATCTTCAATTGGTGCGTCTGCATGAGATTGAACATTGTTTTCAAGCCATGTAAATGATCTCCCTTGTCACGACTTATGACAGCTAGGTCATCAACATAACATTCCACAATTTTCCTTAAATGTTCTTGGAAAATAGTGGTCATGGCACATTGATATGTAGCACCAGCATTCTTCAACCTGAAAGGCATTACTGTGCAATAATAAATCCATGAAGGTGTTCGAAAAGAAGTATGTTTCTCATCGTCAGGATACATCTTGATTTGGTTGTACCTTAAGAATCCATCCATAAAAGATATCCTTTCAAACCCGCACATATTATCAATAATGATATTGTTTGTTAGAAAATTGAAAGAATTAAATTTGATTTTATGCCCTCTAACTGCTTAGAAAAAGAATGTTTACAACTCTCTCAATCTCGATTACAATTTGAGTTCCCGATTACCCTCTAACTGCTTAGAAAAAGAATGTTTACAACTCTCTCAATCTCGATTACAATTTGAGTTCCCGATTACAAAAGAGAAGAGAATTGATGTAAATTTTACAACTCTCTCAATCTCGATTACAATTTGAGTTCCCGATTACAAAAGAGAAGAGAATTGATGTAAATTCTCCCCTTTGTTTAGTTTTAGGTTCTTCATAGTAGCGATAGAATACTTTCCTCGAATGCTCGCGTCGAGTTTGCTTTTCGTTAACGATCCGTACGTCTCTCTTTAGTGGAACAATTGAAGGAACTCTTAATGAGTGTTAAGAACTCAGAATGAGTTCAAACTCTATGCAAAGAGTTGTTTGAACCGTAAATCGGTTAATAGCCAAGTAGCAAATCACCCACAGATTTTCTATTGCTGAAGAAATCTTCAAGATCTTTGCTGATCTCTAGATTCGAAAATGCTTAAAGATCCAAAGATCCTAACTAAACTAATTTTTTAGTTATTTATAGGGGATTAAGGGGTGTAACCGTCCCCTTAATTCGCTCCTAAGTAGGGCTGAATAAGGTGTAACCGCCTCTTTAATCCGCTCCTAAGTAGGGCTGAATAGGGTGTAATCACCCCCTTAATCTGCTCCTAAGTGGGGTGAAAATTCCTCAAATCGTGGAGAGAAAACGATTTCTGGATTTGTTCAACTCGTGTTTGAATGAGTCAAACGTAGGTCCTGCGTTCTAGAATAAAATCTGCGTTTGAATGCAGTGTTTGCAAGTTGCGTTGGGCAGCATATGGAGACTGTGTTAGCAGCAGTTAGAAGCTGCATTGGTAGATTTTAAGAGCTGCATTTGTAGCGTCTGAGAGCTGCGTTTGTGGCTGGGTTTGTGTTGCGTTTGAAAGCTGAAGACGCACAAGTTGCGTTGCTTTGACTTTGGAATGCAGCCACAAGCTTTGCATTTTGAGCTGAGAATGCGACCATGAGCTCTGCGTTTGGAGCTCGAGATGCGAGTCTGACCCTTGCATTCTGATTTTGGAACGCAGAGACGATCTCTGTGTTCTAATTTTTAGTCTATTTTGCTAGAGCGTTGTAAAGATCGTCATCTTGTAATCTACATTGGCTCCTTGACATATGAGAGTCGTCAGATTGTAACTCCCGATGTTGATTGTGAACACTATTGAATTAGAGCTTTCATCAGTTGTTGCGAAGGTCGTCAGATTGTAACATTCATTGATCTACATGAAAGTCTTCAAATTATAGTCTTCTGGAATCCGTCAAATTGTAACTTCCATCATCGGTGTTTGATGGGGATCAGTTATCTTTAGTAATTTTTAGACAGCCTACAGAACCCCCTCTAAAGTTTTTAAAAGTTCACGGTTGATTGGGACAAATTTTTGGAATACTTTGGATCTCAAGTCTGATCTTGAAACCGTTGATTCCTTATCATAAAAGAGTTTTTCTCTGCACACGCTTTGAAGGCATCTTGGTTGAAAAGATTTGCCACATAGGACCTGAGCTTCGAACATAGAATTTTTGGCAAACCCTCAGCCATCAACGGATTTGATAAGTCTTTACCGACTACTGTTTGAGTTGAGCTAGCATGTAGATTGTCTAAGTCCGTTCCACATGTAACATTGTGCTAAAAGAAAAAACTCTCTTAGACTTAGTGCTATGATGCCGAAAAACTCTCTTAGACTTAGTGCTATGATGCCGAATACATAGACTTGATCAATTTTAAGGGAATGGGCTACCTGACAATGCGTGTTAGGCGTAGATTTATCTCTATTTAGGGATCGAGATAAAGTCCCCCATGTGTATAAGGCATAGATTCTGGTGTCTTTTTCGTGGCAAAAGACTAACCAGCAACGCGTGTTAGGCGTAGATTTATATCTAATTAGGGATCAAGATAAAGTCCCTATGCGTGAAAGGCATGGATTTTTGGTGTTACGATGTTGAATACGTAGACTTTTGTTATTGTTTCTTTCTGTATTATATTTTCACATGAAACACTGAAAGAAATTTGGAAGTGCCAGAGGTGTAGTATTAACTTGGCATAAATTTTCACTTAGAGTAAAATTCAGAAATTTTCTTGATTATCACTAGGATAATTCTAGACAATTTTTGATCTACTGGGGATTTTATAATAAAAACTTATTATTCTTGTTGAAAAATGATTAATAAGTTTATTAGGGGATTTGACTGTTAGAGGTGTGATGTTAACCTAACAGTATTTTATGGGTCTATCGCTCTATTGAAGAGAGTCGATAAGTTGGTTTGGTTGTCAGAGGTGTGATGTTAACTTAACGGGTTTGTGGACTTATCGCTCTATTGAGGAGAGTCGATAAATGGATTGTCAGAGGTGTGATATTAACGTGATAGGAAAATGTTACGATCGGAGCAACTTTGTGGAATTATCATCCTATTGAAGAGGATTGATAAGTTGTTGGTCATCCTATTGAAGAGGATTGATAAGTTGATTGGTCGTCAGAGGTGTGATGTTAACTTGACAGGTTTATGAACTTATCGCTCTATTGAAGAGAGTCAATAAGTTAATTTTGTCAGAGGTGTGATATTAATGTAATAGATTTTTTCTACGATTGGAGCAACTTTAAGGACTTATCATCCTATTGATGAGGATTGATAAGTGGGTTGGTTGTCAGAGGTGTAATATTAACATGACAGGTATTCGTTGTGATCTAGGTAACTTTGAGGACCTATCATCCTATTGACGATGATTGATAAGTTAATTGTTAGAGGTGTGATATTAACGTGATAGGAGAATATTGCGATCGGGGTAACTTTGAAGACTTATCATCCTATTGAATAGGATTGATAAGTGGACTTGGTCAGAGGTGTGATATTAACATGACAGGAGTTTGTACTTGTGATTTGAATAAGATTTTGAAGACTTAGTGTCTTGCTGTGAAGGATTATGATTTGAGCAATTTTTAGGACCTATCATCCTATTGACAAGGATTGATAAGTTGATTATCAGAGATGTATTCTTAATGTGACAAATTGGGAGTAATGCAAGCTGAATTCATACTTCTGTGGGGGTGTTAATCATCAGAAGTGTAATGTTAACTCGACGACGTTTGTAGACCTGTCATCCTATTGAAAAGGATTGAAAGGAAGATTCGTTACTCTTAATCTAGTGGATTTCAAATAACCAACCCCCAGTCTTGATTAAGACTTAGCAGGGGAAGAATTTTGCAGTTGACAGAGGTGTTTTGTTGAACATGACAACTTAGAAGATTTATTACTCATAATCCAGTAGACTACAAATAAACCAACCCCCAGTATTGAACAAGTGCAGGGGGGGAAAAGGAGTAGACAAGGAACATCGCCTAGTGGACCACTATTCGTCAAGTCGTTCAGTGACATTAGAGTGGAACGACTATGATTGGAATAGAGGCACGTCCCACGGTAGGCCACTATATGAAGAGTTTGGCTATCAGAGGTAAATATTATAGTGATAGTTTTGTGGATTACCATCCTATTGAAGAGAATTGGCAAGTTGATGGACTATCAGAGGTAAATATTAACGTGATAGTTTTGTAGATCTGTCATCCTATTGAAGAGGATTAGTAAATTGATGGAATATCAGAGGTAAATATTAACGTGATAGTTTTGTGGACCTATCATCCTATTAAAAATGATTAGTAAATTGATGGACTATCAGAGGTAACTGTTAACGTGATAGTTTTGTGGATCTACTATCCTATTAAAGATGATTAGCAAATTGATGGACTATTAGAGGTATATATTAACGTGATAGTTTTGTGGATCTGCCATCCTATTAAAGAAGACTGACAAGTTGATGGACTATCAGATGTAACTGTTAACATGATAGTTTTTTGGACCTACATCTTATTAAAGAAGATTGGCAGGAGAATTTGGAGGGAATAGACTATCAGCGATGTATTGTTAACTTGATAGTTTTGTGAACCCGCTATCCTATTAAAGAGGATTAGAAAATTGATGGACTATCAAAGGTAAATGTTAACGTGATAGTTTTGTAGACCTACCATCCTATTGAAGAAGATTGGCAAGTTGATGGACTATCAGAGGTAACTATTAAAGTGATAGTTTTGTGGAGCTACCATCCTATTGAAGAGGATTGGTAGGAGAATTTGGAGGGAATGTACTATCAGAGGTGTATTGTTAACTTGATAGTTTTGTGGACCCGCCATCTTATTAAAGAGGATTAGCAAATTGATGGACTATCAGAGGTAAATGTTAATGTGATAGTTTTATGGACTTGACATCCTGTTGAAAAAGATTGGTAAGTTGATGGACTATCAGAAGTAACTGTTAACGTGATAGTTTTGTAGACCTACCATCCTATTGAAGATGATTGGCAAGAGAATTTGGAGGGAATGGACAATCAGAGGTGTATTGTTAACTTGATAGTTTTGTGGACCCGCCATCTTATTGAAAATGATTGGCTTCAATGGCTAATATCTTCCCCATCTGATTGGGAAGATTGGGCTTGGTCCCATTGCTCAGTTTGATCCTGCTTACTTTGTTCTTCAGCTTTGATCATGGCAATCATTTTTTGAGCCTGTTCATATTGAGAGATTAGTTGTCTCCAAGTATAACATTCTGCAACCCTTATTTGTGCTAGAAGGTTGGTCTGTAAGTTGTGTTGACATGTCTCCACTAGGGTAGACTGTGTAATACCTGACGAACATCGGAGAGCCATGCTTTGGAACCTCTTGACGAATGTTTTGATGGACTCCCTCTTCTTCTTTTTAGTAGCAAGAAAGGTATGGATGGATACTTTTGTATCCTCTTTAAAGAATCTTGATAGGAAGAGTCTCTCTAGATCCGTCCACTTTTGGATATATCCCACAGGCAGTTTCATGAACCATTCAAAGGCAACCCCCTTGAGGGTGCCAATGAACAATCGAGCCAGTATGGCATTGTTTGATATCACATTCCTAGTCTGTGACTTGAAATAATAGATATGTTGATTCGGTGATCCCGTGCCGTTAAAAGTTTGTAGCGATGGAACTTCAAACTTTGGAGGATAAGGGGTTGCATCTCATTTGGCAGGATAGGGCCTATCAACTCCCTCGTCTTGAAGTTCGCTTCTATTAGCAATGGCATTGAGACGAGCTTCCAATTCTTCTATTTTGGAAGACTGGAGATTATGCTCGTTCTCCATCTTTATTCCTTCATCAGAGGAAGATTTCAAGTTGCGGGCTCCTTGGTCAGAAGCAGCACCATTAACCACTTTTTCTTTCCCTTTACTTGTAAGGGGTCGGGATGAAGACGTTCTTCCTCTTCGGGAAGATTCTTGCCTTAGCGACGAATTTTTCTTCTGAGAATTGGCCCTGTCTACGACATATTGAGTCATCAGGATTGATGGTCTCCTGCTGTGCTTTGATCATGGCTTGCTGCTCATCAATTCTCCTTGCCAAATCATCATGGTTTCCTATTATAAGAGCAGAGCTCTCATGTTCTGTAAAAGAACTAGAGGATTGGGATTCTGCGATAGTTTAATGCTTATCATCGGATGTAGTTCCTCTAACCAATCTTCGATAATCGACAGGAGGTATGACTCCCTTTCGAGTTCGGGTATGTTGGTTGATTCCCTCGAACTCATTCAGGATCTCTTTGAAGTTTGGAGACCGGTTCGTCTCTGACTCATCAGGACTAGGGATTGATGACTTCCCTCTGTCGACCATGTTAGAAGTGACTCTAAGGTATTCATCCTCGGAAGTATTCTTCTTGTGAGAACATCGTTGGTTGTTGAGCAAAGCGACGATCGTTGGTTTGTTGAACACTAACGGTTTTGCCGCATTTGAGCAGCATTGACATCTCGAGAGGACCGCAAAAATCAGTCGTTCGCATTGAAATGAACAAATTATTTGTTACATCGGTCTTTCTCTCGATATGAACACTCTCAAATATGTTGCAAAGACACAGGAAGAATTACCCACTGATCGTAAGGTTTGAATTGGAACCCCCAATCCCTAATTAGACAGGACTGGCTCTTGATGAACATGGATCTAGTTGAGATGCCTTGAATCCATATACATTTTATATCCGCCCCTAAATCTAATCGTGTTACACAGCGTAATTAGAGGTCTCACTGCCTGGTTAGCGAGCTAGGGGTCTAGGGGGCGGCGTGCCCCTAGCCCGGGGGTCCAGGGGGAGTGGACGCCCCCTAGCGGGTTTTGAGGTAGCATCCCGAAGCTTCACGGTATACACCAGGTTATGTATTAGATTTTGTTACCCGAACACATGCCTGAGGTCCAGGCTTTGCTGGTGAAACGCAGTCCTGAAATCTGCATTTTGGTTCTGAAATGCATGTTTGAGAGTTACGTTCAGTTTGTGAAATATACTCTTGAGAGTTGTGTTCAGTTTGTGGAACGCACCCCTGAATGTTGTGTTTTGATTGTACAATACGCCATTGAGGGCTACATTCAGTCTTATTTACACAGAGCTTATGTTTAGGCTCGTAGATGCGAGGCTTGCATTCTGAAGCATAAACGCAGGGCACAAGGTCGCATTTAGGCTCACAAACATGAAGCTCGTGTTGACTTGAGGATCGACATTCTCAGAGGTGTGCTCGTCATAGGGATCTTCTCCTTCGTCGAGCGGTGTTCTTCTTAGCCTGCTTCAAGACCTTTGTAGCAACATCACTATTTGTGTTGATCAAGTTTGTCACCTCAATAGGCCTCTTGCGACTCGATACCCATTGTATTAGTGCGGGTTTGGCTAAAGTTGAGTCCACTCCATCGGAGGAGGGGTTGTCCGAGCAATCTGGCCTAAAGAAGAGGTCTTCCTTGGGCGATTCGGCTGCAATTAGAGCAGTTAGAGCTTTAGTCTCTTTGGAGACTTTGTGGATCATGCGCATAGCCTTGGGGCTAAGAGATCCAAAGGAAAGAACTTCCTCATACTTGGCTTGATCAAATTCAACAATAAGAGTCTTGACGGTCATTCCAACGAGCTTGATGTCAGATTGCGCCACCACTTCTTCATTGGTGAAAAAGCTCATCCCTAGCCGAGTCGTCATCTTTTGTTTGTTGGAAAATTTACAATAAGAAAATTAAAAGAATTGAATTTGATTTTATTCCCTCTAACTGTTTAGAAAAAGAATGTTTACAACTCTCTCAAACTCGATTACAATTTGAGTTCCCGATTATAAAAGAGAAGAGAATTGATGTAAATTCTCCCATTTGTTTAATTTTAGGTCCTTCACGGTAGCAATAGAATGCTTCCCTCGAATACTCGCGTCGAGTTTGCTTCCCGTTGATGATCCGTATGTCTCACTTTACTGGAACAATTGAAGGAACTCTTAATGAGTGTTAAGAACTCAGAACGAGTTCAAACTCTATGCAAAGAGTTGTTTAAACCATAAATCAGTTAACAGCCAAGCAGCAAATCCCCCATAGATTTTCTGTTGCTGAAGAAAGCTTTAAGATCTTTGCTGATCTCTAGATCCGAAAATGCTTAAAGATCCAAAGATCCTAACTAAACTGATTTTTTAGTTATTTATAGGGGATTAAGGGGTGTAACCGCCCCCTTAATTCTCTCCTAAGTGAGGCTGTATAGGGTATAAACGCCCCCTTAATCCGCTCCTAAGTGGGGTGGAAATCCCTCAAATCGCGGGGAGAAAACGATTTCTAGAACCGTTCAACTCGTGTTTGGATGAGTCAAATGCAGGTCCTGCATTCTAAAATAAAATCTGTGTTTGAACGTAGTGTTTGCAAGCTGCATTGGGCAGCATATGGAAACTGTGTTGGCAGTAGTTAGAAGCTGTGTTGGCAGCGTTTAAGAGCTGCATTTGCAGCGTCTAGGAGCTGCGTTTGCGGCTGGGTTTGTGCTGCATTTGGAAGTTGAAGACACACAAGTTGCGTTTATTTGACTTTGGAACGTAGTCGCAAGCTTTGCATTTTGAGCTAAGAATGCGACCACGAGCTCTGCGTTTGGAGCTTGAGATGCGGGTTTGACCCTTGCATTCTAATTTTGGAACGCAGGGAGGACCTCTGTGTTCTAATTTGTAGTCTCTTTTGCTAGAGCGTTACAAAGATTACCATCTTGTAATCTTTACCTTGGCTCATTGACGTATGAGAGTCATCAGATTATAACTCCCGATGTTGATTGTGAAGGCTATTTAATTAGAGATTTCATCAGTTGTTGCGAAGGTCGTTAGATTGTAACCTTTATCGATCTATGTGAAAGTCTTCAAATTGTAGTATTCTAGAAGCCGTCAAATTGTAACTTCTATCATCAGTGTTTGATGGGGATCAGCTATCTACAGTAATTTTTAGACAGCCTACAGACATCCGTGATGGGTAAAGGAAAATTATCTTTTGGACAAGCTGAATTTAAATCTCGGAAGTCAATGCATACTCGAATCTTCTCGTTCTTTTTCAGAATGGGAACGATATTAGCCACCCAATCAGGATGTTGTTCCTCACGGATAAATCCTAATTCAATGAGATTTTTGACTTCAATTTCAATTGCCTCCATAATCTGGGGCCGAAATCATTGTTGCTATTGCTTAACAGGCTTAGCGTCCGATTTCATATTGAGACGATGCATGGCGACCTGAGGATCAAGACCTGACATGTCCTCATAATTCCAAGCAAAGACATTGATATATTCACGAACAAGAGTAACGAGGTCCTCCTTTTCTTCATGTGGTAGGCTATCACTTATGAATATGGGTTTTGGGTTAGACTCATCTCCCATATTCACTTGAATCATTTTATCATCAGTAGGAGGTTCGCGTTGTTCGAAGCGATGTTCCCACTGTATCCTAAGTTGTCGGCTTAGTGGATCATCCAACAAAGGCAAATGATCATCTTCTTGATTTTCTACTGGAGATGCCGAGGTCATGTTAGCCATGAGTGCTTTGAACACAGCTCCTGTACTGGTATCAGATTCCCAGCAAGTAGCTTCAGAAGATGAATTGCAAGGATAATCATCCGACTCTTCACTGGCTCTAAAGCACAGTGTGAATGGCGGGGATTCATATCCCAACTCGCTATAAGTTTTGTGATAGTAATCATCTGACTTCCCTTTCGGAACATAAGCGGATCAGATTGGTGTTCGGATCCCTTTACCAAAATTTACACATTCTTTGTGGATAAAGTCATATCCCATTTTTTCATAAGCTTTCAAGTTGTTGGTGGAAAATACGAGAATTATGGATCTTTTTCCTCTTTCTCGGAGTCTTCCCAAAGAGTTTGCAATGGTCCGTCAGTCTTCCCGAAGATGATGTCTTTTTGGCAAATAACTGTAGCTGGCACCACAAAGACTGCTTGTGAAGATTCGATTCGCTGCCGACTTGTCACAAAAAATGATTGGATCGGCATATGTAATGCGGGTTCAACATACAATCGTGAACAAAGTTCTGACATTGTGTCAGTGCTCATACCTGTCAAATCAGGATTACATTCAACATACGACAAGTAAGCTAAATCATCATTATTATTAAAGATGACTATGTCGTCATTATCCTTGGCATTTTTTACATCAAGACTATCAAAGTCGATTACAATAGGCTCAATGTCATTAAAGACAAAATCCTATTCGCACTTAGACTATGTGTTGGCCTCATTGCCGCTATCAAGGTCTTCAATCAGTGGTATATCAATTGGATCACCATTAAGGTAGTGGATAGAATAAGTAAAATAATTCTCTACCCCCTTGAATGGTTGCTTCTCCGCGACCACTGTCTTGACCTTTCCTTTCTCATCAATATACTTAATGCATTGATGCAGAGTAGATGGAACAATCAAGTTGTTATGGATCCATGGTCGACCTAATAACAAATTGTAGGACGAGTATTGGAAGCATTGAAGTCGTAGATGGTAGTTCCCGTTGCTGACAAGCGATGTAACAGGACTCTAACGTAATGCACGAGCCTCTAGGGTATGATGCTCAATGCAGACCCAGGGTCAACTTGAATCCGGTCCACTCGAATAGAGCTGATATATCCCATAAAGTACAAGGGTCTATCGTGCTTCGAATTCTTCACATGCATGTCTTCCTGAGAGAACGTGATGCAAGGCATCGATCCTCTAAAAGCTTGATGACATTAGGCGCACTTTTCTACTAGTGCATTTGCTTGATCTGGTGGAAAATGAGCAAGAAACATCTCATTGTCTGCTAAGGCTTCTCGCAAGGCCTGTCTAGTTGATCGGGAAAGGCGCAGAAGCTCGAACAAGGTGATCCTCACAGGTATATTGGACAACTGAGCTAAAACATCAAATTGAAATGGTGCTTTTGATGTTTCAGGGGTATCCTTCCGAAATGCCTTGTTATACCAGAGTTCCTTCGTCTTAGGGGCACTGGATGATGCTTGCATCTTTTCTGCTATCTCCTTTGTTTGTTTCAGCGGCGTGACTGCTACTTCAGGGTACTCTTTCAAGTATTCCTTTCCACCACGAGTGCCTAACACCTGCGCAGGATGCGTGACAAATGCTGGTTGTTCGTCACCAGAACTGCTAAGGGAAGTAGTTTCCACCTTCTCGTCTGGGATGAAGGAAATGGGGTTGCAAGACTTCTGCCTAAACTTGGACTTTTTCAATTTTGACGATGTCAATTGTTCATCTGTTAGTAGATCCGGATGAACCCACATGATTTCGCCTTTAAGAGTAGTATATGGAACCAAACCTTTCTCCTTTTGTTGATGAAGGTTGAGATTCATAACCCGAGTCTATGTTTGAGGGATTGGCTTTATACCATCCTGGACTTGAACTTCAACGAAATACCCAAATTGAAGGTCGACCATGTTTGTTAACACCTTCTTTTGATCTTCTCGAAGGGACATCACACCTTATTACAGTAAGATCTGAACCTTATCTTTCAGGATGTAGCAATCCTTCGTCAGATGACCTATAAACCTATGATACATACAGTATCTAGGGTCATATGTCTTTGACACCTCTTCGGGCCTCTTTGGTTCTGGGAGCGAAATCGTCTTCAATTTAAGCAAGGATTTGAAGATCGGGACAACCCGGTCCTCCTTGAAATCATAATTCCTCAGAGGACGGTTATCAGACGTATTACCCTTCTGTTTAGAAAAATTCTTGGGAGAAGTATTGGTCCCCACCGCCAATGTATCTTTCCCTTTGGATTGATTTTGAAGGGTGTATTTGTTTTAGTTACCTCCTTTCTTTAGACGAAACTCGTGAGGCTCTTCGACGTCCATTCTCTTAAGCAAATTCTCGACCTGTTCTCCTTGCCACACCAAATAATTCCATGTGTGAGCTTCAACTGCGCCCATTTTTGAAAGTATATTGATGGAGAGGTTATTCCGACGCATCTCAATGAGAGTAGTCTTAGAGACCTGATCACGAGAATGCAGTGATCGGTTCCTGAACCTCTTGACAAAGTCACTAACGGACTCTAACTTTTTTTGCTTTTTAGCCAGCAAAGTAGCCATAGCCACTTCTGTGTCATCATCAAAGAACCTGGCCATGAACAGGCGTTCAAAATCTTTCCAACACTTATGGACCCAGGCTCCAATCTTTGAAACCATTCAAAAGCTACCCCATTGAGGGTGCTAATATAAACGAGTCATGATAGGATCATTGCTCGTTATATGTCCAGTTTGTTCCTAGAAATAGTAAATATACTACGAAGGGGAGCTTTTGTTGGACCCTAGAGGGGGGGTGATTAGGGTCAAGAGGCTCTAATATGCAATAAAATTAAACACAAGCAAACCACAAAACAGAAATGCAATCAAAGTAAGAGAGATAAGGTTAGGAATCGTTATCCTTGACGCGCGATGTGTTAACGAGGTTCGGCCCGCTGACCTACGTCCCCGCTCCCCACTCTCGAGGAGAAATCCACTACACACCCGGTTTGGAAGCCGGAACTTCGTCTACACAGCGATCCCACACGATCTCTCACTACACAGTTTGATCTCAACAGATCACACTCCCTCACAGTTGATCTACACAAGATCTCCCTCACACAGCAGAAGAAAAGATGCAAGACTCTCTCTTTACACAGACCCTATGGCAAAGAGAAAGATTACTGAAGCTGGGAAGTGAATCACACACAAAAAACACAGAGAAAACAGATTTGAAAATTTTCTCAGGAAGACAGCAGTCTCTCTGGTTTTTGCAAACGTTGGGGCAGCTGGAAGAAGAAGAAGTCTAGGGTTTAAATAGAAGATATTAATCAATTTAAAAACATAACCCAATCTTCCCAATTAAGAAAATAATCTCCTTTTCAGACCATTACCACAGACTGTACCAAACACGGTTAAGTGTAAGCACAGCAAACGAGGCAATCGACCGTTTGAAAAAAGTCGCGGCTGAACGAAGGAAAATTTCGGTTGACCGAAGAGAATTTTTGTCGACCGAAAAAAGTCTTCGGTCGACTGACCGAAAATTCGATCGACCGCGAACAACATTAAAAACTTAGAAAACTGGCAGAGCCATCATCGATCGACCGGCGTGGTCGACCGATATAGAAATCGAGATTTCGGTCGACCGCACCGGTCGACCGACGACCTCTCTGGAAAATCACTAACAAATGATCATAGGAGCCGGTCGACCGCTTTCTGATATATTGCTGAAACTGATTTTGACCCAACTTAAAATATTTGCAAAATATTTATTTGACCTCTGAAAATTATGAAACTTTGTAAAATATTTTTAATACTAAAAACAAACTGTTTGGAAAAAGAATTTTGCAGATAGGTCCTCATACTTGTGAAAAATAGTATTTTGTGAAAAACGCTTAAAAACATAAGTATGAAAACGTGTGTGTGATTCCCAATAGCTTCAAGTAAAATCAGTAACTCTTTGCCTACATTCTAGCACTAGAGAGAAAATAAAAACTAGCTAATATCGTCACATAGAATACAGTTCTTGAGTCTTGATAGCTTTTAAGTTTGATGAAGCTTCTTTATGGATTTATTGTTCTTGAATTAACATTGCTTCATTATTATGCCTCCTCCTCCTTTGGATATCATCGTTGTAGCATATATTCCATCCATCCTCCATAAATGGCACTAACAAGCTTGATAAATGAATTTACTACATTTGCACTCAATAAGCTATTAGTACCGTTAATGGTGGTTGTAAAAACATCATCAAAACATAAGAGGAGATTTCTCTCCCCCTTTGTCACCATCAAAAATGGGGTAAAGAGAAATGCCAAATGCAAAATGCAACTAATCAAGCAAGCAATGTAGAACTTTCACATAGTGCATAAGCCCAAACCATTTCTTATGCGACAAAAATCATCCTCTCCAAGAGGCTTAGTAAATATATCCGCTAGTTGAGATTTGGTGTCAACAAATACTAGGGATACATCTTGTCTCTCTACATGATCGCGTAAGAAATGATGGCGCACGTCAATATGCTTAGTTCTAGAATGCAAAACCGAATTTTTGGAAATATTTATGGCACTTGTGTTATCACAAAAGATTTTAATATTTTGAAAATTCAAATCATAGTCAACTAAACTTTGTTTCATCCATAAAACTTGAGCACAACATAAGCCGGCGGCAATGTATTCCGCTTCCGTAGTGGACAATGCAACACAATTTTGTTTCTTGGAAGCCCAAGAAACAAGGGAATTTCCTAAGAATTGGCATGTTCCACTAGTACTCTTGCGATCTACCTTACATCCGGCAAAGTCGGTATCACAAAAACCATATAAATCAAACGAGGTGCTTCTTGGATAAAATAGACCAAGGTTAAAAGTTCCATTAACATACTTAATGATCCTTTTAACCACAATTAAATGAGATGCTTTTGGAGATACTTGAAAACGTGCACATGTACACACACACTAAACATAATATCGGGTCTACTAGCGGTGAGATAAAGAAGACTACCTATCATACCTCGGTATAGTTTTTGGTCCACATCTTCACCACTTTCATCCGCATCAAGCTTAACACTAGTACTCATGGGAGTAGGCGCATGCTTAGAATTCCCCAAATTGAATTTCTTCCCCAATTCCTTCAATTCCTTCGCATACTTGCTTTGAGAAATAAAGATCCCATCCTCAGTTTGCTTGACTTGGAGCCCGAGAAAGAATGTAAGCTCTCCCATCATACTCATCTCAAAGTGATCCTGCATAACTTTAGAAAATTCCTTGCACAAGGATTCATTAGTAGCACCGAAAATAATATCATCAACATATATTTGAACTAGGATGAAATCATTTTTCCTTTTTCTTACAAAAAGAGTATTATCAATTGTTCCTTTAGAAAAGCCATTTTCAATAAGAAAACTAGAAAGGCGAGCATACCAAGCTCTAGGAGCTTGTTTCAACCCATATAAAGCTTTTTGTACCCGGTAAACATGATTAGGAAAAGCATGATCTATAAAACCGGGGGGTTGCTCAACATACACTTCCTCTTCTATAAAACCATTTAAGAAGGCACTTTTAACATCCATTTGAAATAGTTTGAAATTTTTAAAGCTACCAAAGGCCAAAAACATCCTAATAGATTCCAACCTTGCAACCGGTGCAAATGTTTCATCATAGTCTATGCCCTCCTCTTGATTGTATCCTTGGGCAACCAAACAAGCTTTATTCCTAGTAACAATACCATGTTCATCAAGTTTGTTTCTAAAAACCCATTTAGTACCAATAACACTAGCATTGTTAGGTCTAGGAACTAACTTCCAAACTTCATTTCTTTGAAAATTGTTTAATTCTTCATGCATAGCCAAAACCCAAAACTCATCATTTAAAGCATCATTAACCTTTTTAGGTTCTAGTTGAGATAGAAATGCAACATTACCACATTCACTCAAGGCTTTTGAGCGAGTTATAACTCCTTTTGAAGGGCTCCCAATGATTTGTTCCTTTGGATGGTTTGATGTGAATTTCCAAGCTTTAGGTGGTTCAACTTGTTCTTGAGCATTGGTGCTATCTACATCCTTTTGAACTTCTATAGAGGGAGTGTCATTGATTTGCAACAAGTCCAATCCTCCCTCAATATCATCATCATCATCTTTCCTAGGCAACACAACTTGAGAGCCAACATTAGTCTCATCAAAAGTAACGTTTATAGATTCTTCAACAACGAGGCTTCGTTTATTGAAGACCCTATAAGCCTTACTTCGAGGTGCATAACCCAAGAAAATACCAACATCAACTTTGGAATCAAACTTATCATGGTGATCTTTTGTATTTAAAATGAAACATTTAGAACCAAAGATACGAAAATAACCAATAAAAGGAGTTTTTCCATTAAAAAGTTCATATGGAGTTTTCTTAAGCTTTGATCTAATAAAAACACGATTTAAAACATGGCAAGCCGTATTGACGGCTTTCCCCCAAAAATATTTTGGCAAATCAAAAGAATTTAGCATAGTCAACATTAGTCTCATCAAAAGTAACGTTTATAGACTCTTCAACAACGAGGCTTCGTTTATTGAAGACCCTATAAGCCTTACTTCGAGGTGCATAACCCAAGAAAATACCAATATCAATTTTGGAATCAAATTTATCATGGTGATCTTTTGTATTTAAAATAAAACATTTGCAACCAAAGACACGAAAATAGCCAATGAAAGGAGTTTTTCCAAAATAAAGTTCATAAGGGGTTTTCTTAAGCTTTGGTCTAATCAAAACACGATTTAAAATATGGCAAGCCGTATTGACGGCTTCCGCCCAAAAGTATTTTGGCAAATCAAAAGAGTTTAACATAGTGCGTGTCATCTCTTGTATGGTGCGATTTTTCCGTTCAACAACACCATTTTGTTGTGGTGTTCTAGGAGCGGAAAACATATGAGTTATACCATGATGAGCACAAAAATCATAGAAAAATTTATTTTGAAATTCACCACCATGATCACTTCTTATCTTAACAACTTTCAAATCTTTTTCATTTTCAATTCTTTTAACATGATTTGCAAATTCTTCAAAACAATCATTTTTCTTGATTAACTAACTCATTCATCTCAAAAATATAAACATTAGACTTGCGATTTGCAATAAAAACAATATTTCCATCCATACTAATGATGCATTTATCCGGTTTAAAAGAAATATCAAAACCTTTATCACTTAATTGGCTAATGCTAAGAAGATTATGATTCAAACCATTTACTAAATAAACATCTTCTATAATGGGTGAGGGTTTCTTACCAATAGAACCGATACCAATGATTTTACCTTTCTCACCACCACCGAAGGAGACATTGCCTCCTTCAATCCTTGATAGGGTTGCAAATAACTCTTTGTTGCCCGTCATATGATGTGAGCAACCACTATCAAGGTACCACATCTCCTTACGTCGTTGCCGTGACGTTCCCTACAAAAGAAGAAGATGAAGGTGTAGTAGCTTTAGGTACCCATGTCTTGGGTCCTTGGTGGTTAGTAGTCTTGGTACCTTTGGGTACCCATATCAATTTGTAAAAATCTTGGTTGTCGTTAATTCTACAATGAGTAGAAATGTGTCCATGTCTCATACAATAAGTACATACAAAATTTCTTTTGTATGTATGAATGTTAGAACCATGAAACCTATTTCTATCATAGTGATTGTAGTTAGCATAAGCATGAGTGGGTCTAGTTCTACAACTCTCAATTTCTAATCTTTCAATCTTTGATCTTAATTGCTTATTCTCGAAATCGAGATCTCCTAGCAATTCATCTTTTAGAGCAAGAGAGGTTGTTAATTGTTCTAGCTTAATATCACAAGAGGCATGCAATCTTTTAAAAGAAGAATATTCTTTAGACATTCTTTTAAATTCAAAGTTCAACTCTTCTAAAGCCATAGCTATGTCACATTGCATATAGAAAGATTCACTTTCGGCCTCGGATATTACCTCATGTTCATTTGCCATGAAACAAACATTTGGGTCATGAAGAGCAAGTTTGGCTCCTTCTTCATCACTATCCGAGTCACTTGGTTCGGATTCTTCCCATCCGGCATACATAGCCTTCTTCTTCTTGTACTTCATGTACTTTTCTTTGAGCTTGGGGCAATCCTTAGCGATGTGACCCAGTTCATTGCACTCAAAACATTTACCTACACGAGAGGAAAACTTGTTGTTAGATCGGGGGTTAAATTTTTTGTTCATCTTTATGAGTCTAGAGATTCTTCTAGAGAGATGAGCCACTTCTCTAGAAAAATCAACTTCACTATCCGACGACGAAGATGAGTTGTCACTAGCTCCTTTGAGAGCTATGGTCTTCAACTTTGGTGACGGCTCCTCAACTTCACGTGATGGCACTTCCTCCTTTTCCTTCCCCTTGAGTTTCTTCTCATGCACTTTTAGCTTTCCGATGAGGCTATCAAGAACTAAGGTAGTGAGGTCATGAGCTTCCTCAATAGCCGTAGCCTTGGGCTCCCATGCCGGAGTCAAGGAGCAAAGTATCTTGTAGTTCATTTCTTGAATGGACAATTGCTTATCAAGACCATGTAATTCATTGATGATATTAGTAAAGCGGGAAAACATAGCATCAATGGATTCATTAGGAAGCATTTTAAATAGCTCATAATCATGCATAAGCCCACTAATCTTAGATTCCTTAACTGGGGGGGTTCCTTCATGTGTGATACATAATTTTACCCAAATTTCGTATGCGGTTGCACACGTGGAAACTCTATTGTATTCATTGGGGGAAAGACCACAAATTAAGGTGTTCATGGCCTTAGCATTGAGATTGGCTTTGTGCCTTTCATCATCGGTCATGTTCCCAACTTTGGACTTCTCTACATATTTTTTTTCTATGAGCTCTAGGATGTCAAGGTCAATGCAACGAAGGTAAATTTTCATCCTAGCTTTCCAATAAGCAAAATTGCTCCCGGTGAAGAGTGGTGGTCTAGTGGTGGATTGTCCTTCTAACATATGCATATTCAAAGAGGCCTCCATTAGATCTTTTCTCTAAGGTTGTTAAACCAAAAAACTGATATAGAGACCTTGCTCTGATACCAATTGAAGGACCCTAGAGGGGGGGTGATTAGGGTCAAGAGGCTCTAATATGCAATTAAAAAACAGTACAAACAAACCACAGTAACAGAAGTGCAATAATAAAGAAAGAGATAAAGTTAGGAATCGTTATCCTTGACGCGCGATGTGTTAACGAGGTTCGGCCCACTGACCTACGTCCCCGCTCCCCACTCTCGAGGAGAAATCCACTACACACCGGTTTGGAAGCCGGAACTTCGTCTACACAGCGATCCCACACGATCTCTCACTACACAGTTTGATCTCAACAGATCACACTCCCTCACAGTTGATCTACACAAGATCTCCCTCACACAGCAGAAGAAAAGATGCAAGACTCTCTCTTTACACAGCCCCTATGGCAAAGAGAAAGATTACTGAAGCTGGGAAGTGAATCACACACAAAAAACACAGAGAAAACAGATTTGAAATTTTTCTCAAGAAGACAGCAGTCTCTCTGGTTTTTGCAAACGTTAGGGCAGCTGGAAGAAGAAGAAGTCTAGGGTTTAAATAGAATATATTAATCAATTTAAAAACATAACCCAATCTTTCCAATTAAGAAAATAATCACCTTTTCAGACCATTACCACAGACTGTACCAAACACGGTTAAGTGTAAGCACAGCAAACGAGGCAATCGACCGTTTGAAAAAAGTCGCGGCTGAACGAAGGAAAATTTCGGTTGACCGAAGAGAATTTCAGTCGACCAAAAAAAGGCTTCGGTCGACCGACCAAAAATTCGGTCGACCGACCGAAAATTCGGTCGACCGACCGAAAAAAGTTCGGTCGACCGACCGAAAATTCGGTCGACCGCGAACAACATTGAAAACTTGGAAAACAGGCAGAGCCATCATCGGTCGACCGGCGCGGTTGACCGATATAGAAATCGAGATTTCGGTCGACCGCACCGGTCGACCGACGACCTCTCTGGAAAATCACTAACAAATGATCATAAGAGCGGTCGACCGGCCCGGTCGACCGCTTTCTGATATATTGCTGAAACTGATTTTGACCCAACTTAAAATATTTGCAAAATATTTATTTGACCTCTAAAAATTATGAAACTTTGTAAAATATTTTTTATACAAAAAACAAACTGTTTGGAAAAAGAATTTTACAGATAGATCCTCATACTTGTGATAAATAGTATTTTGTGAAAAACGCTTAAAAACATAAGTATGAAAACGTGTGTGTGATTCCCAATAGCTTCAAGTAAAATCAGTAACTCTTTGCCTACATTCTAGCACTAGAGAGAAAATAAAAACTAGCTAATATCCTTACATAGAATACAGTTCTTGAGTCTTGATAGCTTTAAGTTTGATAAAGTTTCTTTATGGATTTGTTGTTCTTGAATTAACATTGCTTCATCATTATGCCTCCTCATCTTTGGATATCATCGTTGTAGCATATATTCCATCCATCCTCCATAAATGACACTAACAAGCTTGATAAATGAATTTACTACATTTGCACTGAATAAGCCATTAGTACCGTTAATGGTGGTTGTAAAAACATCATCAAAACATAAGGGCTAACAGCTTTTGCCATCGAATTGCACCAGATTCAGTAGCTTGAACTTTGGAGGATAAGGAACAGCGTTCAATTCAATAGGATATGGCCTAGTCACCCCCATCACATTGAAGTTTCCTTGAAGTTTTAGTGCATCGAGTTGCTTCTAGAAGTCGTCCAACTTATTGTCCCGCTCTTTTGTACAAGGGTTAGATTCAGCTTCAGACGATTTAGAATGGACTTGGTGAATTTTTTCCTCTTCGTCTTCAGTGCTCACATCGTCGTGGTGTCGACGTTTAGACCCTTCATCTTTGGGTGAGGGTCGTCTATGTCTTGATTTGAAGCCTTCACCTGTAGCTTTCTTCTTATTGGTAAGGTTCTCTATCATTGCCTCCATACGCCTGATAGACTCTTGTTGTTAGAGGATAGTTGCTTGTTGTTCTTCCAGCTTCCTTACTATCTCTTCATCATTACCAGCCATGTGAACACTTGCTTGCTTGCTTTGATCAGTGCTGGAAGGTTAAGATGTTGCAATGACAGAGTTTTCAGGCTCTTCTTCGACATCATAGGATATACCCGCTAGTTTTCAGTAATCCAACGGGATCCTTGCTCCAATACGGGTACGGGTGTGTTGGTAAATGCCCTGTCTTTCAATGAGTGCTTCTTGTAATCCTAGGAAAAACTCAAGATCAAAGGACTCAGAAGAATCGGTTTGGGTTTTACCCTCGCCTTTACCAACCATATTGATCAACACTTCGATGTAGCGATTCTTGGACGCTTGCTTCTTAGGACGAAAGCGTCTTCTTCTGGACGAAGGAATCGTTGAAGGTTCTGATAGTCGATCAAAGATTGTAGACTTGTGTGTTGATTCCCTACATGGGCATTAGGAGAGGACTACAGAGATTAACTTTTCACTGCAGCAATGAGACTATATCTGACTCATGTTGCGCTTGCGATTGAGAAAATCTCGGAGATCAATGTCAAGGTTACCCCCAACCGAATTTGGTAACTTAGATTTACCCGAGTGAGACCCTCTAAAGGATAGAGGTTGACGAGCTTGAGCAGCTGAACGAACTTCATCATTCACATGTTTGTGATGAGGTTTGTTGGTAGAACGAGCTTGGCGTACTCGCTTTCTCGGTTGGCTCTTAGCTCGAGGTTTGTCCTTCTGACAAACCTAAACTTGGACATCTCGAATTGATTGAACCTCATCTTGAGAACGAGGTTCGTTTTCTGGGCTTGCTTGGGTGCAGGGATGAGGCTTGTCATCTTGATGTTCCTTAGCTACTCGACCCTCGACAGACTTATTGGCCTTAGATTGATTAGCTTTTGGCCGATAATGGAAACCGTCCAACGAGACCAAGGCTTGAGCCATGCAACGAGCTTGATTCTAACGTTGACATTGTCGCACGCATCTCGAAAATAGACCCACGGTAGATCCTACCTTAGCTAAATCTAGGCGAGGTTCAACAACAGAAGATAATGTTTGGCTAGGTTGTTAATTATCAGCCAAAGTTCGTCTATGTTGTTTGACAACCCATCTTTTAGCCCGAAGGCTAGTTTTCGGAGCCTCATCTTTCAGAGGCAAAGTTTCCTCCTCAAGGTTCACTCGAGTCGAGTCATCAGAAGCCACATGGGCTGAAGTCTCGTAAGAGACTCGATGGCACTTACATGCCTTCGTAGTACTGGAAGCACTAAAGGAGATGAACTCCTCGTACTTGGTCTGGTCAAACTCGATGACCAGAGTCTCAACTTTAGTTCCCACCACAATCTTGTATGACTACGCCACCACTAGTTCGTCGAAAATAATGGTTGCTCCCACTATGGTCGCCATCTTCTGTAGAGTTAAAAATTTTTGATTGATTTCTTTAATTTGAAGAATTAAGATTCCATCGCTCGGTATGAATCTATTACAATCACTCTCTCTCAATTACAGAGGAAGAGAAGTTTTGATTTGACTTCTCTTTAATTTAATGTAGTTTCTTGATAGCAAAAGGATACTTCCCTCGATGCTCGTGCCGAGATAGCTTCTCATTGACGATCAGAACAAAATTGCTGAAGTGCTTGGATTGGTGTTGTAGATCTCTAAATGCTCTTGTGCACGTAGTTTGATCTCCAAAAATTCCCCCCAAGTCTTTGTCTCCCCCTAATAGCTGCTCGAGACTATTTATAGGAGTTTAGCACGTAATTAATGTGCTGAAGTCATGGGAACGTGGGCATAACTGATGTGGTTGTGGGTGTAACCGATGCCTACCACTTAGCCCGCGTGGCTGTCATGGTCTTCGGGACCGTTACAGCCTAATTTGAAGTGAGTGATGAGCTTCATTGTATTGGTGAACCTCGTCTTTGATGTCAAACCTCACTGTGTTGGTGAACCTCGTCTTTGATATCGAACCTCACTGTGTTGGTGAGCTTTGACTTTGATGTCGAGCTTCGCTGCTGTAACGTCCTTGTGCTGACTCGAAAGGCAGTGATGATTGATTCAAAGTTCGAGACGAGACGACCCTTATGTGTTGACTCAAGAGACGGTGATAGCCGACTCGAAGTCCGAGATAAGACCCGAGACAAAATCTCCTTCGTGTCGACTCGAGAGGCTGTGATAGGCGACTTGAAGTCCGAGACGAGACTCGAGACGAGACCCCTTCGTGTCGACTCGAGAGGTAGTAATAGTCAACTCGAAGTTCGAGATAAGACCTCTTCATGTCGACTCGAGAGGCGGTGATAGTCAACTCAAAGTCTGATACGAGACCCGAGATGAGACCCCTTCATGTCGACTTAAGAGACAGTGATAGTTGACTCGAAGTCCAAGATGTGATGACCCTTGTGTGGACTCAAAAGGCGGTGATCATCGGCTCGAAGTTCGAGACAAGACGACCCCTTGTGTCAACTCGAAAGGCGAATTTATTCGGCTTCATTACCTTGTCGAGACGGAGCCTCGTTGTCTTGTCGAGCCTTGCCTTTCAATGAGTTTGAATCTAGATTTCAATTGAACTTCGATGTTTGTCTTAGCTAGCGAGGTTCATTATAATGAGTTGCGACCCTCATCTGCCTCTTGGCAATTTTTGAGTGCCTACAGTCCTTACTTATTCAGATACAGTCAACAAGCGTGTAACTTCATGAAGAAATAGGGATACAACTTCGCACACGAAGAAGATCTTTGTTTTGGTCGAGGTCCACGAGTTTCACCTCGTCTAGCCTATATACCAAAAGAAAAGCCTGACAATTACTATTGTTATAGAAGGGGCCTTAGAAGAGGCCTTGTCTATGTCTCTTCATCTGATGACGAGTGTTGCTGGAAAGTCACCAACCAATCGACCTATTCGAATGAAGGTGGATACTCATCAAATTCTTCAAATTGAGACTCTGACGTCAGCCTAGGAAAAATGTTCAAAGGCCTGATGTCGAATATGGCTACAGTCGATCCCGCCAGAATGGAGGAAGATGATCAATTGCCAACTTGGGAAGATCCTTTAATCCATCACCTGAATATCCAATATGGTGATAGATTCGAACAAAGAGAACCTCCCATCGAAGACAAAGTGGTCCAGGTAAACATGGGCGACGAAGCGGATCCGAAGCCCATATTCGTCAATGATAGCCTTCCACCAGACGAGAAGGAAGAGTTGATTGCACTCATGAGGGAATACATAGATTTTTTTGCCTAGAATTATGAAGATATGCCAGGACTTGATCCAAACGTGGTGATGCATCGCCTCAATATCAAATCGGATGCCAAACCTATCAAGCAACAACAAAGAAGATTTCGTCCTCAAATTATGGAAGCGATCGAGTCTGAAGTTAAAAAGTTGATCAACTCGAGTTTTATCAGGGAAGAGTAACATCCCGATTGGCTATCAAATATTGTACTGGTCCTTAAAAAGAATGGAAAATCAGGATCTGCATCTACTTTAGAGACCTGAACACCGCCTGCCCAAAAGATGACTTTCCTCTCCTGATCACAGACGTTATCATCGACAACACGTGCGGGTTTGAGAGAATGTCATTTATGGATGGATTCTTAGGTTACAATCAAATCAAGATGTACCCGGATGATGAAAAGTATATTGCATTCAGAATGCCGATCGGCGTCTTCTACTACACAGTCATGCCCTTCGGATTGAAGAATGCGGATGCCACATACCAACGTGCAATGACGAAGATTTTCCAGGAATACCTTCGGAAGACCTTTGAGTGCTATGTTGATGACTTGGTCATGAAAAGCCACAGCAAAGACGACCACATTAAAGACTTGAGGATGATGTTCGATCTCATGCGAAGTCGCCAGTTAAAGATGAATCCCACCAAGTATTTTCCCAGAATGTCAAGTGGCAAGTTCCTCGGATTCGTCGTCACCACTAAGGGTATCCACATCGATCCTGATAAGGTGAAGGAGATACACGAATTGCAACCCCTGAGGAACCTCAAATAACTCAGAGGATTGTAAGGACGACTAGCTTACATTCGGCGATTCATCTCGAACCTCTCCAGGAAGTGTCAACCATTCTCCAAGCTCATGAAGAAGGGCGTGTCGTTCATTTGGGATGGTGCTTGTCAAAAGGAATTTGAGGATATCAAAGCATATTTGTCAAATCCTCCCGTTCTCATTGCACTGAAGTCAGGGAAACCATTCTTGATTTATGTCAAGGAGACGAACCACTCGTTAAGTGCTTTACTCACATAAGACAATAAGAATAGTCATGAGCAGGCAGTATATTACCTGAGTTGGACTTTAGTAGGCACTGAATCTCGATGTCCAATGATTGAGAAGGAGTGCCTCGCCCTGGTGTTCGAAATTCACAAAATGTGACACTACCTAGTTGGATATATGATCTACGTCATTTCCAATGCCAACCTAATCTGGGTATTCATGACGTAACCAGCTTTCAGGAATTGGTGATTAGCGAGACGGGCCCTGCTCTTGTCCTAATATGACCTAAACTTCAAACAACAGAAGTCGGTTAAAGGACAAGCAATTTGTGATCTTTTAGCAGCTAACCCTACAAATGGATACATTCGAATTATATGAAGACTTGCCGGATAAAACTCATGAAGTCAACACTACCTCTCATCAGTAGGTGTGGCAATTGTACTTTGATGGTGCTTCTCGGGCAACCAATGTGGTAAGTGTTCCCAGATGTTCTAAAATTTCTCAGGAGTTAAGAGTTGTTTTAGTTTCCCTAGAGAAACACATGCTGCCTCGAGCCTATTCACTCGCTGAGTCGTGTTCCAACAACATAGCTGAATACAATGCGTTACTCATTGGACTCGGTTTTGCCAAGAAATTAGGGGTCGAATATCTTGAAGCTTTCGGCAACTGATAGTCAACCAAGTTCGAGGAGAGCATGAAATCAGGAACCAGGACCTGATCTCGTACCACCTAGTAGCCATTGAGATGGCAGACTTGTTTTAAGAATTCTTCATCGAGTACATCCCGTGTCTCCAGAATACATATGCAAATGCACTGGCGGCATTGGCAGTATCACTAGCACAGCCTCCCAAAACAGAACAATTGGTTACTGTAAGAACTCACCAACACTTTGTACCGAACTACGCCTTGGACATCAAAGAGGCGCACTCAGGCAGAATTGAACTTGAGCCTCGAGACTGGCGTTTCTTCATTATTGATTATGACTTGCATGTTATTTTACTGGAAGACATAAAAGAAAAAGACTCGGTCCGACGAAGAGCACCAAAATTTTATTGCAACACGTCGACTCAAACAATGTATCGTCGTGCATACGATGGTCTGCTACTCCGGTGTCTTTCAACCAAAGAGATAGAAGAGGCATTCAAAGAAGCGCACAACAAAACTTGTGGTGTGTACCAACCTGACCCCAAACTCTGTGATCGACTCAGAAGAATGAGATATTACTGATCAATCATGGTTAAGAACGCAGTTGATTACGCCTGACGGTGCCACATGTGTCAAATACATGTGAATTATATGCACCAACCCCCGAAGCATTTGCATCCTTCGGCCACTTCATGGCCATTCAAGACATGGGGAATGGATATTGTCTGTCCTATTTTTTCACCATCAGCCAAAGGTGATCGCTTTATTTTGGCAATCACCAATTATTTCTCAAAGTGGGCCGAAGCAGTCCCACTCAAAGAGGTAAAAATGAGCGACGTTGTCAAATTCATCAAACACCACATTATCTACCGATACGGTGTTCTAAGACGAATCGTGCATGACAACAACCCTTAGTTTGTCAGCAATGCCTTCATCAAATTCTATAGAAAGTTTAGGATTCAAAACGTCTCATCGATGACATACAATCTCATAGCGAACGGATTAGTTGAATCTTTCAACAAAACTATTATTAAGATTCTTTCAAAGCTCGTGAGAACCAACAAATGAGACTGGGATGATAAACTCGGCGAAGCTCTCCGGGTCTATCGCACCATAGTCTGAATGCCTACGGGATCAACTCCATACTCTCTAGTGTATGGATGCGAGGCTGTCCTTCCCTTAGAAATCCAAATTTCATCCCTTCGCATCGCTCTCGCAACGGGGGATGATGACGGAGGAACAACATCAGAAACGTCTCGAAGAACTTAAAATGTTAGATGAAAAATGCCTAGAAACTCAACAACAAATTGAGTTTTACCAAACCAGAATCCCCAGGGCCTTTGATAGGAAAGTCTGACAATGGAGATTGAAGGAAGGAGACTTGGTTATTACCGTCCGACGACCGGTGATACTCAATTCCAAGAAGAAAGGCAAATTCCAGCCCAAATAGGAAGGATCGTTCGTGGTAGAGACAGTTTACTCGAACGGCGCATACCGCCTGATCACCCAAGATGGTGTAAACTCATGATGCCAATAAATGAAAAGTTCCTAAAAAAGTACTATCCCTAGTACATTCGAGATAACCTATTTAACGGGAAGTTCCTGGAGAATACTACGCGTGGTATTCTTAAGGATAACCTAAAATGAGATTATTATTCAAGATGAAGACTAGTCATCTGAATGATTCATTCTTAATCATAAAAAATAATTGATTAAAAACCTTCCACTGTGACTATTTAATCATTTCAACTCTAACTTCTGAGCCTTAGATGGCCTTCCACCCTTCTGGAAACTAACCCTCTTCTGCTTCTCAAAGATGCAGTCTTCACAAAACCCGTCTTCCACGAAGTCGATCCCGGTTAGTTTTCCTTATGAATACAAGATCTTCATCCCCTTCTCGCTCATGTGCCCTAGCCTGTTATACCACAGATTTGTACTCTCTTTGCCAGCTGCAATTGCCAGGGTGTCACTCGCATATAGGGTGAGGTAAAGAGTCCCTAGTTTGTTGCCTCGAGCAACTACCATCGTACCGTTGGAGATTTCCACGAATTCCCTGTGAATGTCGAAACATAGCCTTCTGCTCCAAACAGTCCAACCGAAACAATATTCATCTTCAGCTTCGGCATGTGTCTCACATTCTTCAAAGTCTACTTAGAGCCCTTTATCTGAATCTGCACTTCACTATTTTCAACAATATTACATGGCTCGTTATTTCTCAAATATACTTTTTCAAAGTCCCCTGCTACATAATTCTAAAGAAGCTTCCTATTAGCAGTGGTGGGGAAAGAGGCTCCTAAGTCGATGACCTAAGAATCCGAGTTGCTATCCATAGAAATGATCAATGCATCCTGTACGATATGAGCCTCCTGCTCACCCGCATCTTTCTTTGGACTCTTGCAGACTAAAGACATATGGTTCTCTTGGCCGCAGTCCCAATACTTTCCTTTAATAGGCCTAACCTTTCTTCTGGCTCTGCCTCTCTATTCGAGGTTTAGGGCTGAACCTGAACATTTTGATTCGGACGGTTTCCTTCTAACCTCCTCGGATAGAATCATGCTAACCACCTCACTCAGCTTTAACTTTTTCTTCCCTGCCGAATTACTGATTGCCGTCACACAACCTGCCCAACTATCCGGCAACTGCGATAGTAACAATAGGGCCTGCACTTCATTATTAAACGTGATGTCTACGGAGATACGCTGATTAATAATCATGTTGAACTCGCTGAGGTGCATCGTGAATGACCGTCCTTCTGTCATCTTGAGGTTGAAAAGAGTCTTGACGAAATGCACCTTATTTGCTGCCGATGGTTGCTCGTACATCTTTGCGAGCGCTTCCATAAGCCCCACCATCATATTCTCCTTCAATATGTTGTGGGCTACTAACTTGGCTAACGACAACCGGATTTGTCCTAAAGCCTTCCTATCCTGTATCTCTCAATCATCATCTGACTCCTCTTTCTTCTGTCCCTTATCCTTGCCCATCAACGGGCAATACAAGTCCTTTTGGTACAGATAGTCCTCCATCTGTGACTTCTAGTAGGCAAAGTCTGAGCCGTCAAACTTTTCGATCTTAGATTTAATTTCCTCTGCCATGGCTTTTACACAAATTGCTAAACAAAGCTCTGATACCAGTTGTTGGGGATTCGAAACAATCAAATCGAAACCTTGCCCTTTCGGACCTTGTGTTAAAAGTGGGAAAGTAGGAAAATTCACCACAAATAAAGATCAAAACTTGCAAGAATAATAAAGGAGACGAACACACAGATTTAACGAGGTTCGGCAACGTGCCTACATCCTCGAGAGCCACACCACACGATTCTTTTTATTCATTGAAGAAGAAATACAAGCTCTCAAACTAGGGTTTTATCTCTCTGAGATCTCTCTGTCAAAAACTCTCTCTTTTGATGGTTTTCTGATGCTTAACAAACCCTAAAAATGTTTGGGTATTTATATCAAACCCAACCCAAACAGAATTCCTAAACAGTTTAGGAAACTGTCAAACAGCATTGCGGTCGACCGTGGCGGTCGATCGCGTAGGTATCGCGGTCGACCGAACTGATTCCCGAGAGCAGAAAATATTATAGGGTTGGCGCGGTCGATCGCGGCGGTCGACCGCATCTCCATCTCGTCCCGAGACCAAAAATGCCTACATGGTCCGCGTGGTCGACCGCCGCGGTCAACCGTCTTCAGCTCCAGCCTCTTCTGAGCTCTGTGCACGTTCGCGATCAACCGTCGCGATCGACCGTGCAGTTCTTTTCCTGTTTCCTTCGATTTTCTCTATCTTCTTGATTCTAGCTTCAGCTTTAACTTTGGGTCTACACTTTAGACTAACATCGCCTGCAACAACAAAAAAAAAATGGAGGAAAAAAGATGGAGTTTCAAGAATTTTGAATGAACAAAAATTTTGAATGAAGAGCGTTAATCATGTAGGAAAACAGGACACAACAACTAGGTCATATTTTAAGACTTCTCACTCTATACGTTTACATATTTTGTGTGATTTTTTAACGTAAAGGTCTCCGTCTCCCCTCCAAGGTAAGTAACTGGTAGTAAGCTTTTTTTTTTTAGTGATGATACAAAAAATAAAGCGAAGAATTGTTGCTTTTTATCTCTTGCCTTCCGTTATTAATAATAATAACATTAACCGAGGAATCAGACTCTTGCTTGGACGACTGGAATTGCGGATCGAACGGGTTGGTTCCTAATTAATTGTGATTTTTCCATCTAAATCATTAATTATACGTACGCAAATTCTAAATGTTAACCCCATATTACCCTGGCTTTATTCATGGAACAAAAATATAATTTCTGATGAATGAACGGTTCTTATTCAAGTGATAATTAATTAATTAAGCATAAAAATAATTCCATAAATTAAAGGGATATCAATGGATTTGGATCTCCTCCACTACAAAAAAGTAGTGGAGAGACCACTACTTTTAATCTCAAACGTTGATTATTTAGTAAGCGGTTATGATACAATCTAAATCTAACACTTACCATACCCACGTGTATTGCACTCATTCCTAATTTGCACTAAAAAAAAAAATCATAACCATCAACTAGATAATTAATGGCTGTGATTATGTAGTGGTCCCTCCACTATTTTTTTAGTGGAGAGGATCCGAATCCGATATCAATCGTTTAGAGGTCACTTGATTAGGATATTTTCAAGGAATAAGAACCGCGTACGCAGTTGGCTTTCTTTCTTTCTTTTTCTTCTCATGTGCTGTCATCAGGGTTGTGAGCGGAACTGGTTCCCCCTAATACTCGGACTCGAATTGATCAGGGAGGGCGGTTCCAAGTAGGACTCGATCAGAGGTACTAAGTGAACGGAACTTTATTTATTGTTCGTTCGCAGGTACAGAAACCCGCATCCCCCTCGTATCCTTCTGCAAGCAAGCGTGTCCCCCCCCCCGCCCCCCCCCTCCTCCTCCTCCATGGCTTCAACCACCACCACAGCGACGGACCTGCCCTCTGACATCCTCAGCTGCATACAGAAACGCCTTCCTCTCGATGACTACCCTCCGCTTCCCGCCGTCTGCCACCTCCTTTGCGTTCTGCCGGCCGAACGCATCGCGCCACCAGCCTTTCGCGTCGGACCGCGAGTTCCCGTGGCTCATCTCCCTCCGCCCGCCTTTAAGAAAATCCAGAAAAAGCGGTAACCGCCGTCTCCCTCTCCCCCGACGATCCCACGCCCCCCCCCAAGCCTACTCGCATCCCCGTCCCCCAACCTTTGTGCCAAGGCCACCGTCATCTCCGCGGACGCCCACTGTCTCATGATCGAGTACGCCAGCTATCGCGGCCGCGACAACTGGGGGATCCACCTCGTCAACCCTTTCGACTCTTGGTCCCAACTCGGCCTCCTCCCTTCTTCGTCCACCCTATCCGAGGACCCCAGCAAGCACCCCGCATGCCGTAGGATCGTCAGGATCGCCATGAACAACACCGCCGCTGTCGCTATGTGGGGTTTATCTCGAAATTTTCTAGCTTATACACGGTTAGGAGTCGATCACCGCTGGATCGATCTGGGGGATATTGTGGGCTACGATAAGTTTGAAGATGTCGCTGCGTACAAAGATGGCCTGTTCTACGCAGCGTACTGGGGTGCTAGGAGAATCATCGCCCTGGATTTCTCTTCGCCGACCGTCAGAGCGACGGACATGACGCTGAATCTCCCGGCTTACCAAGAAGGCAACGGATGGACAAGTTTCCAGCAAGCGCGGCTCGTCAATTCATCGTCTGGGCTTTTCCTGGTTCGATGGAGGAATCTGCTTAAGGTGGGAGAAAAGAAGAGGAGAGAGATTGACGTCTACAGACTGATGGATGATGATGACGACGATGCCCCGAAGAAGTGGGCTCCCATCGAATCCCTCGGCAGTTTCTCCTTCTTTCTCGGGACAGAAAGCCTGTCCGTTTCATTGTCCACCGCCGATTTCCCAAGGTTGAGGAGCAACTGCATTTACATCCCTCATGACGCCGATGAGAGGCTACACCCCGAGTATTTCTCCGCCATCGTGGACGTGAAGGGCGACGACTGTGCGAGATCTCTACATTCAGTTGTGCGAGATCTCTACAATCAGCTAAACTTTCAGTTACAATCATATCTGAAATTCAGTTACAACCATATACCTGTATATTGTTCATAGTATAAGGCTGAAATCAAGAGAGTCTACCTGTATATAGTTACAAGAATAGATTTAGCCTTATCATTGTACTCTACATCTCTATATATAGAAGATAATACAGAGAAAGGAATCAGGAAAATTCCAACATATATTCCTCCTTCTATTTGTTTCTCTACATCGCATATTGTGCTTTTCTTACATGGTATCAGAGCAAATGGCTTCCGATGCAACATCAGAAATCCCTATCAGCTCTTCCTCTATTCCAACAGTGAAGGCCATTAGGCAAGAGGTCTCCATCAAATTACTCTCCACAAACTACTTCCCCTGGCGCACGCAAGTTCTTCCTGTTCTCCGTTCTCATGGTCTTATTGGACTTGTGGATGGAACTCTTCCTCGACCTGATGGTGATGATGAATCGTAAGAAGTAGCTAAATGGATCCGACTTGATCAATTGGTGCTAGCATGGCTCACAAATAGCCTCTCTGAAGCGTCTGTCAATCAAGTTGGTACTTGTGCGACCTCTGCAGAGATGTGGCGTACTCTTGAGATCCTCTATGGCACTTTGACTCGCTCGCGGGTTCAACAACTTCGCTTCGAACTTCAGTCACTCTCAAAAGGTGCACACTCTATCTCTGATTTTGTGTCTCAGCCTAAATCTCTTGCTCAGATTCTTGCTAGAGCTGGCAAACCGGTTGATGAAGATGATCTTATCTCGTGGATTCTGCGCGGCCTCGGGTCTGAATTCGATCCTATTGTTGCTGCTGTCAACACCTCACGAGAGCCTCTTTCAGTTGATGAGGTCATTGCTCTATTGCTGGATTTTGAGCTCCGCATCAAATCCACAAAGATAACCACTGATCCACCAGTGGCCATGTTTACTATTCGAGGTCGAGGGCGCACCAACTCTGGTGGTCGCTCGGCTTGTGGCAATGGAGGTCGTAGATCCTTCTTCTCTGGCAATGGTGGTCGTGGATCTTTCTCTCCTAGTGGTCGTGACAGTGTTAGCCATCTTCATTCCATGCCGGTGCGTGGTGGTCGTCATGGACCTTCACCTAGTGGTCGTGACAGTGTTAGCCATCTTCATTCCATGCCGGTGCGTGGTGGTCGTCATGGACCTTCACGTGGATTGTCTCGTGGTGGTCGTGGCTCTAGTCGTCCTAATGCTTCACCGGTTGGAGATTCCTCGGGAGTCTACTGTTTTCGATGTGGTCACCCCTACCACAAAGCAAACAATTGTTTCGCTCCAGACTCTATTATAGCTGATACAACTCAGGCCTTCACCGCCATGCATCTCGCTGATCAAATTGATCATGCATGGTACCCAGACACGGGCGCCACAAACCACATGACAGCTGACCCAACTCAAGTTGAAGGTAAAACTTTTTATCACGGCTCAGATTCAGTCCTTGTCGGTAATGGTTCCACTCTCCCCATTACTCATCTTGGTCATTTGACTATACCTCATACTAAACTTCATCTATCTAATGTTCTTGTCGTGCCTTCCATTAAGAAAAATTTGCTTAGTGTTTCTCAATACACCAAGGATAATAACTGTTGTTTTCTGTTTTACCCTTGGGGTTTTGTTGTCAAGGATCTGAGGAGCGGCCGGATTCTATTGAAGGGTTCTAAACATGGAGGGCTGTATCCCATTGGAGTCGCTCCGTCTAAGTCTGCCTTTTCCTCTGCTTTGCTTGCTAATAAGATGGACTCAATGACATGGCATGCCCGTTTAGGGCACCCTAGCTTTTCTTCTATGAATCAATTGTCCTCTGTTTTAAATTATTCTACTCGTTGTAATAAAGTTTGTTGTCATAGTTGTAAACTTGGCAAATCTTCCAAAATTCCCTTCACTCGTCGTACAAATTATACGGATCAGATTTTGCACACATTACATAGTGACGTGTGGGGACCTGCTCCCTCTCCATCAATAGAAGGTTTTCGGTTCTACTTGATCATTGTTGATGAATGTTCACGATTCTCTTGGTACTTTCCTTTACGTCGAAAATCAGAAGTACCATCCATATTTATTCAATTTATAACTTTGATGCAAAATCAACTCAATAGTCGTGTTAAGTTCGTCCAATCCGACTCTGGTGGTGAATATGTAAGTCACCAACTTCGTGATTTCTTTGCAAGTCAAGGCATTATTCATCTTTTCTCTTGCCCAGGAACCCCCGAACAAAACGGTCTTGCTGAACGCAAACACCGTCATGTTGTAGAAACTGGTCTCACACTCTTAGCCCATAGCTCTCTTCCCCGTCATCTCTGGAATTATGCTTTTACCACTGCTGTTTACCTCATAAATCGTTTACCCTCTTCCTCTTTACATGGTCGAACTCCCTTCGAGACTATTTTTGGTCAAAAACCTGATTATGCTCATCTACGAGTATTTGGTTGTGCTTGTTTTCCACTCCTTGATCCCTTTGGTCGTGATAAACTGGCTTACAAGTCACTTGAATGCGTGTTTGTTGGTTACAGTGGCAAACATAAGGGTTATCAATGCTTGGATACTGTATCTGGCAAAATTTATATCTCACGGCATGTGTCATTTGATGAAAATTCCTTTCCATTTGCAAGAATATCACAGGAAACATCCAGCACTGCCTCACCGGTGTTTCGAACCCAGCCGTTTCCAGATCAGACACTTCATTATTTGACAACAGATTCATCTCAAGTCAACAAAGGCCAAGTTCAATCTAGCTCTTCTTCCGCGGGAATCCAGGATCATGGAATTGCACCACATGAACCAGTTGATCATTGCCCCGCACTTCCTGGGCCTTCTACAAATGGTGGCGAACCTACTGCACCTGACCTTCCTGCACCTGAACTTCCTGCACCAGAAACTGTGAATACTGCACCTATCAACTCGAATCAGACATCTCTGTTGCCACCAGCATGGCCTACTCATGCTCCTATTAAACAGGCTCGAGGTACTCGAGGTGGTCCTGGGGCAGCACCTTTTGATCCTAATCCACTACGATCAGTCTCTCATCACTCCATGATCACTCGCTCTCGCGATGGGACCCGACATCCAAAGGGCCTCTGTGCAACTCGACATCCGATCCCCTTAGCACTTGCTTCCACCTTGCAAAATCATCCAGCAGAGCCCTCTACATATAAGCAGGCAGCAGCTAATCCTAACTGGAAACAAGCTATGACAGAGGAATATGATGCCCTTCAGCGTAACGGCACCTGGACACTTGTACCCCTTACTCCATCAATGAATATTGTCGGCTGTAAGTGGGTCTACAAACTGAAACATCGTGCGGACAGCTCCATCGAACGCTACAAAGCCCGATTGGTCGCAAAAGGCTTCAATCAACGTGAGGGTTTCGACTTCGCTGAAACTTTTAGTCCCGTTGTCAAATCCGGTACTGTGCGACTTATTCTCTCCTTGGCACTCAAACATGGATGGCCGCTCCGACAATTAGACGTCAAAAATGCATTTTTACATGGGGATCTGCACGAAGTCGTCTACCTCCAACAAACCACCAGGATTCATTGATCCAGCCCGTCCGAACCATGTCTGTCACTTGCACAAGGCACTTTATGGTCTACGTCAAGCTCCACGGGCATGGTACACTCGATTTACAAATTTTCTTCAACAGTTTGGATTCATCAGCTGTCCTCATGATACTTCATTGTTTATGTGGAATCAAGGTAACTGCACCATTCTCGTGTTACTATATGTGGATGACCTTATCATCACCAGAACCCATGATCACCTACTTTCTCAGCTCATTAGACGTCTTTCTTCAGAGTTTGACATGAAGGATTTGGGAGCTCTTAATTTCTTCTTAGGCATGCAAGTTGTGCGGAATCATGATTCGCTTATTCTTTCTCAAGCTCAATATGCACTCAATCTTCTTCATCGGTTTGGTCTCTCTGGTGTTAAACCTATTAAAAGTCCTCTTGAAGCCGGACTTCAACTCTCATCTTCGGCCCCAGATCCTCTTCCTGATCCTACGATCTACCGACAGATGGTTGGCTCCCTTCAGTACTTAACGATGACACGTCCGGATCTTACTTATGCAGTCAATCATGTGTGCCAATTTATGCAAAAGCCATGCTCCTCTCATCTTGCTGCTGTCAAGAGGATTTTCCGCTACGTCAAAGGTACTCTATCCTTAGGCCTTAGATTTTCTAAGGATGCTTCTCTTCAGATCCGTGCATTTTCAGACGCAGACTGGGCCGGTTGTCCAGACAGTCGACATTCAACAACGGGATATGCAGTGTTCTTGGGGCAAAATCTTCTTTCTTGGGGATCTAAGAAACAATCTACTGTCTCTAGATCTAGTGCAGAGGCTGAGTATCGCGCATTGGCTTCCACAACTACTGAGGTTCTTTGGTTCTTACATATGCTTCGGTTTCTCAGAGTGCACCTATCCAATCCTCCATTGATTCTATGCGACAACATTAGCGTGATCCATATGTCCAAAAACCCAGTCTTCCACAGCAGGACTAAGCACATTGACATCGATGTTCATTTCATACGTGCTCATGTCCTTCGAGGTGCAATCAGTCTCTCTCATTTACCCGGCAAAGTTCAAGTCGCTGATATCTTCACTAAATCTCTCCCTAGTCCTCGCTTTCTCTGGCTACGGGACAAGCTCTCCTTACGGGATAACCCGTCGTGAGCTTGAGGGGGGATGTGCGAGATCTCTACATTCAGTTGTGCGAGATCTCTACAATCAGCTAAACTTTCAGTTACAATCATATCTGAGATTCAGTTACAACCATATACCTGTATATTGTTCATAGTATAAGGCTGAAATTAAGAGAGTCTACCTGTATATAGTTACAAGAATAGATTTAGCCTTATCATTGTACTCTACATCTCTATATATAGAAGATAATACAGAGAAAGGAATCAGGAAAATTCCAACATATATTCCTCCTTCTATTTGTTTCTCTACATCGCATATTGTGCTTTTCTTACAACGACGACTTTCGCCATCACTTGATATATAATCTGGGAGATAAAAGTTGGGGGCAGTATTACTCGGATCCGCATTGGTATTTTAACGGTTTCTGGATGACGCCTCGCCTGCTATAGTTGATCTGCTTCTTATTTCTACTTTTTTTTCTTCTTCTTTTTTTACTACTCTTACCTGCTATATTTTTTTATCTTTTTTTCAACATTTTTTTCCCCTTCTTTGCTCCACTTAATTCTTCAGTTCACAAAACTGTTTCTTATTTGCATTTGAGTTTTCCATAGCCAGTGCTCGCGAATTAGATGTGTCTATCGAGTGCACTGCATGGGCCAGAGTCTACATTAAGTAAACATACTGCAATCGACAAGGACCAAAATAAGTAGTTCTTCACTGATTTGTAAATTAAACCAAACATATTCATTGGTAAATTAAAGGAAAATGATCGTATCTGTAGGCAATTCGAATAAGCTTGCAGATGCTGCTCATCACTAACAACGGAAACATGCTTGTCCATAAGATCTCTCAACCAAAAGCAACAGAATGACCGGAATAAACAATCTGATTCTGTACAAGCAGTTCTTGTACAGTTTGAACTTTCTCAAAAACAAAGCAAATTCCATCTTTTAATTTTTCAACTCTCGCCTGTCATCAGAATCTCGTCACGTGTAAGGAGATCAAAACACGCTCGTAAAAAACTTCACGATTTTTAAACCAAAATAGAATAAAGTTCTATATACACATAAAAGTACAGATACAGTCGAAAGACGCAACATCGTTTCCATCCGGTGCATGTCATTCTTATAGTAAGCATCACAAAATCTTATAATGTTTCATACATGATCCAAAAGATGATAGACATGGCAGAGGTAGGACTTGAACAAATAAGATCGATACACTTGAAGGTAATACATCCCAAACCCCTTTCAAATGCTTGCAATGTCATCCAGACTCACTTGGAGGTTTCTCTCTGGGGTGTTTCGAACCGTAGTGGTCGCCAAGCTGGTTTTGATTTGCTAGTTGTACCTGAATAGCACAGCATGAGAATGATGAATTTAGTAAAAAGAAAAAGATAAATAAACAAACATAATCATGCATGTAATCGTCTTCTAAGTCGAGGCAGACTCCAACAAAATAGCTGAGGAAACATTTCTTCATATTTCAATTGTGTTGGCGTACATGCAACAATCTTTGGTAACAAGTTCATGTTTTCAATATCTAAACCAAAATCAACGAGGGCTAGGACATGATTCTTTAAGTGATGCAAAATGGTACATTTGACAATTGTAAGCATGTCCATGTAGGCATCTAAAATGCCTATACGCGTTTTCGATGGTTTTGAACGGTTTTCTCAGGATTTATCTATTCCAGAGGTTCCCAACTGATTTGATATCATCAACAAACGTGGTTAGGCCGTTATTAACTGAAGATAAGGTCAAATCACTCATTCTTATCCGAAAACCCCCCAACCGAAGCCTATATATATAGGCCTAGGGGCTTATTTCACAGGGACGGACATCAAGAGGGCGAAACGCTACCGAATTGGAGAGTGGAGTCACGAATTTACAGCAAAGGTTAGCAGATCTTGGCAATTTTCTGTGCATAAAGAGTGGAGTTCGAGAGATCCGAAGCCCGCTTCCCCCATTTCGTTGAGATCAAGCTTGGTCTTGATCTCGAGAAGAGTGTTGATTTCGATTGGTCGATCTCAGCGCTTCAAATCAAATACTTCATCGGCGAAGGCGAAGCTCTGCCCAATTTTCCATCAATCGGATCCAGATCTAAGGCGGTCCACGGATATTAAATTCCCCGGCACAGGCAAAGATCCCGTGCAAGTAGAAGACCGATAAACGATCTCTCTACGTTTGTTTGATAGAGTTGTAATTTTTATTTCTTTCATTTTGTAAAGAGTCTTATAAAAAGACCAATCTTTCGATCTTATTGTAACGACCAAAGTTGTAATGAGTTATACAATGAAGAAAGTAACTTTTGACAACAAACAAACTGGCGATCACAGTGGGAGCCAACGGTCTTATTACCGAGGCCGTCGTGTCGCAACCGATGATTAAGATCCCGGTTGAAGAAGTGGTCGAATATGAGTTCGACCAACTGAAGTTCGAGGAGTATCTGTCGTCCTCCTCCTCCAGATCCTCCGCCCCTCGTAAGCGCAGGAAGATCAAGACCCCCGTTGCTGCTGCCTTCTCGCTTTACAATGCCCCTCTGGCTTCCAACGAGGCCGGATCTACAGATCTGAACTCCTCATCAATCAAGGAGTTGAGTACTAAAGGCGCGCTGATCCTATCGAAGAAGGCACGTCAAAGGCGACATCAACGCCTCGTGCGTCAGCTTGCTAAGGCTTTGGAACCAAAAGACGGGATCCTTTACGAGGCGGATCTGAAATTCAAGGAGCATCAAGTGACCCAACAACGAGCAAACGCCTCCTCCTCCAAATCATCAACAAGTGAATGGATCCAAGTCAAAAGGACCCGTTCAACTCTGGAGGAGCGAATCCAAAAGCATCGTGCACTTGCGCACGCGCAAATTCTTGTGCAAAAGGCACAAAAGATGCAGAAGGACGTAGCCAAGAAACAACCAAGACTGCATAAAGTATGGACGCCAAAGTCCAAGACGGCGACCGAAGAGATCGAAAAGCGCGGGTCACCCATATCCGACCCTCCTGCTCGCGGGTCACCAAAATCCGACCCTCCAAGCCGCGGGTCACCCAGATCCGACCCTCCAAGCCGCGGGTCACCTAGATCTGATCCTCCTGCTTGCGGGTCACCCAAATCCGAACCTCCTGCTTGCTGGTCACCCAGATCCAACCCTCTTGCCCGTGGGTCACCCGGATCCTATCCTCCAACCCGCGGGTCACTCAAATCTGACCTGCACCAGGGTCAAGACAGAAAACGTTTTGCACCTGTTTCGTCGATCCCTTCGAGTTCCGCACCTCAGGTGGAACACCTCGATAGCGTGGATTTGTCCCGATTTAAGATGAAGATCACAGGTCGTCTTGGTCCTTCGTACGCGGGTCGAGGTAAGGCCCCGGTCAAAGAACGCTTGGGTCGGGTGACTGAATCCCGAGTAATTACTCGAGCTGGGGGTCGCACACGGAAAACTCCTGTAATTGATTTCCTCGAACGGCGGATTGAAGTCCAAGAGCCCGTCAAGAGTTCACGCTTACAAATGCGTGACTCTAAATGCATGACTCTTGAGAACGCTAATAAAGCGGCAAACCCCCTGAAAGAAACGTATTCATCTGACGATGATAATGTTATACCAGGGGAGTCGTGCCAACACACGATAGGTTGCTCCGGTTATCTGAACAACGAGTTGTACTATCGGGCTAGGGGTACGAACAAGTCTCGGAAGAGAAGTACCCGAGAATCAGAATCTCACTTCCCGTGCTCCAAGCTAATCAGGGCAGTATTATCAGTATCTGACCAACGAGTTGTACTATCGGGCTAGGGGTACGAACAAGTCTCGGAAGAGAAGTACCCGAGAAATAGAATCTCACTTCCCGTGCTCCAAGCTAATCAGGGCAGTATTATCAGTGTGTAGCCGTCCCAAGACCGCTCCGCAGAGGGTCTCGGTATTTGAGAGGATCTCTAACGGAGCGACTAAGTCTAAGCTAAAAAGTTTCCACAAGAAACAATCGGCCGTTCAAGGTGACGAACTTCCGAAAGTCACAATAAATATGGTTGATAAAGGAAAGTCGATTCGACCTTCTAACTTTGACCCGCTTTTATCGCATCGTCTAACCCGGTTGCAATCGGGAACCATTAGACAAAGGGATTATTAGAGAATATAGAGGGGATTATCCTCAGATGATAAAGTATCAGATGCCCACCCTGCAGTCGCTTCTGACAAAACGATATCCAGCCCAGGACAATCCCACGAGGCATTCATGATCAACACCGAGCAAATTGCTAAAATTCTTGAGGATGCTCTAACCAAGCAGAAAGAGGCATTCAAGATTGAAATAGAAATGGCTATACGGCGGATGAAGGAAGAGCATGACCAACAGATTCGGGCTCTGTCCAATCAAATTGGTGAATCCAGCTGTCGCAACATTGCTAACCAAGCAGGTAGCGATTCAGATGTGGATGAACGCCTTAATGCTGATAACCCTTCCATTGACCAAAACGTTAGGGGTGGCCCCACTAAAGATAACAACGCTGGGAGTGGTTCCATCGAAGATGATAATACCGGGGGTGGTCGCGTTTTTTCTCTTTCAAATCGTCCGGGGCCCGATACCAGCGAGGATGAGAAAATGAAAGATCTCGAGACCAAAATCAACGCTCTAATGTCTGCTCAAGAGGTGAAAAGGACCGGAATTCCATGTCCCTATCCAAGAGAGTGGGATTCAATAGCATACTCGGCGAAGTTCAACCTGATTAACTTTATGCCATTTGATAGGAAGGTTTCGCCCACGCAACATCTGATCTACTTTAAGTCCCACTTGGGTATGATCTCCGACAATGAAGCCTTGTTGGTTCGGTCATTCGTTGGCACCCTTCGCGGGCCCTCCTTCAATTGGTACCGCCGTCTCAAGCCTAGAAGCATCAATAGCTGGGACAACCTGGAGAACCGGCTCCTCGCTCATTTCTTTGACGATGATATCAAAGTATCAATCAGAACACTCTTCGATGAGAAGCAAGAAGATGATGAGACGGTTGACGACTTCGTCAAGCGCTTTCGGAATAAGGCGATGAACTACCAAGATCCGATCACAGAGGACTTCATCCTCCACTTTCGGAATAAGGCGATGAACTACCAAGATCCGATCACAGAGGACTTCATCCTCCAAACCTGTCACAACAACCTCTCTTTGGACGTGTTGGAAGTTATGGGAGTAGCACCGTCCAACAACTGGAAAGAGTTGAAGGTGCGCGGAGAGAAGGCCAAATGCTTCCTCGGAAGAAAGAAAGCCGAAAGAAGCCAACTGATGGCTAACTCTCCGAAATCAAATTTCGCCTCCCGTGATAAAGGGAAAGCACTTGCAGTAGCTGTTGACGCTAATCAGACGTCACAACAATAACCCTAAAGACAGCAAAAGACTTCGGGTTCAAGACTCCAAAAAGAGTACTCCTTACAGGACGAAGACGTTCCAGCCATCTTCGAATCCCTCCTTGAAAACAACAAGATCAAGCTACCACCTATCACAAATCAGGAGGAAGCTGACAACACTGTGGATCCAAAGTACTATGCGTACCACAGGAGGGTCCTTCATCCCACCAAGGATTGCTTTGCTCTCAAGAATAGAATCCAAACCTTGGTTCAAGCCGGCGTCATAATGTTAGGATAAGCCAGATGAGAACGACGATACTCCGACAAGTATAAGAGTATAAATTGCTCCTTCTAATACTCCAATAGGTATATAAGTCTAAACTGTTTCCTACCATTGACGGGAAGTTCTTGTATAATTTTTATATGTAAAATTCTTAAGGATAACGCGGTCATGTAACTGAGTATAATGTTAGACCCAGTTCCGCAAAGGAAGCTGGGGGTGGATAATTCATGTAACGGGAAGTTCCCGGAAGAACGCTACATATAATTTTTTTAGGGATAACCCGATCATTACGAACAAAGTGATAAACACTAAACCCCCACTGTGATTTTCGAACACTTTTTTGCTGAGACGAGATTCGATCACTTCGTTGGATCAATCTTCCCTCACAAAATTACCATCGGTGTTTGACGACTCATAGTCTTCCACCACAAAATCCCCCACCAATCAGACTAATTGACGGTGGGACCATCAAAATTCCTTTCGATTAAATCCGCTCAAACCTTTGTTGTATCTGTACACTCAACATCCTCATTGTTAGAGTCCGGACATGGTATTCGGAATTTTAATGTTCTAATCCTTGACGAATTGTCAAACCCTTTCGTGTTAAGTTCTTATCACTTAACACCAAGAACCCCCATTCAGTAATCGGTACAAGTCAACACTCCCACTGTGATTTGTACTCCCACTCCCACTGTCTACCTGGTCAAACCTTCCTACAGTTAAGGCCAAAACCACAATTCACTCTCGATAAACAAGAAATTCACCTTTAGTTCGGTAATCAAACATTCCGACAGTTAGGATTATCCGAATCTTTTTAATTCTCGGAGTGGAGATCCCACTCCTAGTTTCACTCTTTAGATTCTCAAAGTTCGGAGTGGAGATCCCACTCCTAGTTTCACTCTTTAGATTCTCAAAGTGGAGATCCCACTTTGAGTTTCCTCTGCACTGAAGATAGAATATAAAATTCTTCCTCTTCGGTTTCAGGAGATAGAATATAAAATTCTTCCTCTCCCATTTTGAGTTCGTCTTTGCCCCAAGAGAAGACACAATATTTCAACATTATAACTCCAAAATCCGTGCCTTACACGCACAGGGAATTTTTTTCCGAATCCTAAGTAGGGATAAGTCAGCGCCTAACACGTGTTGCCGGTTAGTCTTTGACCGTAAAAAAAGACAGAAGCCACATATTCAATATTATGGCAGGCTGTTATTAATAACGCCAAAATCTCCGCCTTACACATGCGGGGAACTTTATCTCAACTCCTAAATAGAGATAAGTCAACGCCTGACACGCGTTGTCGGTTTAGTCTTTTACCGATTGAAGAAGACACCAAAATCAAAGTCTGGGGAATTTTATCCTGAAGCCTAAGTATGGATAAGTCAGTGCCTAACACGCATTGTCGGTTAGTCTTTGACCGTAAAAAGGACAAAAGCCCACATATTCAACATTGTGGTAGGTTATTATTCATAACGCCAAAATCCGTGCCTTACACGCATGGGGAATTTTATCCCGAAGCCTAAGTAGGGATAAGTCGGTGCCTAACACGCGTTGCCGGTTAGTCTTTGACCATAAAAAAAGACAAAAGCCCATATATTCGATATTGTGACAGGTTGTTATTAATAACGCCAAAATCCGTGCCTCACACACGTGGGGAATTTTTTCCCGAATCCTACGTAGGGACAAGTCGGCGCCTAACACGTGTTGCCGGTTTAGTCTTTTACCGATTGAAGAAGACACCAGAATTCAAGTTTTAAGACTTTTATCCTGAAGCCTAAGTAGGGATAAGTCAGCACCTAACACGCGTCGGGTAGTCTATTCCCGTAAGAAAGATGAAGTCTACATATTCAATATTGTAGTACTAAGAGAGTTAACTCTCTTAGCACAACGTCACATGCGGAACAGACTTAAACAATCCGCATGTAAGCCCGATTCAAACGGTAATGGGTAAAGGCATGTCAAATCCGTTGAAGGCTGAGTATTTGCCAAAAATCCTAAGTCAGCATCTAACACGCGTTGCCGGGTAGTCTATTCCCGTGAGAAAGACGAAGTCTATGTATTCAATATCGTAGCACTAAAAGAGTTAACTCTTTTAGCACAACGTTATGTGCAGAATGGATTTAAACAATCTGCATACTAGCCCAACTCAAACAGTAGTCGGTAAAGGATAATCAAACCCGTTGATGGCTGAGAATTTGCCAAAAATTCTATAAATGTGAGTCATTGATGCATCAGCTTCATTAGTTGGTCTCGTGAGTTTAGCATCCAACAACTTTAGGATAAGATCCATATATGCAGACGAAATAACTTTAATAGTTGGTCCTGCAGCTCAAAATTTAGGACCATAACGCTCCAACGCCTTAAGAGCTTAAACTGTGTAGACTCCAGCAAACGTACGAGTATAAACTATGTTAACGTGAGTCAACGCGTTACAACAAAAGCCAACGCCGGACAACGCGTTATAGTAAAGGTCGATGCCGGTCAATGCATCGGAAATTTCGCTAAAATAAGGCAAAAGATGATTCGAAGGAGTTCAATTACAATCAGATATGAATTCCCGATGAAGATAATCAGTTCAAAGTCAACTCAATGACACGGGCTAAGTTCAGAAACTTACGCATCAACTTCAGTTTAAGATTTTAACAATGGTCAGACGATAAACGCAGCGCCAGAAGAATTTCATTATTTAATAAAACAATGAATAGACTGAAGGCTGAAGAAGTCAATAATTGAAGCAGTTCACAGGTCTCTCTACGAGATTGAGGAAAGGGCCTATCTTATCAAAAGCATTCCAGACCCCTCTATAAAAGAATGAGTCTAAAATACTTTGGAGGGGGTATCTGTAGGTGTCTAAAAATGCCTATAGGTATCCGCACACAGCTCGAGACGAAGAGAAGACAACGAACGTCGTTGTCCGAGTCTAAGAGGATTATCTGACGCCTACAATCGCATGAAGCGAAACGGCGAAACGAGTGGCCTGTGTTGGACCCTAGAGGGGGGGGGTGATTAGGGTCTTATGCTAATCTAATCCGATTTTATGCCAATTAAAATTAATTAATAAGTTATCCTAGCAAGTATGAAATACAATAATGTATATGAGCTAGGATAAGTAATATGAACAACAAGATATATCCTAACAAAGAGATATAGGCAATGTATGTGCAAGGATATATAAACTCAACGGGAAATAATCTAAACTAGATAGTGGGCAATATAATCAACAAGCAATATACAAAGGCGATATAAGATATGAACATAAAAGTAAGTGCGCCAATGCAATCACAAACAAACAATATGATTACGGAGTTCGGTCCCCACGACCTACGTCTCCGCTCCTCACCTCGAGGAGATCTCCACTATCTCAACCGAGTTTTCTACGTTCACCCGAACAACGCTTACACCTCACAATACAATCACTATGCAATTACACCTCACACACTAAGTGTTGGTCCTAGCCCGTGTCCTCCTCCTCAAGTGCTCGGTTACAACCTCTCCCTAGGCACGTCAACCGACGCCACTCCTCTTGGATTCGACCCCGTCTCTCACCACACACTTCTCTCGGTGTACAAGTGTATTACAAGTGAATCCTCACAATTAGGCACAACAAATGATTGTTCTCTAAATAAGGTGAGAACTCAATTAGGCACAACTCTAAGTCACAAACCCCACAACCCAAAATATACTATGAATGTAAATACTATAAGCTCAAATGGTTGTGTGTGAACAAAGAGATATAAATCAAAACTAAACTCAATGTAGTTCTAGCTTAATAACAATGATAATCAAATATATAAAAAAGCTAGAAATAGAGTTTAGAAAACTTCTCAATAGATCAAGAGTTGAAGGGAGAATAGTTGGAAGCTCAAACTTCAATAGATGATCTCCTCAAACTCTTGTGAAATTGATTCACAAAACCAAAACACTCAAATGCTTAAAAGCTTATAAACACACTTAAACCAAACATAAACCCTTGATTAAAACTCTCTTAAACTTGTTTTTAAACTTTCTTAATCAACTTGAAAAGACATCAGCAATGGGGTATATATACCCACTCAAAGCTCAGCCAAAAACCCCAAAACGGATGGAGCTTTCGGTCGACCGGACCGGTCGACCGACAGACTCTCTGTCGCCTAGTGATGAAAGATCAAATGATCGGTCGACCGGTGCGGTCGACCGAAAACTGACATATGAAAATCTGATTTGCTGATTTTAAAATACTGTTTAAAAATATCAAATAAATTCCAAAAAATGTAAAACTTTGGGGAATGATTGTAGACATGATAATAAATATGCTACAAAGACTGGTTTTCAAAAAAGACCTCCCAAATGAAACATATCATCATTTTACAAAATAGTCCAAAACATGAAAATATGAGATACTTGGATTTTGATGTTTTGACATAAACCAACTTTTGAAACTTTGTGAAATGTTTTTATAGACTTAGTAAAACATGTATAAACTGATATTGAAGTCTACAAACTAAGAATATAATATTTTCACAAAATTGCATATTCTATGCAATGTTTTCAAAAACACAATAGAAAATATGAAATATATAATTTCATATCTATAAACATGAGAACCCAAAACATATGTATGTATATATATAACTATATATATGCATAGAAACCAAAACTTATACATATATATATGACTATATATATATAACACATAATCTAAATCCTAAACTAAATTACCCAAGCTTGATCTTGATCTTCATTGAGCTCAACTTGGTACACGTTGCGGATGAAGCTAAACTTGGATCTTGAACTTGAATTGTACGATGCTTCACTTCATAATTTTGCCAACCTCCATTGGATATGATCGTGAATGCGCAATTCCATCCATCCTCCAACAATGTTGTTTGTCTACAATATATAGGAAAACACAAATACTAGACAAACAACATTAGTGGTAAATTGTTTGTTAAACATCATCAAAACAAAGAGGCCAACAATCTCCCCCTTTTTGATGATGACAAACAATTTACAAAAAGTATATATGCATGAAAGGAAATGAATATACAAAGTATAATATATCATGCATATAAACAAGAAGGACTATACTCACAATATTTCTCCCCCTTTGACAACATCAAAAAGGGGACAAAAAGAATAAGAGAGCGAAAGCTCCCCCTACCAATATGCATGTGTGAGTATAACACATAGAAGGATATAGGGATTTCTTCCCCTATCAAAATGTCATATGGAATATATGAAATGAATATCATGGCAAACATATATGAGCAAGCATAAATGAAAAATATGCTAAACACCACTCACATACAAAAAGACGATGAGAGCACATATAAAATGTCAATATGAAAAAGAAGTGTCTCATATCAAAGAACATAAAAAATATGTATAAAAGTAGATTTATGAGATCAAAAGAGAAGGAACATGAGAATCATGCAAAATATTTTCAAATGAAAATCAACCAAATGAAATCATAAATCAAGATTTGAGTCCAAAACCAATGTTTGATCAATAAAGAAAAATTTTCTTTGTATAACTTGATCAAACCACTCATAGAATACATTATAAGGCACAAATAGATGATCCATGAGCACAAACATATAAATATCATCATATAAGTGAAATATAATGAAATCAAAGCAATAAATCGAAACAAACTCTTTGACAAAAGAATTTCAAGAAAGGCAACAATATATTAAGCTCTTAAGCTTGTATCAACCCATATAAACATTCTAGCATCCGGTAAACATGATTTGGGAATAAACACCCAATAATCTGGAGGGTTATATAAATACAAACCTCTCATCAAAATCAAAACTAGGAATTATGAAAACAAAAGAATTTGACCAATAAAAGGAATTGTTTTCATAAAAAGTTTAAAATACATTTTTCAAAACCAAGAAAAAGAAAAATAAAAACACTAAAATTCTTGGTTTAAAATCAAATTTGTGTTGGTACCCAAGTATTCTTGGTACCAAAAGATTTAGGGACATGACCCCTATCATTCAAGCTCAAAGCCCTAGGGTTATGAACCCGTTTGGGCACATGTGGTGCACGAGAGTGATCAAAACAAAAATTATGTAAATGACCTTTACGATTGCAATTTGTGCAATGAAAAGGTTGAAATAAATTGCTTTGACCAAGTGGTTGTGCACAAGAACCATTAGAAACATTTGCAAACATGGATGGTCTTTTAAAATTATTTTGCAAATGTAAAACATTTTTAAACAAAGGTGGTTTACTTGAGAAATTTGGCAAGTTTGAGTATTTTTTCAAATCGTAACAAAACTTCGCCAAATGGCCAAATCTACTACAAACATCACATTTAAAAACATGTGGTCTACTAGAAACATTTGGCAAATTAGATTTCTTTTTCAAATCAAAACAATATTTGGCCAAATGATCAAAACGACCACAAAGATCACATGAATACACATGAGCATGCATATGATGAACTTTATGAGAGTGTGCATATGCATGTGCATGTGATGAAGAAGCCTTATGAGATGCACAAGAAACATTAGTCTTGGAGGAGGATTTATGTGCATCATAGCAAAACTTAGCCAAATGGCCTTTACGACCGCAAATAGAACATTTATAACCTTTGCTATACAAGTGTGCAAAGTGTACGGGTTTAGAAGTTGTAGTACGAGACTTTGCACCCAAGTCCATAAGTTTCTTATTGTCTACAATGCATGTTTTAAGGGTTGAATCTAAAGATGATATGCGTTCTTTAACATGATCCAACACATTGTTAGGCATAAAAGCATTGGAAAAAGAAGTAGATGAAACATGATCATTTCTAAAAGAATTAAACTCATTTCTAATAGTTTCTACTTCTATCATGGCATCATTTTTAGCATGAGTTAAGCTAGCAATAGATGAAGACATTTTATTATTTTCCAAACTTAATAAATCATTGTTTTCTTTTAAAATAGCATTCTCTTTAACAACAATATCAAGTTTGGAAGCTAGCGACTCATGATCGGATTTTAAACTAATATGCTTGCTCTTAAGATCAATAAAATTATTTTGCAATTTGTATAGGCGTGAGATAATCTTTCATATGCACAAGCGAGTTCATCAATAGATAAATCATTATCGGAATCGGAATCGCTTACTACACAAGAGTTATCCTCTTGTGGCCGTGTGCATGATGCTACACATGAACTTGAAGAAGAATCCTCCAAAGCTTGTCAGATTGCCTCCAAGTCCCCTTGATGTGCTTTAATAAATTTTCAAAGTTTGTAAGCACTATCAATATGAACGGATTGCCTCCAAGTCCCCTTGATGTGCTTTAATAAATTTTCAAAGTTTGTAAGCACTATCAATATGAACAAATTTGTTAGAAAAGGATGAGTCAAAAGCATTAAGCAAAAATTCTAACAAAAGCTTGTTCATTGAAAACATTTTCTTATCATGATCGCTCCACTTGGATTTCTCCAATGTGGGTACAATATAAGCACAATTAATAATTTTCCATAAGTCGATATTTCTAGATTCAATAAATAGTTTAAATCTAGAAGCCCATTAAGCATAGGGAAAATTAATGAATTTAGGAGCAACATTTGATTCATAGCCTAAACGAAATACATTTATATTCATGATATATATATGAAAATATGCAAGCAAGACAAAGGTAATCATAACTAGATTAACACAAATACAATAACTTGGATCTTTAACTCAAGGCGGTTAGTCCTTAAATCAAAAAGCACCAAGCTCTGATACCAATTGTTGGACCATAGAGGGGGTGATTAGGGTCTTAGGTTAATCTAATCCGATTTTATGCCAATTAAAATTAATTAATAAGTTATCCTAGCAAGTTTGAAATACAACAATGTATATGAGCTAGGATAAGTAATATGAACAACAAGATATATCCTAACAAAGAGATATAGGCAATGTATGTGCAAGGATATATAAACTCAAGGGTAAACAATCTAAACTAGTTAGTGGGCAGATATGAATAATGAGACAAAGGCGATATGAGCAATGAGCACAAATATAAATGAACGCTAAAGCACACTATGATTACGGAGTTCGGTCCCCACGACCTACGTCTCCGCTCCTCACCTCGAGGAGATCTCCACTATCTCAACCGGGTTTTCTACGTTCACCCGAACAACGTTTACACCTCACAATACAATCACTATGCAATCACACCTCACACACTAAGTGTTGATCCTAGCCCGTGTCCTCCTCCTCAAGTGCTCGGTTACAACCTCTCCCTAGGCACGTCAACCGACGCCACTCCTCTTGGATTCGACCCCGTCTCTCACCACACACTTCTCTCGGTGTACAAGTGTATTACAAGTGAATCCTCACAATTAGGCTCAATACAAAGTGTTTGTTCTCTACAATGAATGAGAACTCAATTAGGCACAACTCTAAGTCACAAACCCCACAACCCAAAATATACTATGAATGTAAATACTATAAGCTCAATAGGTTGTGTGTGATCAAAGAGATAAAACAATATAAACTCAATATAAAATCTAGCTTATTAAATTAAGAACAAACTTATAAAATGCTAGAATTGAGTTTAAGGAAACTTCTCTAAAGATGACAAGATAGAGGGAGAAGAATGAATGCTCAAACACCAAGGATGATCTCCACTTGCTCTTGTGAAATTTGCTCCACAAACCAAACTCTTGTAAATGCTTAAAAGCTTTTTAAACAAACACTAAACCCTTAAACAAAACTCATTAAACTTGTTTTTAAAAGTCTCTTTAAAACATTCTTAGATAAATTGAGAGTTGAAGACAATGGGGTATTTATACCCTCTCACAACTCAGCCAAAAACCCCAAGCAAAAAGACAAAAACAGCCCAAAGCAACGGTAATAAAACTAGCCGTTGGAAGCTGAAAAAGCGACCGGAAATTTCGTCGGTCGACCGACGGAGAGCAAAAACACGAAGAAATAGTTCTGGACCATCTTCGGTCGACCGGTGCGGTCGACCGATGGAGCTTTCGGTCGACCGGACCGGTCGACCGACAGACTCTCTGTCGCCTAGGAACTTTTGACCTCAGGTTCGGTCGACCGGTGCGGTCGACCGAAAACTGATATGACAGGTTCTGAAAACTGTTTTGCTGATTTTAAAATGCTGTTTAAAAATATCAAATAAATTCCAAAAAATATAAAACTTTGAGGAATGATTGTAGACATGATAATAAACATGCTACAGCGACTGGTTATCAGAAAGGACCTCCCAAATGAAAAATATCATCATTTTATAAAATAGTCCAAAACATGAAAATATGAGATACTTGGATTTTGATGTTTTGACATAAACCAACTTTTGAAACTTTGTGAAATGTTTTTATAGACTTAGTAAAACATGTATAAACTGATATTGAAGTCTACAAACTAAGAATATAATATTTTCATAAAATTGCATATTCTATGCAATGTTTTCAAAAACACAATAGAAAATATGAAATATATAATTTCATATTTATAAACATGAGAACCCAAAACATATGCATGTATATATATAACTATATATATATAGAAACCAAAACTTGTGTATATATATATAACTATATATATATACAAAGAAACCAATAAATGCGTGTGTGTAGATAATTGAGCTTAGAGTACTTAACACACATAATATAAATCCTAAACTAAATTACCCAAGCTTGATCTTGATCTTCATTGAGCTCAACTTGGTACACGTTGCGGATGAAGCTAAACTTGGATCTTGAACTTGAATTGTACGATGCTTCACTCTACAATTCCGCCAACCTCCATTGGATATGATCGTGAATGCGCAATTCCATCCATCCTCCAACAACGTTGTTTGTTTACAATATATAGGAAAACACAAATACTAGACAAACAACATTACTGGTAAATTGTTTGTTAAACATCATCAAAACAAAGAGGCCAACAGCCTGCGCGCTGGAGGGTCAGCTCGTGCGCGTCAATCAGCTCGCGCACGTCGGTCAACCCGCGCCCATCAGTCAACACGCGCACGTTAATCAACACGCGCGCGTCAATCAACACGTGTGTATCAATCATCTCGCGTGCGTTAATCATTTCGCGTGCATCAATAAGTTCACGCGCGTCAATCAGCTCGCGTACGTCAATCAACACGCGCGCGTCAATCAGCTCTTATGCGTCAATCAGCTCGCGCGCGTCGGTCAACTCGTACGGAGCGTACAAGTCAACACGACGGGCGAGTAAACGAAACAGCAGAAACCACAAGTCCTACTGGATTTCCCGCGCTCGCGCGGGTCGGACCCGTCCGACCCGCGCCCGCGCGGGTCAGACCCCCCCTCCGCGCTATTTCAACCTCCGGACGCGTTTTCGACGGTTTTGAGTGGTTTTCTCGGGATTTATCTATTTCAGAGGTTCCCAACTGATTTGATATCATCAACAAACGTGGTTAGGCCGTTATTAACTGAAGATAAGGTCAAATCATACATTCTTATCTGAAAACCCCCCAACCGAAGCCTATAAATACAGGCCTAGGAGCTTATTTCACAGGGGCGGACATCAAGAGGGAGAAACGCTGCCAAATTGGAGAGTGGAGTCACGAATTTACAGCAATGGTTAGTAGATCTTGGCGATCTTCTGTGCATAAAGAGTGGAGTTCGAGAGATCCGAAGCCCGCTTCCCTCATTTCCTTGAGATCGGGCTTGGTCTTGATCTCGAGAAGAGTGCTGATTTCGCTTGGTCGATCTCAGTGCTTCAAATCAAATACTTCCTCGACGAAGGCGAAGCTCTGCCCAATTTTCCATCAACCGGATCCAGATCTAAGACGGTCCACGGATATCAAAATCCCTAACACAGGCAAAGATCCCGCGCAAGCAGAAGACTGATAAACGATCTCTCTGCGTTTGTTTGATAGAGTTGTAATTTTTATATCTTTCATTGTGTAAAAAGTCTTATAAAAAAACCAACATTTCGATCTTATTGTAATGACCAAAGTTGTAATGAGTTATACAATGAAGAAAGCAACTTTTGACGCAAACAGCCCATGCCGTAGTTTATACTCTACTTTAGCAAGGGAGATCTAGGTGTGTCCATTCGGACCGGCCCGACCTAGGTCGGGCAAAATCGGAGCCCGGACCCGAGTACCACGGGCCGGGTCCGAGCCCGGGCCCAGGCCCGACCGGGCCGGGTTCCGGGCCTGCCCGGTTTATTTTTTTAATTCTATTTAAAATTTAAATTATACAAAAAAGACAAAAAATAATAAAAAACAACAATTTTAGTAATCACTTAAAAAGACATAAATTACAAATAAAAATTATAAAAATAAATTCTTTATTAATAATTAATAAATCAATTATAAATTATAAGTATAAATTTATTTTGGAATTCATCGCATCACAATAGATAAGTACATCCCAACTAGGTTTTTTTAAATTTTTTTTTTCTTTTTTTTTATAAAAAATGCTAAAAATTAGTTTAACATTATTATATTTTATATAATTATGTATTAATATATACTTACAAATTATTATTATATACTTATATAAGAGAGAGTATACATATATAAGAGAGAGTATACTTATATATACATATATACTAAGAGAGAGAGTATATATATACATACATACATACATTATACATATATAAGAGAGAGTATTCTTATATATACTTATACATATATATACTTATATAAGAGAGAGTATATATATATACACACATATGACATATTATACATATATAGAAATATATTATATATACATATATTATATATATACATATATTATACATATATAAAAATACATTATATATACATATATTATATATATTATATATATACATATATTATACATATATAATACATATTAAAAATATAAAAAATAAAAAAATAAAAAAAACCACTATTCCGGGCCGGGCACCAAAGAGGCGGCCCGAGCCCGGCCCGGAGCCCGGACTTGGCTCGGGTTTCCGGGTCGAGGCCGGGCCGGGCCGAGCCCGAGCCCGGACTTGGCCCGGGTTTCCGGGCCGCGGCCCGGCCGGGCTCTGGGCCGGGCCCGAACTGACGGGCTTTTTGGACACCCCCTAGGGAGATCGCTTAGGATATTTTAATTGTCTATTCCCATCAAACAATATTTTTTCCTCGTGATAAATGGAGCAGATTCTCATCTTTTGAAGTCTATAATAGTTGTAAATAATAAAGTTCTACATCTACCAAGGTATATCTAATCCCTTAATATTCTCAAACTCACTCACCGATTCTCCGAGCTCCCGCATTTACATTCACATATCTTTGTACCCAACCATCTACCTGAAGTAATCTATATGAAAGTGCAATTTACATAGAAAGGATTTGACTTATATTTTCTTAATTCAGTTCCTTGAATTGAGCAATTTTACCAGCTAACAGCAAGCAAAAGGGTTCCCTCTACAACCGTCATCTAATCCACCGAATGAAAGGAGCGACAGCACTCAAACAAATTTTCAGATACAAGTTTGCTAATGATGCAAAACTGTTGCTAAATGATGATCATCAATAAAATGTGCAAAACTGAATGCAAAACAAGATGATCAAAAAAGAGAAAATTAAACATCAATCACCACTCCAAACTTCTCTCATCTTACCAATTCAAACAACATAATAGAGAAAAGAGAGCATAACCATTTCTACAAAACTACAAAAAGATGGAAACTTTTCATGATTCTTTCACAGAACCACCGTGTCAATCAAATGCACACTCATGATTCTTAGGTTTGAACCTAAATCAGGAGATCTATCAAAGAGAAAATATGAAAAAGATCCCATCTTTACCCATAATTTCCAGATTTAAAACAGATGGGCAATCTAGGATCTTAAATTCACGGGAATCTAAAAGGGAGAAAAAAGATTATCTTTTCACCTTGCAGATTGGGCACGTGACCTTGAGGGCAACGGCCCTGGCCTCGGAGCCCCCTGCATCCCCCTCCCCTTCTTGCAAGCGAGTCTTTCCCTCCCCCTCAGTGGCTTCCACCACCACCACAGCGACGGACCTGCTTGCTGACATCCTCAACTGCATACAGAAACGCCTTCCTCTCGATGACTACCTCTGCTTCCCGCCGTCTGCACCTCCTGACGTTCTGCGGCCAAACGCATCGCCCGTTAACCATTCGCCGACACTGAGTTCCCGTGGCTCTTCTCCCTCCGTCCTTTTAGAAAAATCCAGAAGCGAGTTCGTCACCGCCGTCTCCCTCTCCCCCGACAACTCCTGCCCTCCCGAAATCTACCCGATCCTTGCCACCCAACCTCTTCAAGGCCACACCGTCATCTCCGCAAACGCCCACTGTCTCATGATCGAATATGCTAGCTATCACGATCATCACAATCCATGGATCTATCTTATGAACCCTTTCGATTCTTGGTCCCAACTCAGTCTCCTCCCGTCTTCGTCTGCCATATCCAAGAATCCCAACAAGCACCCCGCATGCTATATGATCGTCAGGATTGCCATGAACACTGCGACGACTGACGACTGTCGCTATGTGGGGTTTATCTCAAAATTTTCTAGCTTATATATACACGATTAGGATTCGATCACTGCTGGATCGATTTGAGGGATATTGTAGACTATGATAATTTTGAAGATGTTGCTACATACAAAGATGGTCTATTCTATGCAGCATATGTTGGCGCCTATGGTTAAATCTGTAATAATACAGATATATAACAACAAAACTGAACAGAATACTGAAGTGCGGTAATTTAAAATTTTCAACTCAGTTGTTGTGCGTTTGTAAAACGATGTGCTTAAAGCATTATTTGACCTACTCCGGTGCAAGGACCCCAAGGTCAAATTACTTCCAGGAACAGCAGTCCAGTATTCTGGTGTCCATCGACCTAGTACTGTCAAGATCTCATCGATCTATAAGACAAATATCTCATCGATCTATCAGGCAAAGATTTCCTCGATCGAACAGATCTTTCGGTCAATGCAAAGTTCCTATAAGCACCAGCTATTTTATAATCTATATCTGTATATACTAATTGTTGTTTTTGGAATGAATTTTCCTTAAGAATTTGGGGTCTATTTATAGCATTTAGAAAAATACTATGCACTAATAAAATAATATATTTTACTATGCATGTTGGACCCACGTCTTAATTTTTTTGTGGTGGGGCCCACCACTTTATTCAAATATCAAAAAAGTTTGGCACCTCCCTTTGAAAATCACAAAAATTAAACACATGTTTTTCTATTTTCAAAAAGAATTAGCCATCTTTTGACTTAAGTGGCTAAAGTTTAAAAATATCCAACAATCCCCCACAAATTTTTAAACTAGTGTCGTGTAATGGTGCCGTCGTTTCAATCGTTGTGCATAAGGAAGATGTCGCAAGGACTTGAATCCCCTTTAGACCAACTGAATAAAAGATAGGTGTATGGTGTCGCAGATAATTGAACCAACACATGTCTAAAAATCCAGTGATCACACAAGATCAAATTTATCCGTGGCAGTTTTAACTTTGAACCACACTTGCCTTTGCCTTTGCCTTGTCTTTGTCTTTGTACATTTATGACCCTGTGCATGTCCTGGTTTCTGCTAGGGCTCTAGGTATCTTTTCACAAGACACCATAGGAGATGGCTAAATCTCCACCCATGCATAGGTGAGTTCTTTAGGCATATTTCCTATCAAACATCCCGTATCCGAAATGCTTTGAACTCATTAAGGATTAAGAGTTATCCTCTCTCATTATAGAATTCTAGGTGAGTCCTTTAGGAGTGTTTTCTATCTAACACCCCGCATCCGAAATGTTTTGGACCCGTTAAGGCTTAACAGTCATCCCCTTTACATGATAGGATTCTAGGTGAAAAGATCAAAGTTTTACTCGGGTAGTTCAGCCAGATAAGGATAGTACTAGAGGGTGATTAAAGATCAATTAAGTACCACGTTCCTTACGGAGCGCGTTACGCAACCGTCAAATATTGCCTTAGACACCGACTAATCAAAAAAAACTTGAACCCTTTCACTTGTAAATCTTACTTGACTTTTGAACCATTTATCTTGTCATTAGTAGCATAAGCTTTGAACTAATAACTAGATATAAATGGTAAGTATTTGTAATACTCATCAAACTTTACAAATCTTACTTGACTTTTGAACCAATTATTTTATTATTAGTAGCATAAGCTTTGAACTAACAAATCTTACTTGACTTTTGAACCAATTATTTTATTATTAGTAGCATAAGCTTTGAACTAATAATTTAATAAACATGGTAAGTATTTGGCATAAGCTTTGAACTAATAATTTAATAAACATGGTAAGTATTTGTAAGACTTACAAAACTTTGAGACCTATGCCAGCAGACGTCCTTTCGACTATGTCCTTTTTCAGACCCTTAGTCAAAAGATCAGCCACATTCTTTGAAGATCGGATGTCAATCACAGAGATGACTCCTTGATAAATGAGCTCTCTCAAATAGTCATACTTCAAACGAATGGTCCGTTTTTTCCATTAAACATCGAGTTTGCTGCCACAACACTCGCTGCCTGATTATCACAATAGATAGTAGTTGCGCCTTATAATTATGTCAATGAAAGGTCTCGAAGAAAATAACTGAGCCACTCAGCTTCATCTACTGCAGCACGGAGTGCAAAGAACTCAAATTCTATCGATGACTGTGCAATCATAGTCTGCTTCTTAGATTTCCACGAGACGACAACTCCACCCATAGTGAAGACAAATCCTACAGTAGATCTACACTCATTTGGTTCTGAGCACCAGCTCGCATCTGAATAGCCTTCGATTACACCCGGATACCCGGTGTAGAATAGGTCCAGACCTGTAGTTCCTTTTAAGTATCTCATCAATCTCTGAATAGTATCCCAAGGAAGCTTTTCAGGATTGCTTGTGAACCTACTAAGCATTCCTACAACGAATGTTATATCTGGCCTTGTGCAGCTCATCGCGTACATAAGACTCTTAATGATCTTTGAGTACCTTAGCTGCTCTACTTGTCTTCTAGTATTTGGTCGAAGTTTCTTATTGTAACCATACGACACTGACAGTTCTGGCAAGTCATAGTAGCCATACTTCTTTAGCATGCTCTCGACATAATGAGATTAGGACAATCCAATACCCTCTTCAGAGTATATGATTTTGATTCTAAAAATTACGTTGGCAAGTCTGAGGTCCTGCATGCTGAACTGTGCCGAGAGAAATTTCTTGATAAATATTACTATCTCCAAATCACTCCCGATGATGAGCATATCATCCACATAGAGGCAGATAACCACCACCTTCAAATCACTCCCGATGATGAGCATATCATCCACATAGAGGCAGATAACCACCACCTTTCCTTCAGCGACCTTGATGTATAGGCACATCATCCACATAGAGGCAGATAACCACCACCTTTCCTTCAGCGACCTTGATGTATAGGCACTTGTCAGATTCACTAACTTGATACCCATTGTTGCGAACAACCCCATCGAACTTCTCATGCCAGAGTTTTGGTGTCTGCTTAAGTCTATATAAAGACATAACAAGTTTACAATCCTTATCAACTAGAGCATCAACTCCTTCTGGTTTCTCCATGTAGATCTCTTCTGTGAGATCTCCATTGAGAAAGGCAGTCTTCACATCCATTTGATGTATAACGAACTTTTTAATCACCGTTCATGCGATAAGCACTCTGATGGTAGTGATCATGCAAACTGGTGCATAGATATCAAAGAAATCTATACATTCTTTTTGAGAGAATCCTTTTACCACCATTCTTGCTTTGTACTTTTCAATAGTACCATTAGGACATAACTTCTTATTAAAGATCCACTTGCAACTGATAGGCCTTGCACCTTTAGGTACATCTACCAGCTCCTAAGTATTATTTTGGATCAATGGATCAATGAATCAATCTCATCATCTATAGCTTCTTTCTACAGAAGAACGTCTGTTGATTGCATTGCTTTTTAAAAAGTCTGTGGATCTTCTTCCACATTATAGGTTATGGAGTCCTTCAAAATCTTTTTGTCTCCTGACACGCTTGAAAAATGGTTCGGTAACTCCTTCATCATTAACACTTTTAGTTTCTCGTGAAACTCGCTCCTCTTGTGCATCTGACGTACTAGCATTTCCTGCTACATCTTTGAGTAATAAGCATTTATCTTTGATAAACTTATCCTCAAAGAATTCTGCATCCCGAGCTTCAATGATGGAATTGGTTCCAAGTTCCAGGAACCTACACACATTGCTATCTCCAGCAAAGCCAAGAAATACACATTTGTTTTCCTTTGGTTCGAGCTTAGGCCTTCTGATATCTGGTATTCGAACATATGTGAGACATCCCCACACTTTGAGACTATCCAAAGAATCTGGATATCTCAACCATAACTGATGAGGAGTTATATCAGTTTTGGAATATGGTACTCTATTCAGAATCTAGTTTGCCATCAGTAAAGCCTCTCCCCAATAGCAGGTAGGAAGACCAGATATGATTAGCATCGAATTCACCATCTCGTTCAATGTGTGATTCTTTCTTTCTGTAATCCCATTAGATTGCAGAGAATACTGAGCAGTATTTTTAGCAATGATTCCATACTCTTTAAAGTATGCTTCCGACTCCTTAGATCGATATTCTCCTCCTCTGTCGCTCCTGAGTCTTTTCACCTGAAGTCCAAGATGCTTCTCCACTCGAGTCCGAAACTCGACAAACTTGCTGAAGGCTTCATCTTTAGATTTTAGCAGGTAAACGTGGCAGAAGCGAGAATGATCATCAATGAAGGTGATGAAGTACTTCTCGCCACCACGAGTGACGAAACTCTTGAAGTCACAAGTATCTGAATGAATCAGATCCAACAGGTTGGTGCTCCTCGTGTCACTTGAAAATAACTTCACACTTCTAAGGTTTGTTACCCCCACATTTTGGAAGTAATCCTAACTTCTCTATGCTGGACAATTTTCTATAATTTACATGTCATAGCCTATTGTGCCATAACATAGAGGAGTAAGTAGAAGGGGATATTTCATTTACAAAGGGGTTGCGTGCCTTCGTACTAATTTTATATATGCCATCAGTACGATATGCATTACCAAAATATATTTTCTTGAAGGATAATACAACCTTTCCTCCTTGGAAATCCAGCCTCGTGCTTACATCACACAGCACGCTTCCAGAGACTAAGTTTTTAGCAATTAAGGAAATATGTTTCACATCCTTCAATATGAGTCTTTCCTGAAGAAAGATTCAACACCACAGTCCCAGTTCCAAGAATAGGAATCACAGAACGATCAGCCATTAATACGTTTTCTTTGGTAACAGCATAAGAAGAGAATATATCTCTATTGGAGCATACATAACAAGTAGCACCCGTATCTAACCACCAACTAGAGATATTGCTTGGAATTGTTACCTGAAAGAGCATAGCCACATAATCATCAACTTGATTGACATTGTGTGTTGTTTTCTTCTTTGGTGCTTTGTAGTCTTTGGTAAAATATCATTGCTTCCGACAGTTAAAGAATTTGCTACTCTTCTTGAACTCTTTCTTCTGAATGTTCAGGTTCTTTGGATTCTGGTTCCTCTTTCTGTTAAAAGACTTCTTCTTCTTGAAAGATGCATTATTACCCTTTTCAGTATTAGCAGCCACCATGTTAGCAGACGTCTTCTGCTTAGCAAGGAGCTCAGTCTTTATGCAAGTCCGAGTCTCGTCCTCGATCCGAATGAACCTCTTCAGATCAGACAGAATCACCTGTCTTTTCCTTCTCCGAATGTCAGTGGTGAATGGCATCCATGATGGAGGAAGCTTGTTGACAATTGCACCAGAGATGAAGGTTTGACAAAGATTGATCTTTTCATCCTTCAGATGGAGGAAGCTTGTTGACAATTGCACCAGAGATGAAGGTTTGACAAAGATTGATCTTTTCATCCTTCAGCTTCATAACAAGCTAAGGTTTGACAAAGATTGATCTTTTCATCCTTCAGCTTCATAACAAGCTTTTCAAGCTCTTTAACTTGATGCAAAACCTCAGTATCATCTTCGAACTTTAATTCTAGAAACTTGTCAATGATGTAAGATTTGGACAGCTTCTCCTCATCCTTGTACTGGTCCTTCAGAGCATTCCAGATTTTATTTGCAGAGGACTTATTGATGTAAGCATCTGCCAGATGATCAGTCAGATAGTTAAGAATATAACTCCTGCAGAAGTTATCATCTCTAGCCCAAGAGGCTTCAGCTTCAAGACCTTCTTCAGAGTCAGGTTTATTCTCAGAAACCACATAGTAAATTTTCAGGAGTTGCATCTCGAATATCACTTTCCAACGTCATGGGTTGAAGTTGGAACCGTCAAAAGTTTTCTAACTTAAGACAGTCCACTCCAAGAGTCCTTGTAAGATCCATGGTAGATCAGAATAATGCTTTAAGAATATTAGTGCCTATAGTTAAATCTGGAATAATATAGATATATAACAACAAAACTAAACAAAATAATGAAGTACAATAATTTAAAATTTTCAACTCAACTGTTGTGCGTTTGTAAAACGTTATGCTTAAAGCATTATTTAGCGTATTCCGGTGCAAAGATCCCAAGGCCAAATTGCTTCCAGGAACAGCAGTCCAGTACTCTGATGTGCACCAACCCAGTACTGTCAAGATCTCCTCGATCTATCAGGAAAAGATCTCCTCGATCTATCAGACCTTTCGATCAAGGCAAAATTCCTATAAACGCCAGCTATTTTAGAATCTATATCTGTATATATTGATTGTTGTTTTTAGAATAAATTTTCCTTAAGAATTTGAGGTCTATTTATAGCATTTGGGAAAACAGTATGTACTAATAAAATAATATATTTTACTATGCATGTGGGACCCATGTCTTAATTTTCTTGTGGTGGGACCCACCACTTTATTCAAATTTCAAAGAAGTTGGCACCTCACTTTGAAAATCACAAAAATTAAGCACATGTTTTTCTATTTTCAAAAGGAATTAGGCATCCTTTGACTTAAGAAAGCAACGGATGGACAAGTTTCTAGCGTGCGCGGTCTGTTGTTCTCCGCTCTCCTTCTGATTTGTTTTATTCCTTAATGAAAGGAAAAGATTGGATTTTGGGTACCAAATTTTTTATTATTATAAATTTTATGGTGAATTCTCTTGTTAGAAGGGGATTGAGATCTTAACATAATTAACAAGTTATTATTACAGCTGAGAACCTAAACAAACTTTAAACACAATACTTTCCAAATTATAAGTAGTATCCGTTATTAGTTATTTCTATTAGATATAGGAAATCGAAATATCTTCAAAACTAAAATTTCTTCGCTTCCAAGTTTTCACAAATCCCCAAGCGACTAGGATTAGAATCATGAAGATTATTAAATATCTGCATCATTTCCCTCTCTCGTTCACTCGATTTTCTGAGTGCAATCTTTTTTTAATTAAATTTGCTCTAATCTCGCTCACCTTTTAACGCAAATCCTAATGAAGGTCCTTTCAGATTACGATCTTTCTTTGGATGTGTCACAGAAAACCCCTGGAGAGTACGAGAGTTTTATCCGGGGAGATTGTTGGGTGTTTTCACGCGGAATATCTTGAGCCAGATGAGACAATTAAACGAGGAGATGAAGGTTTCACTACTCAGCAGACATATAAATTTATTTATCACAGTGATGTTACATTCCAAAAACAAAAATCAAATCTTGTTTGATTTCATTGTGAGGATCTTTATCTACTGGGTTTTGCTGTATTCAACCAAAAATTAAAGAAATTTTGCTGGTACGAATTTTGGAACACAATGCACGGTATTGCACACTCAATCTTGTTACCATGTGGAGAGAATTATCGGCGCATGTAAAATTATGAGGATATCAAGTTAAGAGGCGGAAACTTTTATTGGTGGGCGTCATCGCGGGGAGGGACGAGGGCGTCATCACGGGGAGGGAGGACAGCGTCGTTGCGGGGAGGAGGGCGTCGGAGAGAGGGGATCGCAGGTCCTCGGAGAGGGAAGATAGAGTCGTTGCGGGTGTTAGACCCTAGAGGGGGTGATTAGGGTCTAATGCTAATCTAATTCTAATTTTATGCCAATTAAAACTTTTTTGATTAATTAATTCTTGCAAGAGATATATAAGTGAGATATGAGCAAGAATGTAAAGTACAAGCACAAAATAAATATACGCAAGGCAAACTCAAACACACGATATATTCACGGAGTTCGGTTATCCCTTGACCTACGTCTTTGCTACTCACCCCGAGGAGATCTCCACTATCATCACACCCGGTTTGAAAGCCGGAACTTCTCTACACACTTGGTTTTCTAGTTCACCGAAAACTCTACAAGTCACTCACAATGTACATACACAAACTATAACCTCAAGTGTTAGTCCTCACGTATTGCCTCCCTCAAGTGCCTGGCTTTACTACCTCTCACTAGGCTTTACTACCGACATCACTCCTCTCGGTATCGACTACGTCCTCACCACACACTCCTCTTAGTGTAAATGTGTATTACAAAGTGATACTCACAAATAAAGCTTAATTACAATAAATTGTTCTCTAATAATGAATGAGATCACAATGAAGCTCACTCTCACAATATCACTCACCTCAACCCACAATATAGAGTATGTAATTATAAAAGCTCAATTGGGATATGTGTGATAAATGAGAATAAATAAAATCTAACTCAAGAAGAACTAGCAATAAAATCTATATGAAATTCAAGAATGAAAGCTAGGTAAATGAGTTAGGGAAACTTCTCTATAAAACACAAAGAGTGGATGATGAAGTATTGAGGATGAATTCCTCAACAACCAATGTAAGCTCCTCTTTGTAAAAACAAACCCCAAACTTAAAACAAACTAAAAAAACTTTTAATCTCTTTTAAAACTTGTTTGATACTCTCTTAAGTGATTGAAAATATTTAATCTAAAGGGCTATATATGTTAGTCTAAAGTGTAGACCTAAAGTCGAAGCCGGAGCTGGAATTAAAACAAGGGAGAAAATCGAGAAAAACAGGAGGAGACCTGCATGGTCAACCACGACGGTCGACCGCGAACGTGCACAGAAGCTGAGAAGAGGCTGGAGCTGAAGGCGGTCGACCGGACCGCGGCGCGCTAACCCTGTAATGTTTTTTGGTCTCAGGAATCAGTTCGGTCGACTGTCACGGTCGATCATGGATACCCTGTAGGGATTTTAGGTTCTGTCGTTTGATGCGGTCAATCGCCACGGTCGACCGCGACGCTGTTTGCCAGATTCCTTATGAGTTTAGGAAATATGTTTGGGCTGGGTTTGATATAAATACCCAAACGTTTTTAGGGTTTGTTAAGCATCAGAAAACCATAAAAAGCGAGAGCTTTTGAAAGAGAGATCTCAGAGAGATAAAACCCTAGTTTGAGAGCTTGTATTTCTTCTTCAATCAATAAAAGAATTGTGTGGTGTGGCTCCCGAGGACGTAGGCACGTTACCGAATCTCGTTAAATATGTGTGTTCGTCTCCTTTATTATTCCTGCAAGTTTTGATCTTTATTTATGGTGAATTTTCCTACTTTCCTACTTTCAACACAAGGTCCGAAAGGGCAAGGGTTCGATTTGATTGTTTTGAATCCCCAACAACTGGTATCAGAGCTTCGTTCAGCCATTTGTATGAAAGTCATTACAGAGGAAATCAAATCTAAGATCGAGAAGTTTGACGGCTCAGACTTTGCCTACTAAAATATGCAGATGGAGGACTATCTGTATCAGAAGGACTTGTATCTCCCGTTGATAGGCAAGGATAAGGGACAAAAGAAAGAGGAGTCAGATGATGATTGGGAGATACTGGATAGGAAGGCTCTAGGGTAAATCCGGTTGTCCCTCACCAAATTAGTAGCCCATAATATCTTGAAGGAGAAGATGACAGTGGGGCTTATGAAAGCACTCGTGAAGATGTACGAGCAACCGTCAGCAACAAATAACGTGCATCTCAACACAAAATTAAAACTCTCCCACTGTGACTTTTGGAGCACTCTTTTGTTGAGATGGGATTCAATTACTTCATCAAGTCAATCTTCCCTCGTGAAACTCCCACCCTATACTTGTGGAATGCTTGATAATTAACAGTCCTCCACCACAAAATTCCTCACTAATCAAATCAATTAACAGTGTGTCCACTAATATTCTTTTTGGTTAAATCCATCCAAAATCCCGTTGTGTTTGTGCACTTAACACTCCTAATGTTAAAGTCCTAACACAGTACTCAAAAGTTCAAATTGTTGATCCATGGCAATTAGCAAACCCCTTTCATGTTAAGTCCTTGTCGCTTGACATCGAAAACCCTCACCGAGTAATTTGTACAAGTCAACATTCTCACTGTTATTTGTACCTTACTCTCACTACTTATTTGGTCAAACCTTCCTATAGTTAGGACCAAAGCAAAAATCTCCTCTCAATTCTTTCCATGAACGAGAGGTCCACTTTCAAAAAAACAGACTTCCCTTTCGATAAACAAAAAGCCTCCACCCAAGTTGAACGACCAAACCTATAAAAGTTAGGGTCGTCTCAATTACCCCCACCTGGTCAAACCATTAAACGGTTAGGACCACAATCAAAACTCTTTTTCGATAAACGAAAGGTTTTTCACGTCTTTTACCCCTATCGGTCAAACCTATAAAATTTAGGGTTAAAGTCGAAATTCTATCTCCATAAACAAGAAATTCAATTTCAGATTAGGTAACCAATCATATTAAATTTAGGGTTATCTAGATCTTTTCCATTCTCGGAGTGGAGATCCCACTCTTAGTTTTACTTTCCAGATGCTCAAGTAGAGATCCTACTTTGAGGTTTTTTTGTAGTAGGAGATAGAATATAAAATTTTTCCTCTCCAGCATCGGGTTCGTCTTTATCCCAAAAGTAGACCTGTGGATAGAATATAAAATTCTTTCTCTCCAGCATCGGGTTCGTCTTTGCCTCAAGAGAAGACATAATCTCTCAACATCACAAATCAATGTCTCACATGCATGGAGAAACTTTATCTCGACTCCTAAATAGATATAATTCTACGCCTAACACGCGTTGCCTGTTAGCTTTTCATCATGAAAAAGACACCAGAATTCATTCTGGGGACATTATCTCGATCCCTAAATAGAGATAAGTCTATGCCTAACACGTGTTGGCGATTAGTCTTTCACCGTGAAAAGACACCAGAATTCATTCTGGGGGATATTATCTCGAACCCTAAATAGAGATAAGTTTATGCCTAACACGCGTTGTCAATTAGTCTTTCACCGTGAAAAAGACACCAGTATTCATTCTGGGGAACTTTATCTCGATCTCTAAATAGAGATAAGTCTACGCCTAACATGTGTTGTCGGTTAGTCTTTCGCTGCAAAAAGGATACTAGAATTCATTCTAGGGATATTATCTCAATTTCTAATTAGAAATAAGCCTACACCTAACATGTGTAGCCAGTTGTTATTTGACTTAGCAACAACTGACTCTATGGCTCTTTGGCATAAGGGATTTTATCTAAAATCTCTCATAAGAGATAAGTCTGCATCTGACACATGTTGTCGGGTAGCCTATTCCCGTAACAATAGCGAAGTCTACATATTCAATATCTTAGCACTAAGAGAGTTAACTCTCTCAGTACAACGTTACATGTGAAACAGACTTAGACAATTCACATGCAAGACCGATTCAAACGGTAATCTGTAAAGGCACATCAAATCTGTTAAGGACTGAGGGTTAGCCAAAAATCCTAAGTCTACGCCTAACACGCGTTGTTGGATAGCCTATTCCTGTAACAATGGCAAAGTCTATGTGTTCAATATCATAGCACTAAGAGAGTTAACTCTCTTAGCATAACGTTACATGTTGAACAGACTTACACAATTCACATGCTAGCCTAATTCATACGATAATCGGTAAAGGCAAATCAAATCCGTTAAGGGTTTGCCAAAAATCCTATAATTATTATAATTGTTTGTTCCAGACGGGATAAAAATCATAATAAAAGAAATACGCTAAACAAAAGACTTTATTTTCATAATGAAGTCAAATCAAAAGAAACAAAAGTGGCGCTACCAATCCAAATACAATTTACGGTCAAGAATTCAAATTTCCAACATAGAGATCTCTTTCTCATAAGACTCCTCGAGTTTAGCCTGCAAGTTAGCCTAGATAGAGTCTTCAGTGGAGTCCAATACGCCTGCTACTTCACTCTTCAGCTTAGCTAGCTTCTCCTTCACAGGTGCTACAAGTGTTTGTTTTCGAGTGCATTTGGCGTCTGCTAGTTCACCCTCAAGAACGGCACGATAATCTCTGGCATACTTTAGTTCATTTTCAAGATTGGTAATTTTCTCGTCAATCGAGGCCAATGAGCTAAGCAATCTAGCCATGCTCTTGTCCTTCCCCGAGAGAACCGTTATCATCTGTGTAACATAACTCTCCTACGCTTGACGCTCATTCCCAAGGGACATATGCGGGTGTCATGCCACTGCTTTAGTTATGGTTCCAACTGAGTAGCCACATATGAAGAAGAACCTGTAGCCTGTAGCCACCCCAACTCTCTGAATTCATGCTCTAGCATGGCTAAAACCATGATGAGAAGATCAGCCAAATCTAGGTAGCCTTCCTCGCTAATCATCGTCATCTGACTATCGAGAGACTGCCTGAACATATCAAAAGAATACCCTCGATGAAAGATCTTATCAATCATTCTGCTCACAAAAGAAATGAAATGACCGAGATCCAAACAGAAAATCTCCTTGTTAGCGTCAGTATCCTTCAACAAGGCCATGACGAGCTCATATAGGGATGGTGGAAGCTCTACAAAAGAAAAGGGGAGAAATATTAAACTCTAAAATACTGGTTGGAAACTCAGAGCAAGTCATAAAGTAGAACTTACTAACACCAGTGGAGGACCCTCCAACTTGATGCCCTACGCTTAGCCCAGCCGGCCCAACCTCGGGAATTGCTGGAATGGTAGGAGGTATGATAGTCGTTGAAATATCGGCTTCTTCGGCTGGTCTCACGACTGGGATGGTAGGACTATCCCCTACAGCGGTAGCTTCTGTAACCATCGAATCTGAAGGAAACGTAACCTCAAGCTGAGAGGTGGATAGCTGGGCTGAAGCCATGGCTGCCTCCAAGGGTGAAAAGCTAAGATCCTTAGGCTGATCAGAAGCACCAATGATTGTAGCTGTATCAGCTCTGTTGATTGGTCCTACAATGAAAACTCCATTGTGGTTAAGTAAGAAGTGACATACAAGTTGTGGCAAAGTCGCAATAAAAATTCCTACCTACCGATGAACCAGCCTCCATGCATGGTCTTACAGCTTCGCGATGGGCTTGCTCCGATAACATATCGTCGAGCAACATATCATCTGCCTTAGAGGCACTCGGAATCAGATCGAATGTATGCCCACCAAACCCTCCATAATCATATCTACAGAAGACATAAGTTAGGCGGAAGGGAGGAAAGCTAAAATTCAAAATGGGTAAAGATCAAACTCACCTTCTGTAGCTGCGGTAACTTCCCCAGTCTCGGCACTCAGGCCCGTTCCCTTCATCTTCTCTAAAAAAGCATGAAGCATAGAAATGATTAAGGGATCCATTGATTTAGAATCGTTCAAGTCCCGTAATTGTCACTTGAATGGTGTATTACTGGTATTAGATATACCTGGGCTAGAGATCCTCATAGTTGGATCAAGCTCGCTAACATCAGCACCATCGCCAGCTCCAGCACGCACAGACTCTTCACCAATAGACTCACGCATCTACTACACGAAGCCCAAACCTTCGAACTGAGCAAACTCGGGAAGGAGAGGATCACACGAGAGTTCGCCTTCTTCGCAATGCCCTAAGAATGCAAAAATGGTTAGACCTGAAGAATTCACATGTAAAATTATTTAAGGCTACTTATCCGTGAAGAGTTACCTTCTCCGCCAGTGGGTACATCACTAAATGACTTCGCCTCAAGGGCGCGCGGATAAACATATGACTTGTGTGTCGTTCTCTTGAACCTGATGCGTGACTCGACCCGTAAAGAAGCATCAGGAGCAGATTGGGATCTTGTACGACGGAAGGGACGAGGCAATTTTTCTTCAACCGCCTCACCTAGAAGGTTAACGGTCATTTTGTTAGGAACGATAAATAAAACCTCCTACCTCGACTTCTTTAGAGTCGTCGAAAGCTTAAACAAAGCAAACAGATGAGCCCAGCAAATGATCACCAGGTTCATAATTTATCTTGAGGAAAAGAAGGAGTCAGACAGACCTGGCTTGACGCTCTCCTCATCAATGCTAATCTCGATGCCCCCACCATCATTGGCATCTTCTTCCGAGGTCTCCTCCTCGTCATCAGTAGAAAGGATCTCATCATCATCCTCTACTATCTATTTGCCTTTGCCAGAAGGTCTTGTAGGCTTCTTCCCCTACTTCCCCTGAATCTCAGTGTCATGGACTGTTTTAGTAGCGGCCCTAACCTCTTCTTCGGCCTCCAACTCTGTAATGTGCTTCAACCTCACAGGCTCATTCGCAGCAATGAGCCACTTGCAGGAGAGAAAAAGTAAGTTATGTCATACGCCCTGTCATGGGGAGGGCGAAAATAGCACCCATACAACCAGTCACACTCCAAAGCTACACTCGGGCACCATCTATAAGACTGCCCTCGGTCCTTAATCCTCGGTTTGGATTCCCAACGTACAGTTGGTCGTAACCAAACTGATGAGTGAATCGACACGGTAGGTAAAGCTCTATGTGATAGTGTCCCTTTACTCAAAGGACGAGATATCCGAGCCGAATATTCACCAGCCACCGGAAGCAACCCACATCAAGGGAAGTCTGACATGACCCCGACTTTTCTTCATCAATCAACAGCTCATTATAATGACTGGAGAAATGAGGGAAGCATTTGAAGAATTCTCAGCATTTGTGGATGTGAAGCTTCTGCCTCGCCTCAAGGAAACTTTTCGCTACCCACCTGCTCTCTTTTAATAACTACAGGAGGGGAATGGAGGGATCTATGATGGTCGGTGCCGACAATAAATCGAGACGATGGAGAACAAGCCACATGATTAGATAGGTGTACAGGAGCTCTACCTTGGCAGGAGGTATCTCAGCTGACGGCTTGTACCCTACCTGTGTAAAGCCAGTGACTAAATACCGAAGCCCGCAGTGTATATCGGCGGCCATCGCCGAAAGCAAGGAAAGGTCCTTTCCATAGACCAGCTGAATAGCCGGGAAGAGAACCTCTATCTACAATGTCTCGGAGAACTAATACGGCATGATGCACTTCTTCAGCCAAATGGTGAGATATCCCGTCAGAAGAGTCATAGGTCGAATCCGCTTCTGTGCATGCCACAAGAATGTCTGGAACTTGGTCCCCACTGGAAACTTTCCCTCAACAGCAAAAGTAGTGTATGATTGAGCACCTATCTTCTCAATCCGGTTATTGATCTCTGAGGGAGTTAGAGGGGTTAAATCACAAACTACTTCACCAAAACTATCCTCTAGGTGCTGGAACAGGTAGTCGACGAATTGTTTTAGGCTTAGCTGTGGTAATTTCTTCCTCGGCAGAACACCCACGCTAGCTAAAGCCGTCTGGTAATGACACGTAAGATCCCACAGCATGTCGTAAATATCGGGAGAGGCTTTCTCCAACTACCTCAGCTGTTAGGTAGGAGGGAAATACTCCTGATATGGATGATCGCCCATAGGAAGTCCAAAAACCTTCTGCATCTCATGAAGAGTCAACCCCAACTCTACATTGCGAGTCAAACAATTATTGGTGTCAGGGTTATAAATCTCCAACAATACCAAGAAATGGTGCTTGCTGATCTGCAATCCATACATATTAGCGCATATTGGTGTGTATAATCTACTATTCTTCAACTCATTACCCCAGCATCCAAGAACATAGCTCATCATACAGGTCTACCACTTCTTCATCGATGAGTGCACCCATCCATAACACCTATATCCTGTCATAGGGAATTCCCTCCCAAGTCTGGCAAGCCGATTCCTCACCGTATTGGTGACTATCGATAGCTCATCCAGCGGTGCTGTATCAAGTCCCAAAATACCTAGTTGGAGACCATGAATAAAGTCCCACCCATCAAAACTCGGGGTCTTCTGATAAGTAATAAACCCAAAATAGACTCGCTCATGATCATCTGTGAGACGCCAAGGCATTACCTGAGTCACGGCTTGCACCATCAAATGTGCATGGAGCTGGACGCCCGGCTCACTGACCGGGCAGCGAGACCCCGGAATACTCTGCATAGCGCGACTAGATTGTGGGGCGGATATAAAAAGTCCATAGATTCAAGGCATCTTAACCAGATCCATGCTCATCAGGAGCCAGTCCCGTCCAATCATAGACTGGGGGTTCCAATTCAAACCTCGCGATCAGCGAGTAACTCTTCTCAAGTCTTTGTAACAGATTTGAGAGAGTTTATATCGAGAGAAAGACCGATACAACAAGTTATTCGTTCATTCTAATGTGAACGACTGATTCCTACGGTCCTCTCGGGATGTCAATGCTGCTCATATGCGGCCAAACTGTTGGTGTTCGACCAATTTACAAACGTTGTTTTGCCCAACTAACGACAACGTTCTCACAGGAAGAAGTCTCTAGAGACCAAGTATCCTGGAGTCACTATCAATGTGATTGGCAGCAGGAAAGCCTCAGGTCCTAGTTCCGATGACTCTGAGACAAGTCGTTCACCGACCGTCAGACAAATCGCTAACAAGTTTGAAGGAATCTATCAACGCACTCGGACGCGAACAGGAGCCATTCCCCATATCAACTATCAGAGGTTAGCTAGAGGAACTAATTCTGATGATAAACACCCAGCCATCGCGGAGTCTCAATCATCAAAGTCTTTTGTTGAACATGAGAGCTCCGCCTATATGATAGAAAACCATGAAGATCTCGCGAAGAGACTTGATGAACAGGAGGCCATGCTCAAATCTCAGCAGGAGGTCATCAATGAACTCATGGCCCTGTTGACTCAAATCGTCGCAGAAAAGACCAAATCTTAGGAGATAGATTAGCCACCTAGGAAAGAATCTTCCCGGAGAGAAAAAGCGTCTTCATCCCGACTTCACACAAGCGAAGGGAAGGAAAAAGTGGTTGATGGTGCTACTTCTGACCAAGAAGTCCACAACCTAGAATTTTCCTCTGATGAAGGAAGAGAGACTGAGAACAAGCATAATCTCCAGTCTGCCAAAATGGAAGAATTGGAAGCCCGCCTCAATGCCATTGCTAACAGATGCGAGCTCCAAGATGACAGAGTTGCCAGGCCCTATCATGCCGAATGGGATGCAGCCCCTTATCTTCTAAAGTTTGAGGTCCCAACGTTACAAACTTTTGACGGCACGGGATCACCGAACCAATATATCTATCATTTCAAGTTACAAACTGAGAATATGATATCAAACGATGCCATACTAGCTCGATTGTTCATTGGCACCCTCAAGGGAGTTGCCTTTGAATGGTTTAGAAAACTACCTGCGGGATGTATCCAAAAGTGGGCAGATCTAGAGAGACTCTTCCTATCAAGATTCTTTGAAGAGGATACATAAGTCTCCATCCATACCCTTCTCACCACTAAGCAGAAAAAGAGGGAGTCCGTCAAAGCCTTCGTCAAAAGGTTTCGAAACATAGCTCTTCGATATTCGTCAGGTATGACACAGTCTACCTTAGTGGATACTTGTCGACACAACTTACAGACTGACCTTCTAGCACAAATGAGGGTTACAGAATGTCGTTCCTGGAGATAACTAATCTCTCAAGGCGAACAGGCTCAAAAGATTATTGTTAGGATCAAAGTTGAAAAACAAAGTAGGCAGGATCCACCTGAGCAATCAGACCAAGCTCAATCTTCTTAGTCAGAAGGGGAAGATACTATGGCCACTGAAGCCAATCCTCTTCAGTAGGATGGTAAGTCCAACAACTATCACATTAACAATTACCTCTGATAGTCAAACTTGTTAGGCAGTGGCTTATTAGGCGATATGTCATGTCTACCCTTTTTCCCCCTGCACTTGTTTAAGACTGGGGGTTAATTTACTTGTAGTTCATTAGATTATGAGTAATAAATTTTCTGAGTTGTTATTAGTAAAAACTATCACATCAATGAACACCTCTGATAGTCATTTTCCCCCAAATTCCCCCACAAATCCTCTTCAATAGGATGGTGGGTCCACCAAAACTATCACGTTAATGATCACCTCTGATAGTCTATTTTCTTCAAATTCTTCCACAAATCTTCTTTAATAGGATGGTGGGTCTACCATAACTATCACGTTAATGATTACCTCTGATAGTCTATTTTCTCCAAATTCTCCTACCAATCCTCTTCAATAGGATGGTGGGCCCACCAAAACTATCAAGTTAACAGTTACCTCTGATAGTCCATTCCCTTCAAATTCTCGTCCTCTTCAATAGGATGGCGGGTCCACAAAAACTATCATGTTAACAGTTACCTCTGATAGTCCATCAACTTGTCAATCTTCTTAAATAGGATGGCAGGTCCACAAAACTATCACGTTAATATTTACCTCTAATAGTCCATCAACTTGCCAATCATCTTCAAGTAGGATGGCGGGTCCACAAAAACTATCACGTTAACAGTTACCTCTGATAGTCCATCAACTTGCCAATCTTCTTAAATAGGATGGCAGGTCCACAACACTATCATGTTAACATTTACCTCTAATAGTCCATCAACTTGCCAATCCTCTTCAAGTAGGATGGCGGGTCCACAAGAAACTATCACGTTAATAGTTACCTCTGATAGTCCATCAACTTGCCAATCTTCTTAAATAGGATGATAGGTCCACAAAACTATCACAGCTATCTCCGATAGTCAAACTCATCAAATAATGGCCTACCAGGTGATGTGCCTCTATTCCGACTTCATGGATAGTACCCCACTAGGTGATGTACCTTGTCTACCTCTTTTTATTCCCCTGCTAAGTCTTAATCAAGACTAGGGGTTAGTTACTTGGAATCCACTGGATTAAGAGTAACGAATTTTTCACATCGTCGAGATAATATTACACTTCTGACGATCATTACCCCCACAGAGTATGAATGCAGCTTGCATCACTCCTAATTTGTCACATTAACAATACACCTCTGACAATCAACTTATCAATCCTTATTAATAATATGATAGGTCCTCGAAATTGCTCAAATCACAATCTTCCCCAGCAACACACTAAGTCTTCAAAATCTTATTCAAATCACAAGTATCAAAACTCATGGTTCCTGATGATAAACTCACCTAGCAAGTTTCCCCAGTGGAGTCGCCATCTTTTGTTTGGTGGAAAATTTAGAGTAAAAAGATATGTTTGGTGGAAAATTTGTAGTAAAAAGAATGAAGGAAAATTGATCTGTATTCCTTTAATCTCAATTACAATTGGATTTTATGATTATAAAAGAGAAGAGAATGATCTAGATTCTCTCCTTTGTTTAATTCTAGGTTCTTCACGGTGGCGATGGAGTGCCTCCTTCGAATGCTCGCGTCGAATTTGCTCTCCGTTGACGATCCGAATATCTCAATTCACTAGAACAGCTGACTTGTGTGGTTTTAACTGGTCAAGAACTCTTGATGAGCTTTATAACTCAGAACGAGTGACAAACTCTGGTGAAAAAGAGTTGTTTGAACCGAAAATAATTCGATTGAGAAGCCAAGTATCTAGTATCTGGAGATCTTCAGTTGTTGAAGGTTGTTGCCTCTTGATTTTCTCCTCTCCAGAATCTGATCTCCAAAATCCGATTCTCTCCCTAGATCTTCCAAAGTCCCCCTCACTCTGTTGAGTTTGTTGATATTTATAGTGAGGTTAGGGGTGTAACTGCCCCTATAATCCGCGCCTAGATAAGGGTTTAGTCGCCCCATTAATCGGGTATAACAACCCACGTAAACCACTCCCCAAATCGTAGGTGAAAGTAGTTTTGATTAGGTTTGAACAGGTCAAATGCAAGTCTTACGTTGCTGGGCATGGACCTGCGTATGCTTTTGGATGATGCGCCAGCGTCTGAGCTTGAGTTGCATCTGCGGTTGAATTGGTACCGCGTTTGTGCTGCGTTCAGCGGCTGTGAACGCGGTGCGCTAGAGTTGCATTTGTGCTGCGTTTGAGTGGGTGTGAACGCGGTGCGTTAGAGCTGCATTTGTGTTGCGTTCAGTGTCTGTGAATGCGGTGTTTAGAGCTGCATTTGTGATGCGTTTGAGCTGTGTTGACAATTAAAGATGTAGTGGTTGCGTTGTTTTGACTTTGCAATGTAATCACTTGTATCTCAATCTCGGGGATGCAGGGATGCGCGCGGTATCTTGAATTGGAGAGATCGTTGGCTTATAATCTCTTCTGTTAGAGTGTCGCGATGATTGTTGTTTAGTAATCTTTGCTTTAACTCTTTGAAATGTAAGAGTCATTAGATTGTAACTCCCATTAGTAGCTATGAAGACCATTGATCAGAGCTTTCATCCGTTGTCGTGAAGGTCATTGGTTTGTAACATTCATCGATCTACGTGAAAGTCTTCAAATTATAGCCTTCTGGAAGTTGTGGAATTGTAACCTCTATTGTTGACGTTTGATGGGGATAAACTACATGTTGTGATTTTTAGACAGCCTACAGAACTCCCTCCAAAGTTTTCGAAAGTTCGCGGTTGACTGGGACGAATTTTCGGAATACTTTGGATCCTAAAATTTTGTTGACTGATTGTTCACTTCGTCTGACTTGAAGACATCGTGAACCTGGTTGTCTAGACAATAACTTTTGCGTCTTGATGACAACGAACTTAGTCAAACAAGCTAAGGCTCAAGTCATTACTGATGAACCGAACAAGAATGATAATGACAACAAATTTGTCTGGGTCTTTGAGATACTCCACTCAGTCTGTGATGAAGTGTATTCTCCAGATTTCGTCTGGGTCTTTGAGATACTCCACTCGATCTACGATGAGGTGCATTCAATTGTCTAGAAAAATTCTTGTAGGAATTAATAAACATGTGAGACGTAACTGCAAGAGTTGGGTAAGAGAGAGCTGAGGATAGCGAAGCAACCATAGCAACACCAGCTACAAACTTGTCAACGAAGTCATATTCCATGAGGTTGAGCACCTCTGGGCTAAAGACAGATCCATTGTCATAGACAAAGAGAACCACAAGCCTGTATGAGAAGGGCCTTATTCCAAGTTTGACCAGGAGGGCAGCCTCGGAGGAATCTCTTTTCTTGATCAGCTCAACTGGAGTAATGATTTTAGCAATATCGTCCTTACTCTTTATTAGAATGTTGAACCATTCGAAAAGGATACATAGAGCAAATGACTGCGTCCGAGCACCAAAACACATGGCTAAATCATGCGTTTGACCGTCTGAATGCGAGGATGCGTTCAGAGGTTGAAATCCCTTTTTTGAAAACGCGAAAATCATGTTTCAAGTGAGATTTTACCTAGAATCCCGCACCGATTTGACAGTTACAGCTGTATATAAATGGACCACTGAGGTCAAATCAAAAAATCATTCGACTTTTCTCTTTCTTGCTCTTCTGTCGACCACTTAACAGGGTTCCTGTTCATCTTCTCCGGCGCTTCAACGAAGGAAAGATTCACTCTTAAATCTTTTGTTAACCACTCTATATCTTCTTCGTCACTATTAGAATGGCTCCCAAGAAGAGAATGGCCTCCAAATTGAAGATCGCCCAAGTTCAGGGTGCTCCTTCGGCTAAACCCTCCGAAGATGTTCAAATCACCGCGCCACCGTCTCCGACTTCCTCAATTAACGGTAAGTTTGGGCCGTCGTAAGTTGTTTTGATAGATTTCTTATCTTCGGTTTTGGATTAGTGATTTGCATTCCATCGTTAGAACACAAAGGTCATCCTTAGCGTTTATCGGTTTCTAAGACGCACGGTTAGCTCCGTTGTCCATGATATTTCAACGCAGGCTTAGGCCCTACGTTTTGAATTTTGAATGCGGGTTGGAACCCCGCGTTTAGTGTTCTATATGCTGGCTTGGATTCTGTGTGTAGGAATTTGGACGCAGGTCTGGACCTTGTGTTTAAAAGTTTGGACGCGGATCTGGACCTTGCGTTTAAAATTCTGGACGCAGATCCGGGCCTTGCCTTCTTGAGTTAGACTTCTCCGTTTAACAAACTACTTTTCTTTTCCATTTGTAGTGTGCTTCTCTAACGAGCCTCTTTCTTTCAACCATTACTTCGGTCATGCGGGAGGTACGAAGAAAAATACAATCTTCAGCTTTCACTTAGAGTACCTAATATTCCAGGACACCAACAAAGAGCAGGCGAAGCTCATCACTCAAGCTTTCCCTGAGACTCTCAGATCCTTGGTCACGGATGCTAGATTTGAAACCGCAGATCGTAAGATTTTCAAGAAACCATCCTTCCTTTTCGGGGATTCTATTAAGATGGACCCTAAGCGAATGTCTGAGGGAAACTACAAATGGCTGAGGGCCGTCAACAATTGTCGCCTTTTTCTTCCCAACTTAGAGCGAATGTGGCCGATTTCTTATTATCAGTGCGCTTCTATTCCTCGGTCAATGAATTGGGAACTCGTTCAAGACCAATGAGGTGTTGCTACTGGGCACATCACTCCTCGGGGCACTCACTCGGCTGGTTTTAATCATTTTGTGGCCTTGAAGCCAGGTTTATTCAAAAAGGAACATCATGTCGGTGAACCAGCTAAGCTGGCGGAGGTCTTCATTAGAAAATTTATCTCTGTCAAAGGAGAGTTCCCCACTCAAGATTTTAGTACTCCAACATGGGTACATTCAAGTAAGACAGACTGGTGGGCCCAGATGATAAATTTTGTTTTAGATGAACTAGAAGAACCTTTGAGGACTTCGGAGTTGAAAACTCCAATAATAGCCACTCGATATGGGATTTCTCTAAATTATAGCGGACTTTTTGCTATGCTGGAATTTTACAATCCTCACACTGGTATCTTTTTCATTCCTGCTGGTGAATTAGGCTTCGCTCTTCATGAGATGTTTGAAATCTCCGGATTGTCTTTTGGAGAGCTGCCTTATGAGGAGTTTGTTCCCGGAAATAGAGAATTAGAGATCCTGAAACATGGTGCCCCCGAAATCTATGACACCTACTAGGAATTGATGTGTCATTTTCCAGATATGTGCACAAACTATTGGGAAAAGGGCTAGCGGTGTGAAACAAGGACAATGGGCGGAGTTTCTTTTCCGAAATCTATGGGACAAGGACACCGAGGTGACTCGCTTAGCCGCCAGTACTCTTGAGGAAGTCAATGAGCGTATCAATGATGCAACCTCCCACTATACTTGTGAGGTAGAGGAGGATGTCTTCCCAGCTTTCACCACATTTGAAAGCTTCCATTATCAGGCAGAAGTCCTAATCTCCGACATGGCTTTGTTCGCTGGTTTCCTTACTCTTTGGTTGAAACGTTGTGTGGTACCCACTAGGCCGGTGGACGTTATTATAGTAAAGGTATTATACCCCGCTGTTCTTATGGCTCATGGACGGCCCTTAAATCTTCTTTCAGCCATGGTGTGCTGCTTGTAGAGTGGCTTGCGGGAACTAGCCTCTGAGTTTATCGCCGTTAAGAAATTAGACTCAGATGGGAATACTATTATTCAAACCCCAACCCCTTGAGTGCCAATGCCATATATTTATTTGGTATCTTGGTTTGTGTTGCACTGCCCTTCGATAATATCGACTCCTGAATCGAGTGATACTTCAGCTCCTCTTGTTCAACAATTAGAAACCGCTCGATGGGTCGGTTGGTATCAGGTTAAATTTTGCAAAATATTTATGTAGGATTATAATTACGAGATCGCTTGCAAGTTTCCCAGCTTCAAGGGTGGTGCGTACGGAGAGATCTATCAAGATACCCCGGGATGAAATTCTTTTACTACACTTAGTCGAGGCGCCTTCTGGTGGCTTATAAATATTCACCCCAGCTATCTAATTTTCTGGCAAGGGAAGAAGTGCTTCATTGAACCATATCAGCCTTATCGTTTTTCTCGGCAATTCGGCTGCGATCAGATTTACGTCGAAAATCCGAACCCTACTCTTGCGTACACAGGCAATGTGTATGAAGGAGCAAGAGCTTGGTATTACTCAGTGGCAAGCTGTACGGGAGCAAAATTCTAACTGCCGCATAAGATGCCCAACGTTCGTACTTCTTTAAGCTTTTGTACGTGGTACCAGGCTGTTTCTCAAATTTCAGCCTATAACATGAATACTTCCTGCCTGAAGGCTATTCACAAATGGTATGCTTCGAAGAGAAGTGCCAAAAAGTTCCGTGCCCGAGGAGTTAACGAATACTTATCGTATGAAAAGGCGATAAATAAAGACGAACGATGACAATCACCAAAGGGAGTTCAGGAAGAGACCAGGATGCCGGATACTCATGAGGTGGAGCCTTCAAGAGTCAAGACTCGAAGTAAAAGCGGTACTGGAAAAAGAACACTAGATCCGACCGAAGAAGCCAAGTATGATAAATGTGCTTGTCGAAAATTAGCGCTAGAGCCCCCTGCTTCTAAGCTTATGTCAGATGCTCAGAAGGCATGGCATGCAGAAGAGGAAGAATGAGAGTCTACTGCTATGGGACTCTCGGCCCATCCTGGTCTTCCCACAGTTGGTCCCGCTTTAGGAGGTCCCGTTTCTTCTGCTCATTCACTGAATGAAGAAGAGCGTGGAGATGAATCATTTGCAGAAGGTGCAGATTTTGCCCCTGAAGACATACTTCACGATACTGCCTCTACTATCCCTCATGTTGAAGAAGATAGACCTCCGGTCCAAGAACCTACAGTGACTGCCCAGTAGGACTTAGCAGCGGACAAATCTCCTTCAGCTTCTGTGTTATTACCACCTGTAGGAGACACACAACCCAGCCTTACTACTAGAGTCATATCAAAACCTATCATCACCGAGGATCCGCCAGTCTTTCCTCCCACTGATGAATAGGAGCCTATGGACCATAACGATGTACGAATGACACAGATAATGGCAGCGACCAAAGTGAGAGTAATGAGAACAACGACAACTTGGGTGATGATAGCGACAATCCTAATGAGTGGGATATCCCACCACCACCTTCTTCTGACAAGGCGTCAGCCTATATTCCCCTACCTCTCACTGGTAAGCGCCGTTTATTTTGAAATATGACTCACTTTTGCTCTGTATTTAAAACTATTTTCCCATACAGATCCTATGATACATGAGGCGACTGCTGTCGTTCCTCCTTCGACGCAACAGCTTGTACCACCACCAACTCAGGTGTCGGAGCCACCTTGCTTGGAGCTCTCAACGGCAACTCTCCCACCGACGATTTTATTAACGATTTCCTTGGCCCCAATAGAAGTTGTAGACGTGCCGAGATCATCCAAAATAGGGGAACTTATAGCTCTTCAATCGAGTCTATCTCAATTGGATGTCGATGTTCCCTCTCAGGCCACTACGCCGAAATCGCCTGCTAGTCTTTTACTTGGCTCTACATCTTCAGAAATTTTCGTACCGTCTCCCATTACTGCTTCGAGTCCCACGGACGTGCCGGATTTCCTCAATATTTCTCTTGACTATTTGGAGAGTCTAACGAAGAAAGTGATTGAGGTTGTCTTGGCTGATCGAGATACTTTCGAAACTTTCAAGCCTATGCTCACGAATAGTTTGAATAATCTTAAATTTGTAGGTGATGTCCCTGTCGTCAAGCGTTGTTCGGAAGTTGTTCTATGCCTAGAGGCCCAACTGAGGTTCTTAGAGGCCTTAGGTCGAGCTGACATCCAAGCACAGATCGCGTCGACGCTTGAAGACATCCGGGCCGAGGAAGCTAATAAGTATGAAGCCGCTCGGCGTCATATAGCTGAGAAAGAAGTTCAGGTCGAACATCTGCAGAAGCTGCATGCTCAGAAACAAGCAGAGCTAGCACTCTCCAATACTTCCTTAGAGAATTTACGCGAGAAGATCATTGCCACTGAAGTAGAGTTGGCTAGGTTGAAGGCTCAATTCAAACGAGAAGAAGTTATCGTCACTGAGCTCAACGTCAAAAGTGTCACCTCTCTGGTAGATTACCGCACAAAAGCTAACGCTCTTGAAGAGGCTAAAAGGGAGATTGCTGCTACCTTGTCTAGCGAGGACGAGCTTCGGAAACGGGCTGAGACGCTGGTGCGAGCTGACCACGAAGAGAAACTTTCTGACATTTGTTATCCCTTATGTTTTGATGATGTTTTACAACCACCATTATCGGTACTAATGGCTTATTGAGTGCAAATATAGTGAATTCATTTATCAAGCTTGTTAGTGCCACAAATAGAGGATTGGATGGAATATGCGCTACAATGATGATATCCAAAGGAGGAGGAGGCATAGTGATGAAGCAACGTTATTTTAAGAACAACAAATTCAAATAGAAGCTTCATCCAACTCAAGCTATATCAAGACTCGAGAATTGCATTCTATATGAGGATATTAGCTAGTTTTTATTTTTTTCTCTAGTGCTAGAATGTAGGCAAAGAGTTATTGATTTCACTTGAAGCTATTAGGATATCACACACATGTTTTCATACTTATGTTTTTAAGCGTTTTTCATAAAATACTATTTTTCACAAGTATGAGGACCTATTTGCAAAATTTCTTTTCTAAACAATTTGTTTCTAGTATTAAAAACATTTTACAAAGTTTCACAATTTTTAGAAGTCAAATGAATATTTTACAAATTGTTAAAGTGTGTCAAATATCAATTTTTTGGAATGTATCAGTATGCGGTCGACCGCACCTGTGTTCATTTGTCAGTGGGCAGCAGAGAGTTTGCCGGTCGACCACCACGGTCGACTAAGAGCTCGAGACTTCCCACGGTCGACCGTACCGGTCGACCGAAGAAGTCTCTGCTCATTTTCTCAGTTTGGGATCTGGATCGCGGTCGACCGTGAATTTTTTTGGTCGACCGCCAAGTGTTTTTCAAACGGCTATTTGTTTTTGATTTCTGCGCCGTCTGTACACAATCTCCTTCAGATTGTTTACAGACTGTGTTCTAGATTTTAGGGGATTAGGTTTTGAGTTTAGACAGCTGGTTTTCACCTATTTAAACTCATCTTCTTCTTCTTCCTAAATGTCCCAGCTTTTGCAAAAACCAGAGACGTTTTTTTTTACTGAGTAAAATTTTCAAACCTGTTCTTTCTGAGTTTTGTGTGTTCACTTCCCAGCTTCAGTGTGCTCTTTCTCTTTGCTATAGGGACGTTGTAAAGAGAGAGTCTTACACCATTTCTACTATCTTGAAAGTGTGATCTTGTGTAGATCAATTGTGTGGGAGTGTGATCTAGTGAGATCAACTGTGAAGTGTAAGATCGTGAGGGGATCGCTGTGTAGACGAAGTTCTGGTTTCTAAACTGGGTTGTGTAGTGGATTTCTCCTAGAGAGTGGGGAGCGGGAACGTAGGTCAGCGGACCGAACCTCGTTAACACATCGCGCGTCACAGGATAACGATTCCTAACCCTATCTCCTCTATTTTGATTGCATTAGAATACTGTGGTTTGCTTGTCTTAAGTTTATTGCATAATTTTAGCCTCTTGACCCTAATCACCCCCTCTAGGGTCTAACAATTGATATCAGAGCTTGGTCTCTATATTAGTTTTTGGTTTAATCACCTTAGAGAAAAGATCTTATGGAGGCTTCAATGAATGTGCATATGTTAGAAGGACAATCCACCACTAGACCACCTCTCTTCACCGGTAGTAATTTTGCTTATTGAAAGGCTAGGATGAGAATTTACCTTCGTTGCATTGATCTTGACATCCTAGAGCTCATAGAGAAGAAGTATGTAGAGAAGTCCAAAGTCAGGAACATGACCGATGGAGAAAGGCACCAAGCCAATCTTAATGCTAAGGCTATGAATGCCTTAATTTGTGGTCTTTCCCCCAACGAGTATAATAGGGTTTCCACGTGTGCAACCACATACGAAATATGGGTAAAATTGTGTATTACACACGAAGGAACCCCCCAAGTTAAGGAATCCAAGATTAGTGGACTTATGCATGAATATGAGTTATTTCAAATGCTTCCAAATGAATCAATTGATGCTATGTTTTCTCGCTTTACTAACATTATCAATGAATTGCATGGTCTTGACAAGAAATTGACTATTCAAGAGATGAACTACAAGATTCTTCGTTCATTGACTCCGATGTGGAAACCCAAGGCGACGGCTATAGAAGAAGCTCATGACCTTACCACTTTACCCCTCAATGGCCTCATCGGAAAGCTCAAGATCCATGAGAAGAAGCTCAAGGGAAAGGAGAAGGAGGAAGTGCCCTCACGGGAAGTCGAGGAGCCATCACCAAAATTGAAGACCATAGCTCTCAAAGGAGCTAGTGATTACTCCTCTCCGTCATCGGATAGTGAAGTGGATTTTTCTAGAGAAGTGGCTCATCTCTCTAGAAGAATCTCTAGACTCATAAAAATGAATAAGAAATTTAACCCCCGATCTAACAACAAATTTTCTTCACGTGTAGGAAAATGTTTCGAATGCAACGAACCGGGCCACATCTCTAAGGATTGCCCCAAGCTCAAGGAGAAGTACATGAAGTACAAGAAGAAGAAGGCTATGTATGCCGGATGGGAAAAATCCGAACCAAATGATTCGGTGATACGGGTGTATCTTCTCTTCAGGAGCTTAGTGATCCTCATGGGAGCTTGAGTATAGGAGATTCTCATATCTTGGGAATAGGAGCATGGATGGAGCCAAAGAAGACGACGAAAGAAGTCAACAGGAGCGAAACACAAAAGAACAGGGTAAACTGGCAGATCTCTGTCCGGTCGACCGCAGCACACATGCCGGTCGACAGGAAAACCTGCACGATGCAGGGTTTGAGAAAACTCTCTGGCTGGTCGACCGGACCAAGTCTGGCGGTCGACTGGATCGTGATTTCTGGGTTTCCTGTTTCGTTTTGGATTCTATTTTGACAGGGATTCCTGATTCTTTTGGGCTTGTTTATTTACAAGATTGCCATCCACGTTTGCACATCTATAAATAGGATTGTTTTAGGGTTCTAAACAATCAGACCTAAGGGAAAGTTTAATCAAGAGAGATTAGATTCTAGATTGAGATTTGGAGAGCTTGTTCTTCAATTCTAGAGTGAGATTGTGAGGGAGAGATTGTAATCTTTTGTTCTTCATAATCTAGAGAAGGTATTTTCCTTCGCCTTATACTGAATTGTTCTTGTGTTTTGGTCATCCTCTTCTCAACCCACCTTTTGGTAATTCCGCGACCAAAGGGTGCTCGCACGGCAACTCGTATCAAGTTGGTATCAGAGCGCTAGATCCTGTGAAAGGGGGAACTGTGTATGGTCCTTACTCGCTCACAGTACAAGAAGCTTGGCGAGATCCTTATTTCATTAGAAGGAGTCCAGGATTTAAGGAAGGAGAAGATGGCTGAAGGAGATAATTCAGCGAGGATTGATGCATTAGAGAAGCAGATCGAGACGATAGGGTCGACGCTCACAAAACTCGTCGGTCTCATCCAAGGAGGGAATGAAAAGGGAGAATCTTCTTCTAGGTCTAAGAAAAAACCTATAGAGTCCGGTGGAGAGAGCGAGCTTTCAGGCTCCGACGAGGAGGACGAGACCGTCAAGGCTGCACCACATCAAGCGGGTAAGAATTCTTACTAGAATCTGAAGATTGATTTCAGAGTGAAGATTCCTATTTATGATGGGAGTGTTGACGTCGAGAGGCTTGATGACTGGATCGAGCGGATGGAGACGTATTTTACTCTTTATGGCTATTCGTCAAAAGAGAAGATTTTGTTCGCGACTTTGAAGCTTTAAGGATATGCGTTGACGTGGTGGAAATCCTATTGCAAGTAGGAGAAGAAGACGGTGTCGTGGAACAAGTTCAAGGAGCTACTTAGGAAACAGTTCTATCCGGTGGGATTCCTTGAAGAACGTTGGTACAAGTGGTACGGCTTGCGCCAAAGGGTCAATCAAACCATTCAAGAATACACTATGGAGTTCCAGCAGCAGGCGATAGTCCTTAACATTGCGACAGAGGAATATTCCGTGTTTATGAAGTATATGGCGGGATTGAGCGATTACATCCGAAAGGAGATGAGGTTATTCACGGTCGAGACTATTGCAGATGCGAGCGTGAAGGCCATTGCCATTGAGGGCAAGCAAAAGAAGAGCAACGAAGCAAAGGGGGATGCAAAGCAAGTTGAAGGCGAGTCTAGTGGTTCTCAGTCTAAGGAGGAGAAGAAGAAGGGTGATCCAGGGAAAACAGGGCTGATTTGTAGTCACTGCGAGAAGACAGGACACGAAGCTGATCGGTGCTGGGAGAAGTATCCTCATCTCAAGCCAAGAGGGTTGAAGAAGAAGGAGGAGAAAAAGGCATACATGATAGCTCAAGGTCCGAAAGAAGTCCCGGGGATGACAGAGCCTAATAGCAGTCTCAATCTTATGACGGGGAAACAGGCCACGAAAGAGGACGACGACCCGAGAGAGCAGCTCTTTGTTCTTAAGTTGCAAGTGAAGACCAGTTTGGTTGATGCCATAGTCGATCCGGGTAGCGAGAAGAATTTGATATCCAAAGCCTTGGTTCAGAAGCTGGGTCTGAAGACGGTCAAGCATCCGAAGCCCTATCCACTGGGGTGGATTCAGAAGGAGGAGAAGCTAAGTGTAGTTGATCAATGCACTGTAAGATTTACACTCCATGAGTCGTATATTGACGAGGTCACATACGACGTAGTTCCATTAGATGTTTGTCAGATTATACTGGGCAATCTGTACTTATGGGATAGATATGCGATCTACGAGAGGCGGGCTAGATTATACTGGGCAATCTGTACTTATGGGATAGATATGCGATCTACGAGAGGCGGGCTCAGAAGTATATGTTCACCAAAGGTGGTGAAAAGTTCATATTTCGTTCGGCATCTCTTCCGAGGGAGACAAGCTTAGGAACGGTGACGCGAGCGAAGAGGTTAGTGAATGCAAGCAAGAAGTTTGTCTCGTTGTGCATTAGAATTCCAGAAAAGCCATCGATTAAGGATTGCAACTTGGAGCGAGAAGTGACTACGACGAGACGCGGGATGAATGAGTTATTTCCGATCGGACGTCGAGATCAGATTCCTAGCAAGGCCAGGTGGTTCAAAAAAGGAGGAGGGGATCACGAGTTCCCTCAGTTTTAGTTCTAACTTGAACGGGACTTCAAGTTCCTAAAGGGGGGACCCATGATACGGGTGTATCTTCTCTTCAGGAGCTTAGCGATCCTCATGGGAGCTTGAGGATAGGAGATTCTCATATCTTGGGAATAGGAGCATAGATGGAGCCAAAGAAGACGGCGAAAGAAGTCAACAGGAGCGAAACGCAAAAGAACAGGGTAAACTGGCAGATCTCTGGCCGGTCGACCGCAGCACACATGCCGGTCGACCGGAAAACCTGCACTATGCAGGGTTTGAGAAAACTCTCTGGCCGGTCGACCGGACCAAGTCTGGCGGTCGACCGGATCATGATTTCTGGGTTTCCTGTTTCGTTTTGGATTCTATTTTGACAGGGATTCCTGATTCTTTTGGGCTTGTTTATTTACAAGATTGCCATCCACATTTGCACATTTATAAATAGGATTGTTTTAGGGTTCTAAACAATCAGACCTAAGGGAAAAGAGATCAAGAGAAAATTCTAATAATTGTATTAGGGTTTTAGAGAGAATCTTTTGTTCTTCATAATCTAGAGAAGGTATTTTCCTTCGCCTTATACTGAATTGTTCTTGTGTTTTGGTCATCCTCTTCTCAACCCACCTTTTGGTAATTCCGCGACCAAATGGTGCTCGCACGGCGACTCGTATCATTCGGATAGTAATGAAGAAGGAGCCAAACTTGCTCTTCATGATCCCAACATTTGCTTCATGGCCCATGAACAAGAGGTAATATCCGAGACCGAAAGTGAAACTTTCTTCATGCAATGTGACATAGCTACGGCTCTAGAAGAATTAAACTTTGAATTTAAGAGAATGTCAAAAGAATACTCTTCATTTAAAAAATTGCATGCTTCTTGTGATATCAAGCTAGAACAATTAACAACCTCTCTTGCACTAAAAAATGAATTGCTAGGAGATATCGATTTCGAGAATAAGCAATTAAGATCAAAGATTGAAAGACTAGAAATTGAGAGTGGTAGGACTAGACCCACTCATGCTTATGATAATTATAATCATCATGGTAGAAATAGATTTCATAGATCTCATGCTCATACACACAAGAGAAATTTTGTGTGCACATATTGTATGAAACATGGACACATTTCTACTCATTGTAGGATTAAAGACAATCATGATTTTTATGGAATGATATGGGTACCCAAAGGTACCAAGACTACTAACCACTAAGGACCCAAGAATTGGGTACCTAAAGTTACTACATCTTCATCTTCATCTCTTGTAGGGAACATCACGGCAACGACGTAAGGAGATGTGGTACCTTGATAGTATTTGCTCTCATCATATGACGGGCAACAAAGAGTTATTTGCAACCCTATCAAGGATTGAAGGAGGTAGCGTCTCTTTCAGTGGTGGTGAGAAAGGTAAAATCATTGGTGTAGGTTCTATTGGTAAGAAACCCTCACCCGTTATAGAAGATGTTTATTTGGTAAATGGTTTGAATCATAGAAACCCTCACCCGTTATAGAAGATGTTTATTTGGTAAATGGTTTGAATCATAATTTTCTTAGCATTAGACAATTGAGTGATAAAGGTTTTGATATTTCCTTTAAACCGGATAAATGCATCATTAGTATGAATGGAAAATTTATTTTTATTGCTAATCGTAAATCTAATGTATACATTTTTGAGATGAATGAACTAGTAAATCAAGATGTAAAGTGCCTTGTGGCAATTAATGAAAACCCTTGGATTTGGCACAAGAGACTTGGACATGCAAATATGGAATTGATATCAAAATTATCTAAGAGAAATCTTGTAAAAGGGTTACCTAGCTTGCACTTCATCAAAGATACCACATGTGAGGATTGTGCCAAAGGTAAACAAACAAAATCTTCCTTCAAATCCATCAATGAGGTATCGACTTCTAAACCTTTGTAATTACTTCATCTTGATTTGTTTGGTCCTATGCGTGTTACCTCTCTTGGAAGCAAACACTATGTTTTTGTGATTATTGATGATTTCTCTCATTTTACATGGACAATATTTCTTGCAAAAAAAAAATGAGTGCTTTGAAGAATTTTCTAATCATGTCAAACGAATTGAAAATGAAAAAGATTTGAAAGTTGTAAAAATTAGAAGTGATCATGGAGGTGAATTTCAAAATGATTTTTTCTATGAATTTTGTGCTCATCATGGTATAACTCACATGTTTTCCGCTCCTAGAACACCATAACAAAATGTTGTTGTTGAACGGAAAAATCACACCATACAAGAGATGACACGCACTATGCTAAATTCTTTTGATTTGCCAAAATATTTTTAGGCGGAAGCCGTCAATACAGCTTGCCATGTTTTAAATCGTGTTTTGATTAGACCAAAGCTTAAGAAAACTCCTTATGAACTTTTTTATGGAAAAACTCCTTTTATTGGTTATTTTCGTATCTTTGGTTGTAAATATTTTATTTTAAATACAAAAGATCACCATGATAAATTTGATTCTAAAATTGATGTTGGTATTTTCTTAGGTTATGTACCTCAAAGTAAGGCTTATAGGGTCTTCAATAAACGAAGTCTCGTTGTTGAAGAATCTATAAACGTTACTTTTGATGAGACTAATGTTGGTTCTCAAGTTGTTTTACCTAGGAAAGATGATGATGATGATGTTGAGGGAGGATTGGACTTTTTACAAATCAATGATACTCCCTCTATAAAAGCTCAAAAGGATGTGGATAGCTCCAATGCTCATGAACAAGTTAAACTTCCTAGAGCTTGGAAATTCGCATCAAACCATCCAAAGGAACAAATAATTGGGAGCCCTTCACAAGGAGTTGTTACTCGCTCAAAAGCTTTGAGTGAGTGTGGTAATGTTGCCTTCTTATCTCAACTAGAACCTAAAAAGATTAATCATGCTTTAAATGATGAATTTTGGGTTTTGGCTATACATGAAGAACTAAATAATTTTTAAAGAAATGATGTTTGGAAATTAGTTCATAGACCTAACAATGCTAGTGTTATTGGTACTAAATGGGTTTTTAGAAACAAACTTGACGAACATGGCATTGTTACTAGAAATAAAGCTCGTTTGGTTGCCCAAGGATACAATCAAGAGGAGGGCATAGACTATGATGAAACCTTTGCACCGGTTGCAAGGTTGGAATCTATTAGGATGTTTTTGACATTTGCTAGCTTTAAAAAAATATGGATGTTAAAAGTACCTTTTTAAATGGTTTTATAGAAGAGGAAGTATATGTTGAGCAACCCTCCGGTTTTATAGATCATGTTTTTCCTAATCATGTTTTCCGGGTTCAAAAAGCTTTATATGGGTTGAAACAAGCTCCTAGAGCTTGGTATGCTCGCCTCTCTAGTTTTCTTATTGAAAATGGTTTTTCAAAAGGAATAATTGATAACACTCTTTTTGTGAGAAAAAGGAAAAATGATTTTATTTTAGTTCAAATATATGTTAATGATATTATTTTTTGTGCTACTAATGAATCTTTGTGCAAGGAATTTTCTAAGGTTATGCAAGATCATTTCGAGATGAGTATGATGGGAGAGCTTACATTCTTTCTCGGGCTCCAAGTCAAGCAAACTAAGGATGGGATATTCATTTCTCAAAGCAAGTATGCTAAGGAATTGGTGAAGAAATTCAATTTAAAGAATTCTAAGCATGCGCCTACTCCCATGAGTACAAGTGTTAAGCTTGATGCGGATGAAAGTGGTGAGGACGTGGACTAAAAACTATATCGAGGTATAATAGGTAGTCTTCTTTATCTCACCGCTAGTAGACCCGATATCATGTTTAGTGTGTGTGCATGTACACGTTTTCAAGCATCTCCTAAAGCATCTCATTTAATTGCGGTTAAAAGGATCATTAAGTATGTTAATGAAACTTTTAATCTTGGTTTATTTTATCCAAAAAGCACCTCTTTTGATTTATATGGCTTTTGTGATGCCGACTTTGCCGGATGTAAGGTAGATCGCAAGAGTACGAGTGGAACATGCCAATTCTTAGGAAATTCACTTGTTTCTTGAGCTTCCAAGAAACAAAATTGTGTTGCATTGTCCACTATGGAAGCGGAATATATTACCGCCAGATTATGTTGTGCTCAAGTTTTATGGATGAAACAAAGCTTAGTTGACTATGATTTGAATTTTCAAAATATAAAAATCTTTTGTGATAACACTAGTGCTATCAATATTTCCAAAAATTCAGTTTTGCATTCTAGAACCAAGCATATTGATGTGCGCTATGATTTCTTACGCGATCATGTAGAGCGTCTAGATGTATCCCTAGTGTTTGTTGACACAAAATCTCAATTAGCGGATATATTTACTAAGCCTCTTGGAGAGGATGATTTTATCGCATAAGAATCGGCTTGGGCTTATGCAATATGTGAAAGTTCTAAATTGCTTTCCTATTTAGTTGCATTTTGCATTTCTCTTTACCCCATTTTTTATGGTGACAAAGGGGGAGAGAAATCTCCTCATTTGTTGCATATATTTAGGGGGAGCTCATAGATAGGGGGAGCACCTATCTATAAGCTATATTTATTTTTGCTCTTATATAATGGTTGGTTGTCATCATCAAAAAGGGGGAGATTGTTAGCCCTTATGTTTTGATGATGTTTTATAACCACCATTATCGGTACTAATAGCTTATTGAGTGCAAATGTAGTGAATTCATTTATCAAGCTTGTTAGTGCCACAAATGAAGGATTGGATGGAATATGCTCTACAACAATGATATCCAAAGGAGGAGGAGGCATAGTGATGAAGCAACGTTATTTCAAGAACAACAAATTCAAATAGAAGCTTCATCCAACTCAATCTATATCAAGACTTAAGAATTGCATTCTATGTGAGGATATTAGCTAGTTTTTATTTTTCTCTCTAGTGCTAGAATGTAGGCAAAGAGTTATTGATTTCACTTGAAGCTATTAGGATATCACACACACGTTTTCATACTTATGTTTTTAAGCGTTTTTTCATAAAATACTATTTTTCACAAGTATGAGGACCTATTTGCAAAAAAAATTTCTAAATAATTTATTTCTAGTATTAAAAACATTTTACAAAGTTTCACAATTTTCAAAAGTCAAATGAATATTTTACAAATTGTTAAAGTGTGTCAAATATCAGTTTTTTGGAATGTATCAGTATGCGGTCGACCGCACTGGTCGACCGCACCTATGTTCATTCGTTAGTGGGCAGCAGAGAGTTTGTCGGTCGACCGCTGCGGTCAACCGAGAGCTCGAGACTTCCCACTGTCGACCGCACCGGTCGACCGAAGAAGTCTCTGCTCGTTTTCTCAGTTTGGGATCTGGATCGCGGTCGACCGTGAATTTTTTCGGTCGACCGTCATGTGTTTTTCAAACGGCTATTTGTTTTTGATTTCTGCGCTGTCTGTACACAATCTCCTTCAGATTGTTTACAGACTGTGTTCCAAATTTTAGGGGATTAGGTTTTGAGTTTAGACAGCTGGTTTTTACCTATTTAAACTCATCTTCTTCTTCTTCCTAAATGTCCCAGCTTTTGCAAAAACCAGAGACGTTGTTTTTTACTAAGCAAAATTTTCAAACCTGTTCTTTCTGAGTTTTGTGTGTTCACTTCCCAGCTTCAGTGTGCTCTTTGTCTTTGCTATAGGGGCGTTGTAAAGAGAGAATCTTACACCATTTTTACTATCTTGAGAGTGTGATCTTGTGTAGATCAATTGTGTGGGAGTGTGATCTAGTGAGATCAACTGTGAAGTGTGAGATCGTGAGGGGATCGCTGTGTAGACGAAGTTCCGGCTTCCAAACCGGGTTATGTAGTGGATTTCTCCTCGAGAGTGGGGAGCGGGGACGTAGGTCAGCGGACCGAACCTCGTTAACACATCGCGCGTCACAGGATAACGATTCCTAACCCTATCTCCTATATTTTGATTGCATTAGAATACTATGGTTTGCTTGTCTTAATTTTATTGCATAATTTTAGCCTCTTGACCCTAATCAC
>NC_033798.1:71621706-71647997 GCF_001876935.1 Asparagus officinalis | reverse complement strand
GACGATTGTTTCCAGATTTTGGGGGATTAAGGGTATGGGTTTAAACAGCTGGTTTCTTCTATTTAAACTCAACCTCTTCTTCTTCCTCAGTGTCCCAACTCTTTCAGATATTTTTCAGAGAACGTTTTTACAGAGCAAAATTTTTAAACCTGTTCTTTCTGAGTTTTGTGTGTTCACTTCCCAGCTTCAGTGTGCTCTTTGTCTTTGCTATAGGGGCGTTGTAAAGAGAGAATCTTACACCATTTTTACTATCTTGAGAGTGTGATCTTGTGTAGATCAATTGTGTGGGAGTGTGATCTAGTGAGATCAACTGTGAAGTGTGAGATCGTGAGGGGATCGCTGTGTAGACGAAGTTCCGGCTTCCAAACCGGGTTATGTAGTGGATTTCTCCTCGAGAGTGGGGAGCGGGGACGTAGGTCAGCGGACCGAACCTCGTTAACACATCGCGCGTCACAGGATAACGATTCCTAACCCTATCTCCTATATTTTGATTGCATTAGAATACTATGGTTTGCTTGTCTTAATTTTATTGCATAATTCCCAGATTGCTTCATTTAGTTTGATGAATTGATGAGTCAGTTCTTGTATTGCGCCTTTGGTAGAGACAACACTTATCTTCTTGTTGCTTTGTCTTTCTTCGAATAACAGTAGAGCTGTTTTGGTTTTTTATTGTTTCTATTGCATACCATATTCTGACATGTAACTATGAGATACCACTTTAATATCACAGGAGAGATTATTTCTCCTGTATTATGCCTTTGTTTTGAGTACTGGAAGAAACTCATAATTGTCATATTAACATGATGAGTTTGAAGACCTATCGCTCTTTTGACGAGAATCGATAAGTTAGAAGTGTTGCGATCGGAGCAACTTTGAGGACCTATCGCTCTATTGATGAGAGTCAATAAGTTATAAGTGTTGCGATCGGAGTAACTTTGAGGACCTATCGCTCTATTGACGAGAGTTGATAAGTTAGAAGTGTTGCGATCGGAGCAACTTTGAGGGCCTATCGCTCTATTAACGAGAGTCGATAAGTTAGAAGTGTTGCGATCGGAGCAACTTTGAGGGCCTATCGCTCTATTGATGAGAGTCGATAAGTTAGAAGTGTTACGATCGGAGCAACTTTTAGGACCTATCGCTCTATTGACGAGAGTCGATAAGTTAATTCCTACAAAAGAATTATCATTAGGTGACGGAGTGATAAGGGTAGGATTCAAGCTCCGTAGCAATGAAAGTCGTCATAAGTATGATGCTACCTTGACAATTTTGTCAAGTGATTTGGTTTTAGGATGACTCACCACTTAGTTTGTAGAGATTCAGCACCATATTTTGAGAACGCATGGACAGAGGTACCCCCTGCGTTTGGATCTTTGAATTGAGCTGCGTATGTCTGGAAGAACGCATCTCTAGATCATTACGTCTGGCTTCGCCTGCATATCTTTTAAACACAGGGTTTTGTCCCGCGTCTTATCAGAAGTCCAAACGACTATAATGATGACGAAGAGGCCTTACTTGGTGGGAGTCTCGGAACTCATATCCTGTCATTGATTGTTTATAAATAGTCTTGATTAGTCTTGTCAAGAGCCTCCAACGCTTAGACTTCTGTCTTGAACCCAGAAACGAGTTTCTTCTCGTTAATTCCAAAAACTTTCAACTGTTTAGCATCGTCCATGGCCATAGCTTTCAAGAAAGCCTATCTGCGGAAGGACAGAGGGGAAGAGCACCAGATGTCACCGTCGGGGGACGCTTCTGGGTCAACCTCTGGGTCGTCGGTGGCGCCACCCCCACCGATGTCCGGTCCTCAAGGTGAGTAAAGTTGATCTGCTTTGTCTAACATCCTTTTCGTTAGATTTTCTTCAAGAATCCTTAGATGGATTCTGGTTGATGATGACGAATACGATTCGTCTCTTTAATCTTGAACGTAGAAATAAACTACTGCACCCTTTGACAAGAACTGTTCGTCTCCCCATTTTCGAACGCGGAACAAAATTCCTATGTTCATTAACGAAATGAAGGGTTGATCCCTTGATCTTGAGCGCAGAAAGAAGCTTCTGCGTTCATAGACAAAAATTGTTCGTCTTCTTAATTTCAAACGCGGAACGACCTTCGTGCGTTCCTTGATCTTGAGCGCAGAAAGAAACTTCTGCGTTTATTGACGAAACGAAGTGTTGATCCCCTCGTTTTGACATACTAGTTTGATCTTGCTACGTTTGACGCAGAATTAAACTTATCGTTCTGAAAGCTCATAACGCATTTTACTGCGTTCATAATGATTCAACGCGTGTCTAGATCCATTGCATTCAAGTTGGCCTTGACGCATGTCTGTAACACTGCGCTATTTTATTGACTTTGCTTTTATTTACTTTGTTGTAAGGTGGGGTCTTTGCTTCTGAGCCCCTCATTTCCCATGGTTCGGGCTACGCCCCTCTCATTCCGCCCATCTCTATGATCCTCCTAAACGAGGGTTTCGAGCGGGTGATGGATGAGGCTTCCTATCTGGCACCCGACTGCACTCTCTTCCTCCTCAGGCGCCTGGAGAATCAGGTGAAGCATGCTTTCTCCATTGTGATACATGGCTGGGGCTCTTTCCTCAAATTTCAAGCTTTCATCGAGGAGAGCTTGAATAATCTGGCTGAAGTTAACCTCTATCATGCTCGGTGTTGTGCGGAGAAGATCCACCGCTTTTCAGGTGGAGGTGAAGCAGACAGACCTGAGGCCTAAGATACAATGGGCCAGCAGTAACGCAAGGCTCAAGGATAGAGTTGCCGCCAGAGCCCGAGCTTTTGATATCTCGGAGAGGAAGGCCACCGTCTGGAGCTTGCAGAAGCAGCATCTCTAAGCCAAGGCCAGACTCGTTGCAGGGGAGCTATCCCAGGAAGAGTTTAATCTTGGGGATGCTACCCTCGAGGTGAGGGTCCAAGCAGAAAAGGAGGCCATCCAAGTGCTGCAACAGGAGGCATCTGCTGCTGCCGCTGCTTCTGATGTCTAGCTGCGCAAGAAGGTCAAAGAAGAGGTGCTGATGAAGCACCAAAAAGATATATCGTAGACTGAAGCTTACCTCTTAAGCTTCTCTTTATTTTAAACTTCAGCAACTCTTACTTTTGCCTTCGTTTTGTAAAAACTTTACATTAAACACTTATTATCTGCATGGAGTAAACTGTTGTTGCTTATCTTTTCTACGTTTTTCTGACATGTTGTGATCTTTTTGTGATGCTGTGATCATAACTTTGGATCGAGGACTTTCTTCATTGTCGTTAGAACAATTTCTGAAAATTACCCATTTGCGTTTGAATGATTTGAACGCAGGCTTATCTCCTTTTAGTAGTCAAAGACGCATGGTTTAGCCTTGCGTCTAAACAGGCTTGGACGTAACTATGAGACTTAGGCTGCAGTTGTAAAACTTGCGTTTAGGAAGACCTGGCACATTCCAATTTGTTGGGGATCCTCTTTGCTATTGTTAGAGTAACCTCTGGAAGTTTCTTTGTTATAGTTGATATTCTGTATCTGAATGAACTCCATGTGGGTCTGTCCCCTTATAAAAACCAAAAACGCAAGGACAAACCTTGCGTCTAAGAGACTTGAAACGCAGTTATAGGACATGCGTTCAGGGAGGCCAGACGCTTTTTTCCTTCCAATCTTGGGTGTGCATCTTAAGTTGTTAAGACTTTTCCACTGAATTAGATCAATCTGACGACTTTTTTTGGTAGATTTTGGGAAATTTTCTTTATTATAACATTTCTCGACAACTTCAATCGTCAGAGGTGTAATGTTAACTTGATGACATACAAAGTAGGAGAACAATTTGTTCAAACGAATTCTTAGTAGGCAACTCCCAGCTAGGCTCAAGAGACTCTGTAATCTACGGGTAATATTTCTTGAGAAATTTCCCATTAATCGACATCATGAGTCTATCGCCTTTTTTATCGATAAGATGGTAGGCCCCATTGGAATAGACTGTCTCTATTATATAAGGTCCTTCCCATTTGGGATTGAATTTCCCTTTGGTTTTGTGGGTTATTACCATGGGTCGTCGATTAGCTAAAACCAAATCGCCTTTCTTGAAAATCCGTTCTTTGACCTTTTTGTTGTAGGCTTTAGAGATGTGGGCTTGGTATAACTCAATCTGCTGTTGCGCTTGAAGTCGCTTGTCATCTAAGGCTTCAAGTTCTTAAAGACGTCATTGATGTTTCTCCTCCTCTGTCAGTCCAGTTGTAATCGCGACTCTCAGGGAAGGGATTTGAATCTCTAATGGTAGTACAGCTTCACAGTCGTATACTAAAGAGAATGGCGTGGCTCTTATGGGGGGTCCTCACCATTGTACGATAGGCCCACAAACACTCGCCGAGTCTTTCATCCCAATCACGTCGGCTCTTGGAAATAAACTTTTTGAGAAACTTCATAATAGTCTTGTTAAAAGCTTCTGCAAGGCCATTTGCTGGCGGATAATATGTTGTAGATACAACACTTTGGATCCTGAATTTATCACAAAATCTCTGAAACCCAAAGCTGACGAATTGTGTTCTATTGTCATGAACTATCCGTCTCGGGACTCCAAAGCGGTAGATAACGTGATGTTTGATGAACTTAATTACATTCGAAGTCTTAACTTCTTTCAGCGGGATTGCTTCCGCCCATTTGGAGAAATAATCGGTTACGTCCAGAATGAACCGATGCCCTTTCGAAGTCGGAGGCGAGATTGGTCCCACGACATCCAAACCCCACATTTCAAATGGCCAAGATGCCGATGTGGGATGTAAGTTCCCTGGTGCTTGATGGATAAAGTCACCATGAATTTGACACGCGTGACAACGTTTAGCATAGTCAACAGCGTCCGAAAACATTTTCGGCCAATAATAGCCGATTTGTCGGAGGCGATCTCCTAGCTTAGCCCCGGGTTGATGAGCTCCGCACATTCCGTCGTGAGCTTCTTTGAGGGCTTCTTTTAATTCTTTTCGAGAAAGATACCTAAGCAAAACTCCATCGTGTGATTTACAATACAGAGTTTGAGAAACTGCATCATAATAGAATCGAAGTGCCTTCCGTTTGATAGCGTCTGCTTCCTTAGGATCATCAGGTAAAATCCCGTATAAAACATAATCGATATACGGGAATAGCCAATCCCTAGATTCAAGCTCCATGGAGGTTGTGCAGACTTCTCCTGTTATTGTCTTGTCTGAACTTTCTTCTATAGGAAGCTTGGAATAGTATAGCTCACGACCCGTGACTGGAATCATTGTTTTAGCTCCTGGTGGCAATGCTAGCGAAGTTGCCAACGAGGCTAAAGCGTCTGCATAAGCGTTCTGAGCTCGTGGAATGTATTTAATAAAGAAACCTTCGAACTTCTTAGCTTGCTTTAGCACTTGCGAAGTAGTACAGGATCAGATCCTCATGACGAACTTCATATTCCCCTCGAACTTGATTTACTATGAGCTGAGAGTCATCGTAAGCCTCGAGATGCCGAATATTAAGCTCTTCAGCAAATTGCATTCATAATAGCAGAGCATTATACTCGGCTACGTTGTTTGTACAGGTCTCGATCAGGAAAAATCCTCTTAGGATCACGTGGCCATTTGGAGAGACGAATACTACTCCTACTCCTGCTATAATTGATCCATGAGGATTTGCTCGGGATGCACCGTCGAAGAATAATTTCCATGCTTGCGTAGTTTCTTGAGTGACACAGGCTTCAGCGATTTCGTCGGGTAATTCTTCATATAACCTAGATGTTCCTGGCACTGGATGATCGGCTAAGAAGTCTACTAATGCTTGACCTTTGACCGCTTTTTGGGGCATAAATCACATGTCATATTGTGACAAAAGGATGGCCCACTTTACGAGCCGGCAATTTAGAGACGATGGTTTCATCATTAGAACTCTCACGGGATTCACCTTAGAAATGACATGAATTGCTTGTCCTACAAAGTAATGTCGTATCTTTTGGACTGCGAATACTAAAGCGAGGCATTTTTTTCGACCAGGTTATACCAGTGCTCGGCTCCCATCATGGTCCTGCTTAAATAGTAGATGACTTGCTCTTGCCCTTGATCATTGTTCTGGGCCAGCAAAGCTCCAAGAGAATGTTCCATAGCTCTCACATACAACAGGAATGGTTTTCCCGATATAGGGGCCATGAGAACTGGCGGTTGGGTGAGATATCTCTTAATCTCTTCGAATGCTTTTTGGCACTCTCTATCCCAAACGAAGGACACTCCTTTCTTCATAAGCTTAGAGAAAGGTTGGCAACACCCTGAGAGATTAGATATGAATCTCCGAATGTAGGCCAGTCTACCTTATAAACCTCTGAGTTCTTTGAGATTCCTCGGCGGTGGCATGTCTTGGATGGCGCGTACTTTCTCTGGATAAAGAGAAATTCTCTTGGATGTGACGATAAATCCCAGGATATTTCCACTTGATACTCCAAGGAATGATTTTGTCGGGTTCATCTTCAGATGATGTGCTCGCATGATGTCGAACATTATTTTCAGGTCTGTAAGATGATCACCTTTCTGTTGGCTTTTTACTGCTATATTATCAACGTAGCATTCTATCTTCTTACGTAGATGTTCGTGGAAGATGGCATTCATTGCATGTTGATAGGTTGCGCCTATGTTTTTCAGGCCGAAGGGCATCACTGTATAGCAATACACCCCCAGTGGGGTTCTAAACGCAGTATGCTTTTCGTCTAGAGGATACATCTTGATCTGATTGTATCCGGAGAATCCATCCATAAAATACATCATTTCATATCCGCAAGTATTGTCGATCATGACATCAGTGAGTGGAAGAGGAAACTCGTCTTTTGGACAAGCTGCGTTAAGGTCACGAAAGTCGATGCATATACGGACCTTACCATTTTTCTTGGGAACTGGGACAATGTTAGCTACCCAGTCCGGTGTTATTCTTCTCTAACAAAACCCGAGTCTATAAGCTTCTTAGCTTCAGACTCAATTGCTTCCATGATCTCTGGACGAAACCGGTGTTGTTGTTGTTTAACGGGTTTTACATCCGGATCAATGTTGAGACGATGGATGGCTACTTTTGGATCTAGGCCAGGCATATCTTCATAATTCCAAGCGAAGACATCTATGTATTCTCGAATGAGAGATATAAGGTCTTCTTTCTCATATGGTGATAGGCTTTCACTTATGAAGATTGGTTTAGGGTTAGATTCATCCCCCATGTTGACTTGGATCACGTTATCTTTAGTAGGAGGTTCGCATTGTTCAAAACACATATCCCACAATATGTTAAGGCGTTTGATCCATGGGTCATTGGTTGATTCGATCAATTCTTCATCACCCCTGCGTCTGTATCTGGATGACTAGTTGAAACCATGTTCACGGTCAAACTTTTAAAGAAAGGTCCGACACTGATGTCGGATTCCCACGAGGATGTTCCAGATGAATTGTCCTGACGCAAATAATTATTGATTTCATTTTCTAAAACAGAGGGAGTTGTGACGTAGCCCACACCCCTTCTAGTTTTTTGATAATAATCCGGAGGTTTTCCTTCGGGGACGTAGCCCACACCCCTTCTAGTTTTTTGATAATAATCCGGAGGTTTTCCTTCGGGGGTTAGAGACATTCGAATCGGTGTTCGCCTTCCTATAATAATCCGGAGGTTTTCCTTCGGGGGTTAGAGACATTCGAATCGGTGTTCGCCTTCCTTTCCTGAAATTTAAACCCTGTTTTTCGTTAAAGTTATACCCCATCCTTTCCATTAATCGGACGAAATTAGGTCCGTGGTAATAAAATTGAGGAACTCCATCATCTTCTTCTGAACTTCCTCGTTTGAGTGGTTCGGGTTTAACTTTACCGAAATGGATCGGCCTCTGCTCTTTCCTTTTGGACGGTACTTTGAAGAAAGCCTTTTGCGCATCTTCTATTTCTTCATCTGAAGCGAATGATGACTTGATTGGTAATGTTAGTGATGCATCGGTGCATAATGCGTGCCATGGGCCGATACCTGCCTCAGTACCATTTTGTATTTGTTTAGTTTTAGAGGATTCATCAGACAAGTACGCCAAAATAAACTCTTCATTAATGCACCATTCTCCCTCGCTCGGTACATTATTATTGTTTTCAACTTAACCCATTACATTGAAGTTTAACTCCCATGGACAATCTCCCTCAAGGTCTGGCTCGACATCGGCTTCATTACCGCTGTCAACATCTTCTTTCTCTTGTAATTCTGAGTAGAAGACCGAATTCATGTGGAAGTTTTCGACTCCTCTAAAAGGGTACTTTTCTCCAATTAAGGTTCGGACTTCCCCTTCATCATTGACATACTTCATGACTTGATGCAGGGTAGACGGGACAACGCTGTTTGCATGAATCCATGGTCGTCCCAACAATAGATTGTAGGACGTGTCCGCATCTATGATGTAACAAGTCACTTCAGACTTGAGGTCTCCGATTTGGCATCTGAGTTAGATCTTTCCTAGGGGTCAGGTGCTGTTAGCGTTAAATCCGAAGATGATAGTCTGAGTAGCGTTCAGCCGATGTATGGGAATCCCTAAGACCTGCATGACCCTGTAAGGCATAATGCTCAGTGCTGAGCCCGGGTCGACTTGGACGCGGCTGATTTCTGATGACCTGATGTATCCTGTATAGTACAAGGGTCTGTCATGTTTGTGTTTCACTTGCATATCTTCTTGAGTGAATGATATGCATGATAGACTCCTTACTGCTTGTAGGCATTGCAGGCAAGATTGATCTTCAGAAGCTTCAGGGATCGGAGCGACTTGTGTAATAAAGCTCTGCGTATTCTTTAATACTTCAATTAGAGCTTTCTTGGTGGTTTTGGACAACCTTAGGAGCTCATACAGAGTAATCCTAGCCGGTATGTTGGCCAATTGCGCCATGACATTGAATCGAAAAGGAGTGCTCGATTCTCCAGCTTCCTGCAGAAGGTTCCTATTATACCGAATTTCTTTCTGTTTTCCTTTTTCAATTGGCTTCTGTGGAACAGAACCCCCAGCGTCTTGGTGTGGTTCCTTAGCTTCTTGGACAGGCTGGTTATAATCTTTCAAGTAAACCTTTCCTGACCGAGTACCAGGATGGTCTCCTGGATGTGCTATCAGGACGATTCTTTCTTCTTCTGAGTCGGTGAGAGGTTTGAGCCAGTCGTCATTCTCATTTACGGATGGGCTAATCATATTGGATGACTTAGCCTTGCTTCTCTTCTTTTTGGACGAGATGTTCGTCCACTGTTGGTCTTTAATCAGATCAGGATGGACCAACATGATCTCTCCTTCTGAGGTAGTGAGGGGTATCAACCCCCTGTCTTTTTAACTGTGTAAGTCAGTGTTTTTCATGTGCAGTTCCCCTCTGTGGACGGGAATAACGCCATTTGTAGCCGCCACAGGAGGAAAGTCACCGAACTTGACCGCTATCAAATTAGTGGATACGGTCTTCTGTTCTGGCTTTAGGGTCAGCATGTTAGCATTCACCGAATTTTGTAAGATGTCTTTGAAGACATAACATTTTCGGGTAGGATGTCCCAAGAACCTATGATAAGGATAGTAGTTGGGGTCATCCACCTTCCCTGCTTCGTCCGGTTTTCTGATCTCAGGGGGCTGCAATTTGTTGTTCTTCCAAAGTAGTTGAAACAGAGTGTCCACGTGCTATTCTTTGAATGAGTATTGCTTAGGCGCTCTTTGTTGGTTTGGCGCTTTGCCTTGTTTAGCAGAGGCGTACGTGTGTCAGTGTCGGCAGCTAATGTCTCCTTTCCCTTGGAGCGCGGTGCATTGTTCTGGTTGCGTTGCTATTACGGTTTGGGTTGAGTAACTTCTTCAGCGTTGAACCGAGCAATAATTTCTTTGGATTGTTCTCCTTGCGAAACTAATTGTCTCCAAGAGAGACATTCTATCACCCCTATCTGAGCGAGGAGCTGGGTCTGCAAGTTGTGCCTGCTAGTTTCAACTAAGGTTGATTGGGTCATACCCGACGGGCATCACAATGCCATGCTGCAAAATCTTTCCACATAAGTATTGATGGACTCTTCTTTCCTTTGCTTTGTGGTGAGAAGAGTCGAGACCGAAACTTATGTATCATCCTCAAAGAACCTGGCTAAGAAAAGTCTTTCCAAATCTACCCATTTCTAAATGGATCCAGTAGGTAGTTTTATAAACCACTCGAAGGCAACTCCTTTAAGAGTACCAATGAAAAAATGGGTCAGGATGGCGCCGTTCGTTATCACATCACCGGTTTGTGACTTAAAGTAGTAGATGTGTTGGTTTGGCGACCCCGTACCATCAAAAGGTTGTAAAGTCAAAGCCTTGAACTTCGGCGAATAGGGAGCTGTATCCCATTCAGCAAGATAAGGCTGTATCACTCCTTCCTCATGAAGCTCACTTCTGTTGGCTATTGTATTGAGACGGGCTTCTAGCTCATCCACTTTAGTTGATTGAGGATTTGGTTCTCTTTCCATCTCCCTCTCGTTTTCGGAAGAAGACTCTAAAGTGTGAGTTTCACGTTCTGAGTTTTCGGGCATTTTCTGCTTTCCTTTAGAGATTGTTCTCCGAGAGGATTCTGGTTTTTGACCTTTTTCCGCAAGGAGCTGAGCCAGCATATCCTTCATTTGGAGAAGTGTCTCCTGTTGTGCTTGGAGCATGACGTGGTGTTCGTCAACTCTTTTAGCTAAGTCCTCGGGGCCTCCGGTCATGTAAACGAAAGCCTCTCGCGCCATGACGGAGTTTGAAGATTGAGATTCGACAATTGCCGAATGCTCATCATCAGAAGTGATCCCTTTGGCCAACTTTTAATAATCGACCGAGCGGATAGCTCCTGTCCGTGTCCGAGTGTGTCGATATACTCCTTCGAACTCATCACAAATTTCTTGAATGGTCGGGGAATGGCTTCTTTCTGATTCATCAGAATTAGGAGCCGAGGCTTTCCCTCTGCCAATCACATTAATAGTGATATGAGGATATTCAGCTTCTGCTATTTTCTTCTTATGATAATGTCGTCGCTTGACAGGTCTACCATCATTCGCCAGTCTGTCAAACACAGATTGGCGGGGCTCAGGTGTACAACAGTGGCATTCGGAAAGGACTGCTGAAATAAGTCGCTCACAGTAGCATGAATGAGCTGCTTGTTCCATTGGTTTCCCTCTAGAGAGTAATTCTCACAAATCAGAGACTTGAGAGTAATCCTTCATTGAGCATGAGGTCAGAAATAAAACCTTCTGTTCTTTAGTGGGCGAGACTGGGTCTTGTAGGACATGAATCTTAAGCCCATGTCGACTCCCTTGAACTTGGCGGACCACATCGCGTTCTGGAGACGAAACGCGAGGGTCGCGTTGTGATTTGTAAACATCAGGCTTTGGCCTGCGTTTAATTGATGAAACAGACCCCTTAGAGTCATGTTTTATTTGGATGCCCTCATGAAGCGCGTGTTTATCTTTAGCAGCACCGTGTTGAGGATCACATTTAAGCTGTATCACTCGAGGCTCATAGTTGGGCTCATTACCGCGAAGTACGCGTTCTATGGTAGGAACGCAATGTTTGGGCAGAGCCTCAAAAACGCAATCCTTGCGTTGAACTAAGGATCGGTTTTCTCGAAGATGCGCACGTCGGAGGGATCTTCTCCGTCTTCGGGCGGCGTTCTTTTTGGCTTGTTTCAGAGCCTTTGCAGCAACGTCGTCGGCGTTTATAGAGCTCGTATGTTCCATGGGCCGTTGTGACCCATAACATGTTGTGTTGATGCGGACGTGGAACTCTCAACTCGTTGGACGAGTTTGGCAGAAGCTAAGCCCACTCTTTTGGGTGAGGGGTTATTTAATGAATTTGGGCCAAAGGAGAGGGCTCTCTTTGGAAATTCAGCAACGAGTTTGGTTTCTTTGGAGATCTTTCGGACATTGCGCCTAACATTGAGGCTAAGTGATCCAGAGGAAAGAGCTTCCTCGTACTTGGCTTGATCAAACTCTACAACGAGAGTTTCCATCGTTGTTCTAGTGAGATGGACATCGGATTATGCCAACACCTCTTCGTCAGAGAAGCTTATCCCTAGAAGAGTCGCCATCTTTTGTTTGGTGGAAAATTTGTAGTAAAAAGAATGAAGGAAAATTGATCTGTATTCCTTTAATCTCAATTACAATTGGATTTCCTGATTATAAAAGAGAAGAGAATGATCTGGATTCTCTCCTTTGTTTAATTCTGGGTTCTTCACGGTGGCGATGGAGTGCCTCCACCGAATGCTCGCGTCGAATTTGCTCTCCGTTGACGATCCGAATATCTTAATTCATTGGAACAGCTGACTTGTGTGGTTTTAACTGGTCAAGAACTCTTGACGAGCTTTATAACTCAGAACGAGTGACAAACTCTGGTGAAAAAGAGTTGTTTGAACCAAAAATAATTCGATTGAGAAGCCAACTATCTAGTATCTTGAGATCTTCAGTTGTTGAAGGTTGTTGCCTCTTGAGTTTCTCCTCTCCAGAATCTGATCTCCAAAATCTGATTCTCTCCTTAGATCTTCCAAAGTCCCCCCTCACTCTGTTAAGTTTGTTAATATTTATAGGGAGGTTAGGGGTGTAACTGCCCCCATAATCCGCACCTAGATGAGGGTTTAGTCGCCCCATTAATCGGGTATAATAACCCACGTAAACCACTACCCAAATCGTGGGAGAAAGCAGTTTTGATTAGGTTTGAATAGGTCAAACGCAAGTATTGCGTTGCTGGGCACGGACCTACGTATGCTTTTGGATGATGCATCAGCGTCTAAGCTTGAGTTGCATCCATGGTTGAATTGGTACTGCGTTTGTGCCGCGTTCAGTGGCTGTGAACGTGGTGCGCTAGAGCTGCGTTTGTGCTGCTTTTGAGCGGATGTGAACGCGGTGCGTTAGAGATGCATTTGTGTTGCGTTCCGTGTCTGTGAATGCGGTGCGTTAGAGCTACATTTCTGATGCGTTTGAGCTGTGTTGACAATTGAAGATGTAGTGGTTGCGTTGCTTTGACTTTGGAACGTAATCACTTGTATCTCAATCTCTAGGATGCAGGGATGCGCACGGTATCTTGAATTGGAGAGATTGTTGGCTTGTAATCTCTTCTGTTAGAGTGTCGCGATGATTGTTGTTTAGTAATCTTCGCTTTAACTCTTTGAAATGCGAGAGTTATTAGATTGTAACTCCCATTATTAGCTGTGAAGACCATTGATCAGAGCTTTCATCCGTTGTCGTGAATGTCGTTGGTTTATAATATTCATCGATCTACGTGAAAGTCTTCAAATTATAACCTTCTGGAAGTTGTCGAATTGTAACCTCTATTGTTGACGTTTGATGGGGATAAACTATATGTTGTGATTTTTAGACAGCCTACAAGATAATGAAAGAATCGTACTTGATGTTATTCTCTCTAACAGCTTAGAAAAAAAATGTTTACAATTCTCTCAAACTTAATTACAATTTGGTTTTCTAGATTACAAAAGAGAGGAGAATGATCCGAATTTTCCTCTTTGTTTAAAACTGGGTTCTTCACGGTGGCGATGGAGTGCCTCCCTCGAATGCTCGCGTCGAGTTTGCTCTACGTTGACGATCTGAACGTCTTGATTCACTAGAACGTGGTCTTCTCCTCACGATTTGATATTGTGGAGAACTTGTGTGGCAAGTTTTAGAACTCTGAATGAGTTTGAAACTCTGTGAAAGAGTTGATTTAACCGAAATTAATCTATAAGCCAAGGATGAAGAAAGCTCTTGTTGTTGATCTCCAAAGCTCTAGCAATTCCCCCCAAGATCTCTTCTTTGCTTCCAAAGAGAAGGCTCCAGAATCAAAGATCCAGCCTCCGAACTAAGCTGATTTTTTAGTTATTTATAGGGGATTAAGGGGTGTAACCGTCCCCCTTAATTCGCTCCTAAGTGGGGGGTAACGGGATGTAACCGCCCCTTAAATCACTCCAGAGTGGAGTTGTGATCCCCTCAGATCGTGGGAAACGGTTTTGAAACCGTTCAGCTTGTGTTTGAATAAGTCAAATGCAAAATCCGCATTCTGGTGTGAATTCTGCATTCAAACGCAACGTCTGGAAGCCCGTTTGCAGCGTCTGGAAGCTGCGTTTGTAGCATTTTGAAGCTACATTGGCATCTTGTTGGAAGCTGTGTTTGGCAGCTTGAAAGCTGCATTTGGTAGCGGATGAAAGCTGCGTTTCATAGCGGATGGAAGCTGCATTTGGCAGTGGATGGAAGCTGCGTTGGCAGCTTTTGGAGGCTGCGTTTACAGCCGAACATGAGCTGCGTTGGCAGCTAGATCTGAGCTGCATTTGCAGCCTTTGGAGCTGCGTGAGCTGCGTTTGCAGCCAGCTTTGACTGTTAGACCCTAGAGGGGGGGTGATTAGGGTCTTATGCTAATCTAATCCGATTATATGCCAATAAAAATAATTAACAAGTTATCCTAGCAAGTATAAAATATAACAACTATATAAGCTAGGATAAGCAATATGAATAATGAGATATATCCTATATGATGAATATATATATGCAAGGATATATAAACTAACACAAGATGATATATCCTATCAAAGAGATATACAATATGATATATGTAAGGATATGCAAACACAAGGTAACATAAACAAATGAAATAGTGGATGAAATAAACATTGAAAGAAAGGCTATAATGATGAACAAATATAAGTGCTAAGCCAAACTCAAACAAGCAATATGATCACGGAGTTCGGACCTTCCGTCCTACGTCTCCGCTCCCCACTCCCGGAGAGAAATCCACTATCACAACCGGGTTTTCTACGTTCACCCGAATAACGTTTACACCTCACACTCGGTTTTTTAGCTAACCAAAAACTTTACAATCAACACTCTTGCAATCACACTCTACACCCTCACAAGTGTTGGACCTAGCCGTGTCTCCCTCAAGTGCTCGGTTACAACCCCTCCCTAGGCTCGTCAACCGACGCCCCTCCTCTTGGAACGATCCCCGACTCTCACCACACACTCCTCTCGGTGTACAAGTGTATTACAAAGTGAATCTCACAATAAGCACAATATAACAAATGATTGTTCTCTAATATGGATGAGAACACAATAAAAGCTCACACTCAATTGTTACGATCTCTCACAACCCTAATATACTATATATGCAAATACAATAAGCTCAAGTGGGTGTGTGTAACAATAAGATAAAATTAAATCTAACTCAAATAGCAAACTAGCAATAATAAGAATATGAAAATCAATAATAAAATTGCTAGAGAAAAGAGTTAGAAAACTTCTCAATAGATCAAGAGGTAGAAGGAGAATAGTTGGATGCCCAAACACCAATAGATGATCTCCTCAAGCTCTTGTGAAATTGATTTCTCAAACTCAAACTTCCAAATGCTTAAAAGCTTCTTAAACACACTTAAACCAAACAAAAACGGTTGTTAAAACTCTTTTAAACTTAGTTAAAAACTCTCTTGGATGTATAGAAGGAGAGCAGCAATGGGGTATAATAGCACCCCAATACAACAGCAAAAACATAAGTAAAAGACCAAAAACCTAATTTTAAACCACCTGTAAAAACTAGCCGTTGTAAAAGTTCTGACAGTTCGGCGGTCGACCGGTCCGGTTGACCGCGAAGCTCAAAAGCACAGAGAATGAAAAATCAAAGCTGGCGGTCGACCGCGACGGTCGACCGGAAAAGTCTCTGGATGTTTTCTCGGTCGACCGGTGTGGTCGACCGTGAGCACAAAACAAATAAGCTCAGAAAAATACAACTGGTGGTCGACCGCACCGGTCGACCGAAAACTGATATATGGCATATTGACAGGTTTTAGGGCTGTTTTGAAAATTCATTAAAAATATCAAATCAAATCCAAAAATAGTGAAACTTGTAGACATGATAATAAACATGCTACAATGACTGGTTTCCAAAAAGGACTTCCCAAATGAAAAATATCATCATTTTGCAAAATAGTCCAAAACACGAAAATGTAAACATATGAATTTTGACATTTAGGCTAAACCATATTTTGAAACTTTGCACAATGATTTATATAGACTTAATAAGATATGTATATAATTATTGTTAAGTCCAAAAACTAAGAATATGTTATTTTCACAAATACATTAGAGAATGAAACCATTTTGCTTTCACAAATACTCATATGTTTCATATCTAAGTAGTTAAAGCAAATCACAATAATAAATATGAAATATGTAATTTCATATTTGTAAACATGAAAACCCAAAACCATGCATGTATATATATAACTATATATATACATAGAAACCAAAACTTATGTATATATATATAACTATATATATACGAAGAAACCAATAAATGTGTGTGTATATGATATTGAGCTTAGAGTATCTAACACACATAATATAAAATCTAAACTAGATTACCCAAGCTTGATCTTGATCTTCATTGTAGCTCAACTTGGTATACATGCGGATGAAGCTTGAACTTGATCTTTAACTTTAAATTGTATGTTGCTTCACTCCACAATTCCTCCAACCTCCATTGGATATGATCGTTATGGCGCAATCCATCCATCCTCCAACAACGTTGTTTGTCTACAATATATAGGAAAACACAAATACTAGACAAACAACATTAGTGGTAAATTGTTTGTTAAACATCATCAAAACAAGAAGACCAACATTGACCTGCGTCCACGGTCGAATTGGTGTTGCGTCTTGATGATGGTACGCAGGGAGGACTTCCACGTCTTGGTTTGAAGAGACTGTCGATTTGTAGTCTCTTTCTGTCAAAGCATTGCAAAGATCGTCATTTTATAATTATTGCTTTAGCTCTTTGATATGTGAGAGTCGTCAGATTGTAACTCCCGATGTTGATTGTGAAGGTTGTTGATTAGAGCTTTCATCAGTTATTGTGAAGGTCGTCAGATTGTAACCTTCATCGATCTACGTGAAAGTCTTTAAATTATAGCCTTCTAGAAGTTGTCAGATTGTAACTTCCATCATCAGTGTTTGATGGGGAATCAGTTATCTATTGTGATTTTTAAACAGCCTACAATAGCAAACTCCTGCCATCCTCGTTCAGCCAATGCTCATCCTCAAGGGTTAGCATATCCGAGTCTTTAACATGATCACCAACCAAGTAATTCAGCTTCTTCAAAGCCTGAGTGGAGCTGGGTTCCTTAGTAAGTGAGGCGTCAGTAATCAACCGTCGTAGTGTACGACGATCCCTATCTCACACAAGCTGAGGAATTTCCTCGGGCCCATCTGGATTAAATTGGGGAACAACGTCAACGAGTGATGTGTCATCAACAAAAGTATAAGTCTCGCTACTACCACCACTTGTCGCATGAGACGAGAACACATCCGAGGGAAATTAAACTGAAACAAATAAAACGCAGTCAGAAAAATATTTCTAAGGCAATATAAGAAGGTGAACTCATCTCGCAAATCCACGAGATAGGGTCACTACCTTATAAATTAGGGAGACAATTTCAACTGCTTCACACGTAAGGGATAATGTGCATTGTCGCATAAATAACGTGACAATATACCCCGCCCGACAGAGTGCAATACAGTATAAAATCGCCTCATTTTCCTTAGGACGTATTTTGATGAAACAAAACATGTCTTTGAAGCGTCAATCCCTACAAAGGAGGATATCAGCTCTTCTTGAATGCCTCACAAAGGAGACAAACGAGGGTGCAACATTCAGAATATTAATTTTGAATTTACAAAAGTGCTAAAATCTCACCCCCGTATGAAGAAGCTGCGGGAGCCGCTCTTTCAACATGCTGAGAGGTCGATCGACTCCTGTAAAATATTGTCGCCTCGGAGACATTGCTAACATGCAGTGAAAATTAGCTGTTCAAGTACAGTTACAAATTCAAGAACCCAAAATTAAAAGGGAAATCATGAACTTTAGCCAAAATCCTACAAACAAAATAGGATTTTACGGTTAGAGTCTAATTAAACATACGGGATCCATATATACAAACGATGGGTTCGATTTTCATTCAAACCCTCTTACAATCAATTTTGGCCAAAATACCCAAAAACCCCCTAAACCCATGTTAAAATTTTGGCCATGAACTCAAGTTCAAGTTGGGCCATGACGAAAGTAGAAATCACATCAAACCCAAGTTCATAATTTGGCCATCATACCCATCTTCCTCATATCAAAATTCGGCCATATTCACATCAAGCTCATGTCCAAAAAATTCAGTCATGTTCACAAGAAACCCTTCAAAAGTTTCGCCGTGGCCAAGAACACACAACAAAAAAAACCACATCTCTTATATACAATGTTGAGCCATACTCACATTACAAGATTAAAGTTCTTATCTTTATATACAAACCCATAAGCTCTTGAATTAAAATCAAGCATACAAAATAGAGGTGATGGAAAATAAGCTTACCCAAGAAGGAGAACCTTGAACCCAACTCAAAAAGCCCAAATCTTGAACTCAAGAATCCAATAAACCCTAGAGCTTATAGGGGAATTTCGGCCAAGACGGTATAAAAGGAGATGATTTTCAAAATTTTAAGAGGTTGAGGGGTTTTAAAGTGTAAGAGTTTGAGGAGATTTAGAATCCTTAAGAGGGAGGAAGTTGAGTTTGTAGGAGTTTTGAAAAAGAAGAAGAAAGAAGAAAGAGGGAGAAGGTGAATACGGTTTTGGGGGGAGGGTTTTGAAAAAAAAAATTCTCGGGCAAAAGAGATATCCCTCTCTCTTTCTCTCTCTCTTTTCTCACGTGTTCCCTCTCTCTCCTCTCTTATTTTTCTCTCTCCTATCACACACCCATGCGAGACACTCATATTTTTTCGCACCTAGGGGAGCATTCTGGGTGTTTTTGGCCATGTATTTTCGTCCATTATCAGCTGTTTTCGCCCGTTATCGGCTATTTTCTACCGTTTTGGTGTATTCGAAGTCTGTATTCACATTTTGATGAGTATATGAGTATAAATTACATCTCCTTGAACCTCTAACGGGTACATGAGGTTAAACTGATTCCCAAACTCTAAGGAGTATACAAGTATAAACTAATTCTCCGCGCTCTAACGCCTTAAGAGCTTAAATTGTATAGACTCTAGTCAACGTATGAGTATAAACTATGTTCACACAAGTCAACGCCGGTCAACGCGTTGCAAATGAAAGTCAATACAGGTCAACGTGTTACAAATGAAAGTCAATTCAAGATTTCGACAACGTGTTATAAATATAGCCCTAGGTTCCCTATGCACGAGATTTGAAATTTTTAGAACTTTGAGGTGAAGCCCTGGCATTTTTGGACAGCAAGGAGCATGAATTTTAGAGAGTAGGAGGAGATCTTGGTGAGTTCTTCAGTATAAAGAAGAGTTTGGCAGGTTTGCAGCCTTTTGGCACCCCTGCATCAGTTGCTTAATATCAGACTTCATCTTGATCTTGAGAAGAGTACTTATCTCACCTTGTTGAGGTATTTACTTCAATTCGTGTTTCCTTTGTGAAGCGAGATCAACCGGATTTGATACTTGGCAGTCCATGGATCAAAGAGTCCTTGGCATAGGCAAAGATCTCACGCAAGCAGCGATCGATAAACGATCATGCGTGTGTTTCTAAGAGATCCCCTTGTTTGTTTTCATTGTGTAAGAAAGTCTTATAAAAAACCAACTTTCTTCTTTTTTGAATCTGTAAGATGATAAACATGTAATAGATTCAGCAATAAAAAAGATTTCCGACGCAAACACTTCTCGGCACAAGGTGGCGCCTACCCTGGGCCGGGTCCCATGAGAGTTTGCTATATCTGTTCTCTTTCTTTTTTAAGTCAATGTAACTATCGATGTTGTTAGACCCTAGAGGGGGGGTGATTAGGGTCTTATGCTAATCTAATCCGATTAAATGTCAATTAAAAACTAATTAACAAGTTATCCTAGCAAGTATGAAATATCACAAGATATATGAGCGAGGATAAGCAATGTAAACAATGAGATATATCCTATATGATGAAATATATATATATGCAAGGATATATAAACTAACACAAGGGAACGCCAAAGCACACTCAAACAAGCAATATGATCACGGAGTTCGGACCTTCCGTCCTACGTCTCCGCTCCCCACTCCCGGGGAGAAATCCACTAACACAATCCGGTTTGGAAGCCGGAACTTCTTCTACACACTCGGTTTTCTAGCTAACCGAAAACTCTACAACTCACACTCTTGCAATCACACTCTACACCCACTAAGTGTTGGACCTAGCCGTGTCTCCCTCAAGTGCTCGGTTACAACCTCTCCCTAGGCACGTCAACCGACGCCACTCCTCTTGGGACGATCCCCGACTCTCACCACACACTCCTCACTCGGTGTACAAGTGTATTACAAAGTGATTTCACAATTAAGCACAATATAGCAAATGATTGTTCTCTCTAACAAGGTGAGAACTCAATTAGGCTTAACTCAATGTCACACTATCCCACAACCTAATTATATAATGTATGCAAATACAATAAGCTCAATGGTTGTGTGTGCAAACAAAGAGTAAATCAAATCAAACTAAACTCAATATAAAACTAGCTTTAATAGAAATGATAATCAACAAATAATTATAAATAAAAACTAGAGTTGAGTTTAGGAAAACTTCTCTAGATCAAGATGGAGAGATGGAGATTTGAAGCCCAAACAATAAGATAGTCTCCTCCACTTGTGAAAGCTAAAACTGCTTTAAACCAAATCCTTAAACAAGCTTAAACTCCCTTTTTAAAACCCTTGTTAAAAACTTCTTAAACTTGTTTTTAAAACTCTCTTGATTTACTTGAAAAGACATCAGCAATGGGGTATTTATACCCTCTAAGAAACTCAGCAAAAACACCCAAAACAAAAGACCAAAAGACCCAGCCAACGGTACAAAAACTAGCCGTTGGAAACAGTAAAAGCCATCGTCGGTCGACCGGAAATTCTGTCGGTCGACCGATGGAAAAGTTCGGTCGACCGACGGAAAATTCGGTCGACCGTTATCTAGGTCGAAAACAAGAAACCAAGCATGACTTATCCGGTCGACCGGTGCGGTCGACCGATGGAGCTTTCGGTCGACCGGACCGGTCGACCGACAGACTCTCTGTCGCCCAATGCTGAAAAACCAACTGATCGGTCGACCGGGTCGGTCGACCGAAATCTGACACAGCTAAAAAAACCTGATTTGCTGATTTTAAAAAGCTGTTTAAAAATATCAAACAAATTCCAAAAAATGTAAAACTTTGGGGAATGATTGTAGACATGATAATAAACATGCTACAAAAACTGGTTTTCTAAAAAGACTTCCCAAATGAGAAATATCATCTTTTTGCAAAATAGTCCAAAACATGAAAATATGAGATACTTGAATTTTGATGTTTTGACATAAACCAACTTTTGAAACTTTGTGAAATGTTTTTGTAGACTTAGTAAAACATGTATAAACTGATATTGAAGTCTACAAACTAAGAATACAATATTTTCACAAATACAATAGAAAATGAAACCTATGAATATGTATATGAAAATATATTTGTTTCATATCTATGTAGATAAACCAAATCACAATAATAAATATGAAACATGTAATTTCATATTTATAAACATGAAAACCAAAACTTGTGTTGTATATATATGTGATTACATATATATACAAGGAAACTAATAAAATGTGTGTGTATAGATAATTGAGCTTAGAGTACTTAACACACATAATATAAATCCTAAACTACATTACCCAAGCAATCTTGATCTTCAATTAAGCTTGACTTGGTAAACGTTGCGGATGAAGCTTGAACTTGATCTTTAACTATGAATTGCAAGGCTTCAACCCGACATTCCGAGAAACATGATCCAATTTTAATTTTTCATTGTTTTCTTTAAGGATCACATTTTCATTAGAAATAGTTTCAAACTTAGATGCTAACAACTCATGATCGGATTTCAAAATTTCATGCTTGCTTTGTAAATTAATGAAATCATTTTGCAATTTGTTAAAGGCATGTAATAATTTTTCACTAGCACAAGCAAGTTCATCATTAGGTAAATCATTAATAGATTTGAACTCGCAAACCTCACTAGGGCTATCGCCTAGTGGCCGTGTGCATGATGCTCCACATGAACTTGAAGCGGGATCCTCCAAAGCTTGTCGGATCGCCTCCAAGTCTCCTTGATGTGCTTCTATAAATATCCATAAGGTGTAAGCACTATCAAAATGAACAAACTTGTTAGACATAGATGAGTTAAAAGCATTTAACAAATATTCTAACAAAATGTTGTTCATAGTAAACATGCGATGATCATTTTTATTCCACTTGGATTTCTCCAAAATGGGCACAATATAAGCATCATCTATAATTTCCCATAAATCAAAATGTTTAGATCTAACAAATAGTTTAAATCTAACACACCATTGGGCATAGGGGAAATTGTCTAATCTAGGAGCAACACTAGAATCATAGCCTAAACAAGATGCATCATTCATATTCATAATTTGTAAAAATATGCAAGCAAGATGCAAATGCAATCAAAACAAGATTAGCACAAAAAGATAACTTGGATCTTTAACTCAAGGCGATTAGACCTTAAATCAAAGAGCACCAAGCTCTGATACCAATTGTTAGACCCTAGAGGGGGGGTGATTAGGGTCTTATGCTAATCTAATCCGATTAAATGCCAATTAAAATTAATTAACAAGTTGTATTCTTGCAAGATAGATATACAAGAGTTATAAGCAAGAATAAGCAATATACACAAAGTGATATATCCTATATGATAGAGATATATGCAAGGATATATAAACAACACAAGGGTAAATAATCTAAACAAGATAGTGGATGAAATAAATGAGTAATGCACAATTGGCGATATAAGATAAATGCAAAAACAACTACGCCAAAGACAAACTCAAACAAGCGATATGATCACGGAGTTCGGACCTTCCGTCCTACGTCTCCGCTCCCCACTCCCGGGGAGAAATCCACTATCAACCGGGTTTTCTACGTTCACCCGAATAACGTTTACACCTCACAGTATCGGTTTTCAACGCTCACCGATCAACGTCACTCCTCACACTCGGTTTCTAGCTCACCGAAAACCTCACTACACACTCGGTTTCTAGCTCACCGAAAACCTTACAACACTCACAATGTAACAAATATAAATTTGTTCTCTACAATAGATGAGAACACAATGAAAGCACAACTCAAAGTTACAATCTCTCACCACCCAACTATACTATGTATGAAAGATACAATAAGCTCAATGTGGGTGTGTGTGTAACAATGAGTAAATAAGATCAAATCAACTAAACTCAAGTATGAAATCTAGCTTAAGAACAATGATAATCAATCAAGTATATAAATGTAAAGCTAGAGTTTGAGTTTAGAAAACTTCTCAATTTGATAACAAGAGATGGAGGGATGATAGTTGGAAGCTCAAACTTCAATAGATAATCTCCTCAAGCTCTTGTGGAATTTGATTCACCAAAACAAACTCTCAATTTGCTTAAAAGCTTTTTAAACACACTTAAACCAAACTAAAACCCTTGTTAAAAACTTTATTAAACTTGATTAAAAACTCTCTTAGTTGGGTTGAAAAGACATCAGCAATGGGGTATATATACCCTCTAAGAAACTCAGCAAAAACACCCAAAACAAAAGACCAAAAGACCCAGCCAACGGTACAAAAACTAGCCGTTGGAAACAGTAAAAGCCATCGTCGGTCGACCGGAAATTCTGTCGGTCGACCGATTTGAGCTCTCGGTCGACCGGACCGGTCGACCGATGACTCTCTGGAAAAATACTGACGAATGGTCAATTGACCGGTCGACCGTACCGGTCGACCGAAAACTGACATTTCCAGAAAAATCGGTTTTAGAGCTGATTTTAAAACCCTGTTTAAAAATATCAAATAAATTCCAAAAAATGTAAAACTTTGGGGAATGATTGTAGACATGATAATACACATGCTACAAAAATTGGTTTTCTAAAAAGACTTCCCAAATGAGAAATATCATTTTTTTGCAAAATAGTCCAAAACATGAAAATATGAGATACTTGAATTTTGATGTTTTGACATAAACCAACTTTTGAAACTTTGTGAAATGTTTTTGTAGACTTAGTAAAACATGTATAAACTGATATTGAAGTCTACAAACTAAGAATACAATATTTTCACAAATACAATAGAAAATGAAACCTATGAATATGTATATGAAAATATATTTGTTTCATATCTATGTAGATAAACCAAATCACAATAATAAATATGAAACATGTAATTTCATATTTATAAACATTAAAACCAAAACTTGTGTTGTATATATATGTGATTACATATATATACAAGGAAACTAATAAAATGTGTGTGTATAGATAATTGAGCTTAGAGTATATAACACACATAATATAAATTCTAAACTAAATTACCCAAGCTAGATCTTGATCTTCAATAAGCTCTTCTAGGTAATCTTGCGGATGAAGCTTTAACTTGGATCTTGAACTTTGAATAGCAAGGCTTCACCGTTATTCCGCCAACCTCCATTGGATATGATCGTTGAAGCTCTATTCCATCCATCCTCCAACAACGTTGTTTGTCTACAAAACATAGGAATGTACAAACACTAGACAAACAACATTAGTAATAAATTGTTTGTTAAACATCATCAAAACAAGAAGGCCAACAGATGTAAATATTGATGTAAATATTTTGATGCATGAATGAAAGTTATATTTTAGTATTTTTGATCTGAGTATCTTCGTTGTTTGTTCTTTTTCTTTTTTAAGTCAATGTAACTATCAATGTAAATATTGATGTAAATATTTTGATGCATGAATGAAAGTTATATTTTAGTCTTTTTGATTTAAGTCAGTGTAACTATTAATGTAAATATTGATGTCAATATTTTGATAAATGAATGAAAGTTATATTTTAGTCTTTTCGATCTGAGTATATTCATTGTTTGTTTCTTTTCTTTCTTAAGTCAGTGTAACTATCGATGTGAATATTTTGATGCATGAATGAAATTTACATTTTAGTCTTTTCGATCTGAGTATCTTCATTGTTTGTATTTATGTTTATCTGCAACTTACCTCATTTTGAGGTTTTTAACTCAGATGAGTTAGCTTCATGCCTTGGTTTTATTTTGAGGGGATGCCAAGGTCTTATATGCTGAAGTCGACCAAGTTAATAGCATGCCTTGGTTTTTTCTCGAAAGGATACTAAGATCTTTCGAGTTAGAGTTGACTGAATTGATGATGTGCCTTGATTTTATCCTAAGAGGGTACCAATGACTTTCGAGTCGTAGTCGATCGAGTTGATGACGTGCCTTGGTTTTATCCTAAAAAGGTGTTGGGTCCTTTTGTTTTGATGATGATTAACAAACAATTTACAACTAATGTTGTTTGTTTAGTATTTGTATTTTGTATTTATTCTAGGTAAATAATAAGTTGGAGGATGGATGGAATTACGCCATAACGATCATATCAAATGGAGGTTGACGGAATATCGGAGTGAAGCAATACAATTAAAGTTGAAGATCCAAGTTCAAGCTTCATCCGTAAGTTTACCAATTTATTGAAGATCAAGATCATTGCTTGGGTAAATAGTTTAGGTTTTTATATTATGTGTGTTAGTACTTTAAGCTCAATCATATACACACATACACGCTTTGGTTTTTGTATATATGTAGTTATATATGTACATATATGTTTTGGTTTAGCTATATAGATATGAAACTATGTATACACGCTTTGGTTTTTGTATATATGTAGTTATTATACATATATGTTTTGGTTTAGCTATATATATATACATATATAACTACATATATATGTAGTTATATATATACATATATATATATATATATATATATTATACTTTTTACCAAGTCTATAAAGCCATACAAGAAGTTTCAAAACATGGTTTAGCTAAAATATCAAAAGCATGTGTTTTATATTTTCATGTTTTGGACATATTTGCAAAATAATGATATTTTATAATTAGGAGGTGATTTTTAAAAACCAGTTTTTGTAGCATGTTTATTATCATGTCTACAATCATTTTCTAAAGTTTGACATTTTTTTGATTTTATTTACTATTTTTAAAAACAGTTTAAAAATCAGACTTTTGTTTCAAAACAGGCTGATAACCTGTTATCAGTCGACTGGTAAGTCGACTGATGACATCAGTCGACTGATGTGCTGACTGATGTGTCGACTAAAGAAATCACCTGGAATATCAAAAGTTCTATTTTGTTTTGGTCGATTGGCCAGTCGACTGATAAGCTCATCAGTCGACTGATAAAGTTCGTCAGTCGACTGATGAGCTGGAAAATACGTCTAACAATCAGCTCATCAGTCGACTGATGGAAGCCGTCAGTCGATTGATGTTGTTT
>NC_033798.1:71610134-71621700 GCF_001876935.1 Asparagus officinalis | reverse complement strand
CTAGTTTTGGTCTTTTGATCTTTTTGTCTTGTTTTCTCTTGGCTTTGGGATTCCTATAAATACCACCACACATCCTCAGTTCTATATACTCAAGAGAAAAGTTTTACAAGAGTTTAAAAGTTTGTTTAGTTTGTTTAAAGGTGTTTAAGCCTTGTTTAAGAGTTTTGTTTGTGAAGACAATTTCACAAGAGCAAGTGAAGATCATCTATTGGTGTTTGAGCATTCAAGTCTTTTCCCTCTCTCTTGATATCATAGAGAAGTTTTCCTAAACTCTATTTCTAGCTATTTATTATTTTGTTCATAATTTCCATAAGCTAGATTTAAATTGAGTTTAGTTTGATTTTGTTTTATCAAATCTTATTGTTACACACACCCACTTGAGCTTCTAGTATTTTCATACATAGTATAATTGGGGTTGTGAGAGATTGTAACTTTGAGTTATGCTTAATTGAGTTCTCCCATTGTTTAGAGAACAATCATTTGTTGAGAGTCTAATTGTGAGGATTCACTTTGTAATACACTAGTACACCAAGAAGAGTGTGTGGTGAGAGACGGGATCGTCCCAAGAGAAGTGGAGTAGGTGGTAATGCCTAGAGAGAGGTTGTAATTCCTAATACTTGAGAGAGACACGGGCTAGAGACCAACACTTGAGGTGGTAGTTAGTGTAGTTATATTGTGATTGTGAACATTGATCGGTGAGCGTTGAAAACCGGTATTGTGTGGTATAAATGTTTTCGGGTGATCGTTAAAAACCCGATGTGATAGTGAAATTCTCCCCGGGAGTAGGGAACGAAGACGTAATACGGAAGGTCCGAACTTCGTGATCATATTGTGTGTTTGTATTATTTACATTGTCCTATCACAATTGTATCTTTTGTTTATCTTGTTTCACCCTTGTTTATATTCCTTATCATTGCTAATAACTCATTGCATATCTTATTTGCTAGGATAACTTGTCAATTAGTTTTAATCGGTATTAAATCGGATTAGATTAGCAAAAACCCTATTCACCCCCCTCTAGGGTTCTTTCCTAGTAGCATTAAGGTGCTTTCAAAAGGTACCAAGGTCTTTCAAGTCGGAGTCGAATTGGTTGATGACTTGTCTTGTTTTTATTTTGAAAGGATACCAATGTCTTTTGAGTTGAACCTTGGGCATCTGCAAAGTCTAAAAGCATTACATAGATATATCACAATAAATTTTGCAAAAGAATATTCATATTCATATGAGAGTCTTACAGTCAAATTTATTAAAATATTTCTTAAGATATTCTATATTCCAAGGATGCTACAAGATTATTTTGTCTAAGCTTTGAAGTAGATAAGTGCTTAGATGCACTTCTTCAATGATTGAATATGGTCCTTTCCAGTTTGTGGCCAATTTTCTGTGCTTGGTGTCTCTATCAAAGATTGCTCTTCGAAGGACAAGATCACTAATGCTAAATTTTCTAGGCTGGACCTTATTGTTGTAGTGCCAGGCGATGCATTACTAATTGATAACTTGGATCCTAAGGGATTTTTCCCAAACTTCATCCATGAGGTCGAATCAAACTTAAAGCCCAGTCACATTCAAGTCTTCATCGAAGTGCTGCAGCGGATGGTAGGAATGCCAACTTCTATTAGGACAATTGCTTCAGCTTCATATGCTAGTTTGAATGGAGTCTCCCCTGTAGAGGTTTTATGAATGGTATGGTAAGACCATAAAATTTTTCGAAAATTCTTTGACCTAGTTTCCAACTGCCTTGTCCATCTTCTTCTTTAAGGCCTGAAGTATGCACTTGTTAGTGGCCTCAGCAAGTCCATTGCATTTTGTGTGCGCCACTAAAAGTAAACTTAAGCTTTATTTTCCATTCTTCATAAAGACTTCAGAAGCATTTGCTATCGAATTGGGTGTCGTTATCAGTGAAAAATGAGATTGGAACTCTAAATCTATAGATAATTGATTTCCATATGAAATTGGTGGTATTTCTCTTACCAATTTTGGCCAATGGTTCAGCTTCTATCCATTTTGTGAAGTAATCAATGGCATCAATTAGGAATTTTCACTGTCCTGAAGCAATAAGGAGAGTCCCTAACAAGTCCAATCCCCATTGACCAAAGAGAATGGGGCTTATGAGGGGATTGAACTCAATGATCGAAGCTCGTGGCATGTTCGAGAAGAATTGGCATGTCTTGCATCTGGAGACGAGTCTTGCATCTATAGAATTGATGGGCTTTTTGTCCAATGAATTCAATCATAACTTAGCACTTCCCATCAATGTGATTGGAAAAGACCTCAGATGATTGGATCTGATACTTGTTACATGGTCATCATGTCATAGAAATTCAATGCTTGCTCAGTTGAATATTTCTTGCCTTCACACTTCTCAATTTTAGGCATCTTGAATTTGTCACAGGGGGCATTCATGATCCAGTAGGTGAGGGGAATGCCCCCCCTATGTTCTTAGTGACTAGGTGGAAAGTCTAGTCGTAACCAGACACAAGGTTGGTGGCCCTGTAGCGGTATGAGGATGCTGAGGGCCACTACGTTGTCCGTGCGGCATGCTCTCTGCCATCATGACTGAAGCTGGGTTTTCCCCCATTACTTCCCTATACTGCTGAGGCTGCCAAGGAGGAGCTGTGAAGTGAGTCTACTAGCGGAGCGGGGAAGATATATACTCAACGTAGTCCTCTGGAGCTTGTTGTTCAACCTGAATGGTGAGTCCGAGAGGAGGAGGGATGACTAGCTAACCCGATAGAGGTGGAGGAGGAACAAATGATGACGAGGGTTATTAGGGAGGAATCTAGCTAAGGAGCTTATTAGTGAAGGCAGCAAGCTACTGCTAAAAAGATTGAGAAATCCTCTAAGTGGATCCCTCCAACTGGGCTTGAGTGACATAGCCCATATGCGACTCTTCAGCAAACGGGTTGAAGGATCGACCATGGCGATCAGAACCAGTGAAAGGCCCCATGGTGGGTGCCAAACTATTGATGTCACTATCCAATAGGGAGTTTATTTGTGGATTATGAGGGGTCTTAGGGTTCTCAAACTTCTTTAGACAACTTGTCCTTGAGCCGATAGTCCCATCCTGCACATGATGGATACACAAGATATCAGAATCGGGTTCTCCAGTAGTTCCTTCGACAGTCAAGTCAGTATAAAGCTTGAGTGGAGAAGATAAGTGTGCAAGAGTTTTCTAGGGCAAAATTTTTACTTACCCTAAGCAGTAGACAGTACTCCCCTTTTATAACAGATCAAAAGGGACAAAAGGGTAACTTAGGCCGAGTTAAAACAGGCGGATTTTTTGGCATTTACTTTACAAGTGTTGGATACTGAGAGAGATGAGTCACCCAGGTGTTTAATATGAGTGTGACGTGGCATGGTGCGAACAAGGTCCGATGAGTCATAAAGACTTATGGGCTAGAGCAATAATGATTCTGGTCATGCATTTAATGTGATGGCAATCGATTGTTGACAGGGGGCTCGAGGATGCACCGCCTTCCAAGTCATCTCACTAGAGGCCGACAAATACAGCCTTTTAGTCAGCCTTGCAAATTGTTGGCTAGGAAGGTTTGAGTGTTAAAAAAGGAGCGAGATCAGTCAAATTTACGAGTAGGCCGACAAGCACTGCCTTTTTAGTTGACCTCGCAAGTGGTCAGCCCAACTGTGGACTTATTTGGAAAAATGGTGCTTATGCTACCTGAGTCTTTCTGCCTTAGAGTGAGGCCGAACTGAAGATAAGAAGTCATGGGACAAGTGTTAACTCTAGAGAGAGGACTAACACTTAGGTTATATTGCATGATATAATAGAAGGCTCTGCAGATGATTGGCTTAATCACCTACTGCATGGTCATCCGATCATAAATTTATGCACATGCTTTTTCGGATCTCCCTCACCTTTATACTTCTCAATATGCATCATCTAGAACTTGGTACATGGAGTGTTCATGATCCAGTCGGCGAATGTAGTGTTCTCTCCGATGGTGTCTGCAATGGTGTTAAACATCCAGTTGCAAGCAGACGCAAGATTAGTGGTGGAGGGACCCGGAGAAACATGAGGGTATCTGGGGCCCACGATGTTGTCCATGTAGTGAGCTCATGGCCGCCATGGCCGAAGCTGGGGTCCCCCCCCTCCATTGCCTTTATGTACTGCAAAGGTTGTCAAGGAGTAGCAGCAAAATGAGTCTGTTGGCGAGGCGATGGAGAGGTGTACTCAATGTAATCTTCTTGCGTTTGTTGCTCAGCCTAACCCACATGAGGTGGGTGAATGAACGCCTGATTCGCAAGAGGAGGAGGAGAAACGAACGACGAAGAAGACTGTTAGGGAGGAATCTGGCTGAGGAGTTCATTTGTGAAAGAAACGAACTGTTGCTAAAAGGATTAGGAAATTCTTCAAGCGGACTGCTTTAGTTGGGCTTCAATGACATGCCATGTGATCCTTCTATGAAAGGGATGGAAGATCGATCTGGATGATCGGAACCAGCCATCTTATGTAAAGAAGAAAAAGAGGCCCCATGGTGGGCACCAAACTGTTGATGTCAGTTATCAACCAGGGGAATAAGTTGGATTTCTCAGTGTATTAGGGTTCCTCAATCTTATTTAGATAGTTAGTGCTTGAGAAAAGGATTCAATCATGCACACAAACAATACGTGAGAGGATTGGAGTTGTGATCTCCGATGGTTCCTCCAACGATCAAGTCAGTAATGTACTTGTGTGGAGAAGAAGAATGATTATGGTGTATCTATTAGCAAGAGATTGCTTAACTTGTGTAACAGACAGTGTCTCTATTTATAGTAGGTCCATAGGGGAAATTGGTAACTTTGGTCGAGACCAAACAAGCGACTTAGTCGGTAGATACTTTACAGGTGTCACCTGCAGATGGGATAAGTCATCCATGCGATTAATGTGATGATGATAAGGGAAGTATTGTGATGATGGATTCCGATGAGACATAGAGACTTTTGGGAGATGAGAAATGATGATTCCAACCATGCATTCAATGCGATGGTGATTGAATGTTCACAGGGAATTTGAGGGCAAACTGCATTTCTTCTCGGCCTTGCCAGAGGGCCGATAAATGACATCTTTTTATTCGGCCTTGTTAGACTTAGAAGTTCTTGACCCAGCCTTGTAGAATGATGACGCGTGGGCTCGATCCTAACGACGAGATTCAAGTAAGGATGTCTTTCGACTTATCCCCTCTTGGGAAGGGTCGAATGTTGATGTGGCTTGAGTCGTCCTGCATAGGGCGAGGTTCATTTGATGCTCAATTAGTATGAGACACATGCTGGCTCCTAGGGGAATATTAACACTTAGCTATTTTCATGATATAACAAGCCTCAAGTTTGCATACTTGAAGGTATTTATGTGCAAGTTTTAAAAAGTTTAGGGTATTAAGTGCTACTTGTAAAAACTTTAGGGTGTTCAATGCAGCCAAAAAAGTGAGGGTATATAAGTGCGAGTTTTAAAAAATTTAGGGTATTTTTTGCTGGCAAATACAAGTTGGGTTATATAAGTGAAAAGTAAGTGAAACAATAGGGTATGTAAACGCTATTTAGTCTTCTTCTTTTCTTTTTTTTTTTCCCCAGTTTTTGGACGTGATAGAAGAAACCCATTGGACAGTTTTCGAATGAGAGAATTGATTGTTAATGGTTGATGATGGTTGATCAATTTTTTGTTAGCTTACTCAGACTTATGTGAAGATGTAGATTTACCTAAGTCCGAGTTTATTTTCATACAAGAAATGGATGTTACGTAGGTTTTTAATATACTCTGATTGTCAAGGTGTGTCCTGTACAAAGGGGAAAAAATGCATACACAACTGTGTTACATGTATGTTAATTATGAGATATAACTTGTATACGTAATATACACCTCTTATATACCATAATCTCCATCCACCTTATACATATAATACATAATAGAATGTGTATATAAATATTCATATATGTTTATTATACAAAACACATACAGTTGCGTGCGTTTATACATGTATGTAACTATAAACATATTTCCTCTTCGAAAGGTTTTAGATCCAGATCTCCCGAACTTTTTGAATTACCATGTAGAGACACGGTCACAGACACGTGTAATAAATATCTCGAATTAATACAACAGGAAGATACCAAAGCATGAGGACTCATTAAGACGCGTTGCGGGTAAGTTATTGGAAACTTATTAATGATTCGGGTGTCGTCGCCCGCCGCCGGGGCCGGGTCCGGTTTTGGCCGAAACCGGCTAGACGCATTCCGGGCTGGGCCCGAGGCTGCCATTGGGTGATGCCGCGGCCCATCGTCTGACCTTTGGTGTTTCGAGCTCCCGCCTCGGCCTGGTATATATGTTATATATATTATTTATTTTTATTGAAGTCCATACACATCTCTTATGTTTATATTGATATGCACTATATGTACCTATATACCTAGTAATACTGCATATACCTACGCCGTAGCGGGAGAGGTTTCAAATAAAAAACTCAACTATCCATGACAAAATAAACCCCCTATCCACTCCGTTGGATCTGAGATTCTCATACACATGCTGAAGATTAAGACCAACTTAATGCTGGGCAGTAAGCGGTAAATCAGGTAAATTTATCAGCTCGCAGAAGGAGAGGTAATCTGAACTCCGTCGCTGCTCCTGACCGTTCCCCAAAAGTCACACATCTCTTGCAGCTTGAAGATTCGGCTCATCACCTCCAAAGAGACCCAACTTTCTCTCTCACTCTACCGCAGCTAACTCTCTCTCCTCTCTCTCTCTCTCTCTCTCGTCCGCCATCAACACAAGCTTCCACGCCGGCAAAGCCAAGCTCCCAAACCCGACCTCTAGTTCCGCCTGCACCCTCGCTGTCCCTCCAACCCGACCATCTCCATCTCCTCCGCTCCATTCCCAGCGAACCCGCCAACTCGAGTCGTCAACCCCACCCCCGCTCGAGCTCCGACCAGCAGCGACGACCGCGCCGCCTGAGTTCACCGTCAACCCCAAGCCCCGACGAGCCCCCGCCGGCGAACTCCGACCCTAGTCACCGCCTCACCTCCTCTCCGACCTCCTTCCTGAAACGCCGTCAGCCCCATTCGCCACCACCACGACCAGCCTTCGCCGTCGCGACCAGCAGCCATCTCCCTTCCCCTCTCCTCTCCGCCGCTGACCGCCAGTTTGTTTTTAACGTAAAAATTGTAACTTTTTGCTTAAAATCATTAAACACGTTCTATAAATGCATGAGTGAATCTCGATTCACTTCAGTGAATCTCGATTCACTTCAGTGAATCGAGATTCACTGCAGTGAATCTCGATTCACTGCAGTGAATCCAGCTTGTTTTATGTGAGGTGTTTGTTTTTTACCATAAAAATCATAACTTTTTGCTGTAAAAGGTGAAAATTTTTCATGTTATAAAATTTTATAGCTTGTTTTTTACCATAAGTTTCTTATTCTGCTTGGAAGGTTAGAATGATTCACAAATCCAGTGGAGCAGCAAATCGATTGGAGTGAATCCAGATTCAATTCGTTGGAGTGAATCTGGATTGAAGATCAATTCAGTGAATCCAGATTCAATGCGTTGTTGTGTTCTTCATGTGAGATTTACAGAGATCGGGAAGTGAGTTAGAGAGAGAGAGTATTAAAGAATGTAGCACTATTAATGTAAGAGAGAGTATTAAAGGACGTGTATTAAATTTGTATCATTGTTCCAATGTAATCAGTCACCATTAATGCAATGAATTGTTCCAATTTTACCCTTTTCACATTAATGCAGTGTATTAAATTTGTCTATATTTACAATTCTGCCATCGAAATCTAGGCCATTGGATGAAATAGAATGTAGGGTTAGGATTGGTTTTTAGTTCTCTAGGTTTTTATTAGAACCTCTCCCTATATATATATATATATATAGACTAGGTGTTATATTATGTGTGTTAAATACTTCAAGCTCAATCATACACACACATACACGTTTTGTATATATATATATATATATATATATGTGAGATTAATGGGTATCCTTGTCATAGGAGGGGATTTCCTCCTTGACGCCTCTAAAATCACATGATTGAGCGACATTGTGGATGATCCGCTCCGTTGAACTTGATCTACATATTCTAAAACCCCAACACACCAAGTTTGGGGTTAACCCGTCGTCGTTTGACCCTTCATCCACTCGTATTAATTTTAACGGTTTTGAATGAATAGAACTTTTCACATGGCTCGATGGAGGGTCAAACGACGACGGATTCACCCCAAACTTGGTGTGTTGGGGTTTTAGAATATGTAGATCAAGTTTAACGGAGCGGATCATCCATAATATCGCTCAATCATGTGATTTTAGAGGCGTCAAGGAGGAAATCCTCTCCTATGACAAGGATACCCATTAATCTATATATATATATATGCTAAATACCCATATTGGTATTTTAATTCTACCCCATTTACCAAGAAGGTATTTTAATTAGGCAAAACCGCCTTAAGACATTTTAATTGATTCAACTTACCAACAAGACCATTTTTCTCGTCGGCGACCAATTTTTCGGCGAGAGCTCGTCACGTGCGTGGCACGTGATGACTTAAACTGTTTTTTAGCTGCTGATGTGACACAGATCTGTCCTATTTTGGGTGAATTGAGATTTTTAGAGGGTTAATTTCAGCCTTTAAACACTGTCACGTCAGAAAATCCGTGCCACATCAGCAGCTAAAAAACAGTTCAAGTCATCATGTGTCATGCACGTGACGAGCTCTCGTTGGAAAACTGGTCGCCGACGAGAAAAAGGGCCTTGTTGGTAAGTTGAATCAATTAAAATGCCTTAAAACAGATTTGCCTAATTAAAATACCTTCTTGGTAAATGGGGTAGAATTAAAATACCAATATGGGTATTTAGCCTATATATATAGTGACATGAATTAATTGGGACTAATTTAGTCTAGTGGTAAATTTAGGAGTTTTTTAAGATGAGGTTAGTGCTTTCAAATCTAGCACAATATATATATATATATATATATATAATTATATATATTTATATATATATAAATTATATATATATAATGAAAAAATGGAGAACATTTGTAATAAGTTGGCTCCAAGCAACTGCACTTATTCTTCACACCTGCGAGTAGAGCATAATCACCTTCACCACTCCATATAGATGTAGAGGATTGATTAGACATCACTACCGAAATTGTTTGAGCAACTTGGTACAAGTTCTCTATTGGTTTCATATATATATATATAAATAATATATATATTATCTTATATATATATATATATATATATAAACACTATATAATTATATATATATATATATGTATATATATTTGTGTGTGTGTGTGTCTGTGTGTGTAGTGTGTGTGTGTGTGTTGTGTGTGTTGTGTGGTGTGTGTGTGTGTTATGAGATAATGGTATCCTTGTCATATGGAGAGGATTTCCTCCTTGACGCCTCTAAAATCCCATGATTGAGCGACTTGTAGATGATTCTCCGTTGACTTGACTACTATCTAAAACCGCCCACACAAGTTTTGGGGTGATACAGCCGTCGTCGTTGACCCTTCATCCACTCGTATCAATTTTTAAACGTTTTTGAATGAATAGAACTTTATTCACATGCTTGATGGAGAGGTCAAACGACGACGGATTACCCCAACTTGGTGTGGTGTGGTTTAGATAATGTAGATCAAGGTTTAAGCCGAGCGGATTTCCATGATGTTGCTCAATCATTGTGATTTAGAGGCGTCAAGAGGAATCTCTCCTATGACAAAGGATACCCATTAATCTCTCTTCTCCTCTCTCTCTCTCGTCTATATATATAATATATATATATATAATTATATATATATATACTTTATATATATATATGTAATATATTATATATATATTATATTCTATATATATATATATATATAGTAATTATTTATATAAATATTATAATAGTAGTTTGTATGTATACTTATTCATGTATAATGTGTATATATAGAATTTACGTTATTAATATTTGGTATTACATTGCATAGTAATAGTAATCATAGTATATTGTCTAGTATATATAAAAGTATATCATATAAGTAAATTGTATATTGTACGCTTAATAAGGCTAACATAAGTATGTAAGACACTAACAATACTCATACATTATCTAATATGTATTTATAAGTAAGTAATATATTCTCTCTTATGCTTTGATGCCTTAGTTTTGTCTTTTTTTTTTCCTTTTTCTTCACCGTTCCTTCTTTTTCATCTTCCATCGTGTCTTCCTCTCTTTTTACTCCCCTCTTTGCTCTCTGTACTATCATACCGTCACTTACAGAGAGAAGAGGAAAAGGAACAAGTCAAGAAACAGAAGTGGCAATGAAGATCAGAATTTCAAAAGAAAACTCATAGTAAACACACTGTTGAGAGAAGACACCAAGTGCAGGGCCTGCCCAAATCATTATCAAGCAAGCAGTAATTGTTCAATTCATCCTTGTAATTCAGAGAGTAGATCTCTAATGCCATGCCCAAGGTCACGGTTTATGTCCGATTTAAGAATGATGCTGGATGCCAATTATGAATCAAAATCTCTGAAACATCATCTATCGCATGGCAACAAAATTGCGGTGTACTGCTGCCTAATCCTTCAAGTATAAAGAGGCCTAGGTCGCTTTACGTAAACAGAATACTTCTCAAAAAGGCAACTGACAAGATGTATTATGATGATATCTGATTGAGCTAGATACAAGATTCAGATCGCAGTGCTGTTCCTTAAAAAAAAAACGAAAAAACCCCTGCTCATCTACATGCTTTACAATTGGATTGGCAAGGCAATGTGGCTTACTCATATGAGTTTGGCTGTCAGAGATCCTGATGAAATTATTTTGGCAAGACATTGGAGAACTGAATAGTGCTTCATTGGGCGCTACAACTCTTCCACAAGCGGTAGAAGAAGGGTTTTAATAGGGTAAAAAAAAAAGTGACGTCATCTGCATGATTGGTCAGATCAAGTTTCTTGTCTATTTGATGTTCAGAAATAAACGCCAATGGATAATGGAAATTTACAGTAACAGAGTTTTGTATATATGATATTGCCGCAGGCGAAAGGAGCTTTGCTATTGAAGATTCAACTTCAGCTACACTAAATCAACAGAAATGGATACATGTCACTATCGTCAACGTACCTCTTCTACTGATTTCGAACCCTGATCTTGCAATTCTTACCCTTGCCACCGAAAGAGTTGCATTCCTACTAGAAATTGCTGCTATCTTGTGATCGAGGATACTTTCAGTAAGAAAGAAAGTTAAAGAGCTGGCAACTACAAGAAGATAAAATTACTAAAGCACAACGAAACTTGCCAGTCTCCCGCAAAAGATGAGGGGGAGTGTGCACGCTTCGAATGTATGAATCATGCTAATGTAAAGGTGTGGCTCCTAGTGACCACAGTTTGCCGGAGCAATGAGGAAAGGTAGCCGCGTCATCATGTTGGATAGATGGAAGGATACTTGTGGAGGATGTGATTGTGGTGGCTGGGATAATGGCTTGCCCTTGCAGTTCTTGACTGTCCTTGTGCTGCTAATGACGTCGTCATCATTCAAGTAAAGGAGTCATCAGCAATGGTACTTTTTTGTCAGGTAA
>NC_033798.1:71609158-71610109 GCF_001876935.1 Asparagus officinalis | reverse complement strand
GTATAGATACTAAGATATAAGAATATAAATATATATAATGTAGTTATAAGTATACTTATATGTGTATATTATAGAATTACAGTTATATAAGTATATTGTATAATTAAATAAGTATAGTAATATACAAGTATATTGCATCTAGTATATATAAAAGTATATCATATAAGTAAATTGTATAATTGTACTTAAATAAGCATAACATAAGTATGTAAGATATAACAAATACATACATAACTATATAATACGTATTTATAAATAAGTAATAAATACTTATGTGATTCCCTCTCTCAAGTTATAACTTATAAATATATACAATATATTTATATATAATATATGTATATAATATATAGTTATATAATAATTTGTAAGTATATACTAATACATAATTATATAAATATAATAAGGTTAAACTAATTTTTTATTAATTTTTATCAAAAAATACAGAAAAAAAAGAAATGACCGGACAAGCCCGGAGCCCGGCCCGCTCGGGCCCCGGGCTCCAATTTTCCAGGCCGGGCCTTGTTTTCCGGATGGACAGCCCTAATAACAGGAGCTTTTTGTCTCTTTAGATGAACTGTTTCATCACATCTTCCGTCTTTTTTAAGAGTTTCCTCGTCATGGGTCTTGCAAATAAAAAAATATTCACCAACATATAATTTTGATTTAAGAATATAAACAATGAAAATGGGTACAACACACCTACCATCTAATTCGTGATAACTGCAATAAGAGGTTGTTTGGTCGTTTCCCATGTATTGGGAAATACAATTCCGTGTAGAAAAATCAAAGTTTTGGGTTTTTCAAACTTTTTCAAGAAATAGATAGTTTGGGTTTGGTTCACACATAAAATATGGTGGAAACCAATATATGCATTTTTCTTATGTTTTGTTGGTATGAAAAAAAAGGAAAATTTTTTGTTGATTAGACATTTTTCCCTTTTTTCTTGTCTTT
>NC_033798.1:71606831-71609148 GCF_001876935.1 Asparagus officinalis | reverse complement strand
GGAAAAGTGTATACGGTCACCATGGTAAGTTTACCCCCACTAAAGAAAATTTTATTTATGATCATTATGGGAGGTAATTTTACTAGAATAAAAGTGCAAATGTAACATGAACAAATAATAAATAACCGAATTCATTATTGTTGATGTACAAGTGATCACACAGTCAAAGTGTCTCTGCTTTGGGATGAAGTAGAGGAGATTGATGAGGGGGGCGCACAAGTAGAAACTCGTGAGAGGATGGGACTAGTTCCCCCGTTGTACCTCCGACAATCTAGTTAGATAATAAACTTGGCATTGGGTAAAAGAAGAGTCCTAACTAATAGCCCCTCCTCTGTATTTTTTCTAGGGTAGTTTTTCAACAAAGAGACCCCCTGCTAAAGGCAAATAGTACCTTAATTTATACTGAAGGGTAAGGGTAGATTGGTCACCTTAGTTGAGTACGGAGAAGTGTAGGCAGTAAAAATTACCTTTGCAGACTTACGTGAAATTCGCCTGAGAGTCGGAGTTGCCCACACAAATTGAGGGTAGGGCTCACCCATGGGCTTGACTCACTAGCGCGAACCCAAACCGCGCGGTCACCAAATTCGCTCGCATTGGTTGATCACAAATTCGCATGTATGATCGACTCGCCTGCACGAGTCAAGATCATCCAGATTCGCCTGTTTACTCGACTCGCCTACATGAGTCAAGATCATCCAGATGACTAAAATTCGCCTGTCTACTCGACTCATCCGCACGAGTCGAGAGTCATTCGCCCACTCCCCCATGACATGAAGGGAGGGAGCACAACACTCGACAACCGCTACGCTGCGTACAGGGATGGACTTCCCCCACTCCCCCACGACATGAAGGGAGAGAGCACAGTACTCCAAGCCCATCAAGTAGCCGATCACAGTACGAGCGATCAGTCAAATCCATGCAGTCTCTAAGTCTGCCTGCATGCTCACGCTTGAAGCTCACCTCGCCTGCACGAGTCAAGAGCTGAATCCGCCCGATCAACAAGCTCGCCGAACAAGTACCTGGTAGTCGCAACAGCACGTACAAGGATAGGCTTTCCCACTCCTCACGATGTGAAGGGAAGGAGTACAGTGCTCTGAGCCCATCAACCAGACGCTCATGGTACAAGCCAAAAGCATGGTCTCTCAACAGTACATGGTCATATCCCATGATTCAATGAGTGGCCATGCCGTCTCTCCTCTATTTAAGAACTTCTTCCGGCCACAGAGAAGGGGTTCAGCGGTTCGATTAGCATTTTTTCAGCTCAGCAGTTGAATTCGCTCGTGGTCAATTGATTAAACCAATCAATCGGCTGAACCACTAGCTCTCGACTCTCGACTGAGTTGACGACAAGCTCTTTGCATAATCCTTGCACTGCAGCATCCTCTCCTAGTTTTGGGCCCTGATCGCTATCAAACGCGGAGGGTCGAACTCTACCGACCCGAGCTCCTACTGCGTACTGAAGCTCGCCAGCAACCTCGGTCGAATCGTCCAAGGGAAGCAGACTCAGTGCGAGAACCGAGCGAGGCGTCCTATAGCTACTGAAAGTCCCCACGTTAAACAAGGAGGGCATTCCCTCTGCTTCTGTTGTAATGTTCGATTCATTAGTTTGTAATAAGCTATTCTTATCAATACAAATGACATCCCTTGTTCGCGGTGAAAATTGCCTTCATTGAATTCATTGTTATCTCAAGTAATTGATTTTTGGTTACAAAAGATCCGGTCTTTTTTAGATCCGGTTACAACGAAATCAAAGGAAATAAAAAAAGATTACAACTTTCTCCTTTAGAACAAATCGCGAGCTCCTGTTTTGCGGTCGCTCACTTGTGTGGGTTCTTTGCCGACGCCGGGGTTAATCCGTGGACCACCGCGCGATCTAGATCCGGTCGGATCTACACGATTCGACGGGTATTATTTTGCGATGGAAATAATAGCCGGGGGGGATTAATTCACCAAGGAAATAATCGCCCTTAGTTCTCGGGACCAAAGGCCAAGCTTTGATCCGGAGTGTGATCTCGTGTAGATCTCAGATCTGATCTTTACCTCTCTCGAACTCCTGCCTTTTGTGACGTGGACGATCGCCGAGAACCAGATCTGAATATTCAAGTCCTCAAGTCTTCAAAACTCCAAGCTTGATCTTCAATTCGGCAGAGTTTCGGCTCTCAAAGTTCCAACCCTTACAAATGAACCAAGGGGGGCCTATTTATAGTCTCTCTGAACTGTGCCCGCGCACAGATCTGGGTCGGCCACCTATGGGTGGCCGGCACTGGGCCGAGCCACCCATGGGTGGCTCGGCCTTGGCCGAGCCCCCCTTAGGCCG
>NC_033798.1:71587015-71606810 GCF_001876935.1 Asparagus officinalis | reverse complement strand
CGAGCCCCCCTTAGGCGTTGGGTTTCGTCGTTTTGCATTTTCGGTTCAGTCCGTGATCCGGTTTTGTGGTTGATTTATCTGGACTCGATTCGTTGACCTGATTTGGCAGTAGATCCGATTCCTGATTAGGCAGTAAATCCACTTCTGAGTTCGAGTCCGAAACTGATCTTGATTCGATCGTGATTCATCCGAGTCTGCCCTTGGTTGGATGACTCGTTGACTCTTCGAACACTTGGCTTAATTCCACACGCGAATGGATGTATTCCGTTGCTTATGCGCGATTCGTCAACCTCGTCGCCTCGTTGGTTCGTCGGTTTGTGCCGAGCTATGCTAAGAGACCTATAAGCAATTTTATACGTCTATAGATACCCCCTCCAAAGTATTTCAGCCTCGTTCTTTTATAGAAGAGTCTGGAATACTTTGGATATGATTGTCCCAACCTTCAGTCGGTGTAACGGGACCTTGGAATGGCTTCTGTTCTTGATTCCTTCAATCCTCCAGGCTATTCGGTGCTTTGTCAAATGTCTGTAAGAGTTCCGGTGCTGCATTTATTATCTGACTGTTGTCGAAATTTTAAACTTGAAGTCGATTCCTGGTTTTCTGATCGTTAGCTGACCATCGATTGTTGGCGTTGAGTCTTTATTTGCGACGCGTTGTCCGGCGTAGTGTTGTTGAGTTATCCTTAAGAATATTTATAAAAATATTCTCCAGGAACTTCTCAACCAAAAATAGGGAATAGTTTACATACTCTTATACCTTATTGGAGTATTAAGAAGCAGTTTATACTCGTATACTTTTCGGAGTATTGATTCTTTCATTGCAACGCATTGATCGGCGTTGAACTCATATACCTTATTGGAGTAATTTCTGTGCCCAAATGAGCTGAACCGGCTTGATAATGAGCTAAAAAGGTAGTAATTAGGCTCAAAAAATCTTTTGATCCTTCCGAACATGTGGGAGAGGCAAGAATAAACCAAGGACTGAACTCTCGGTCGATTTGAAGTTGTTTCGATCCTCGATTCAGCTTCAATTTGAATTCTGGTTCAAACCATGTCTGGTCCGGTTCAACTTGGTCTGGTCTGGTTCAACTAGGCTTGGTTCAACATTATAAAAGAGGGTTTTTCTCTCCTCATTAGGGCCGGCCCCCCTCTTAACCCTTTTTTTCACTTTTCTCTTCCCTCGAGCATCCGTTCTCCCTCAAAACTTCATAGTTGCATTAGATCTAGTCTCCCTTTGGATCTTTGACTGAGAAATCGAGCGCGTGGTCCGAGCCTCTTTCAAGATCTGATTTTTATTGGATCCACGAGCTTTTCCTCAGGTAAATCCTCAACCATTTTAGCATATTTTATGCTTAATTCAATTTATGAATTTGTGGGGTCGCATGCGAGGGTTAGGATTAAGATTTGGCGCCTCGAGCTCACCTTTCGGGGGGGAGAATTGCAAAAAATAGGAACTTTTTCTGGATCTGATTCCTTAATTTATTTTGCAGGTCTCTATGTCTCGTATTGCGAGAGGTCAATCCTCTACCGCGTCGGCTAATGGCGCGCCTCCCTCTTATGCTAGTGAGCTATTTTTTGGAAATTTACAAATTAGTCCATTTTTCATGGAAATTTGCAAATTGGTCCTTTTTATCCCCATTTTGTTCTCCTTGGTGAGGCAATCGGGAAGAGCCTTGATTCTCCTTGGCGAGGATCGACGCTTTAAAGATATGTTTTGCTTGGTCAAAACCATATCTCAAAATCAATAAAGCGTTTTGACGCTGCATTGTGCCTTATAAGGCAGGGATATATAGTCGATATACCCTATCTTATAAGTGCATAATGTGGCCAAATCGTCTCACCCTTTATAAGGCAGTGACTCTATCTTACCCATTCATAGGATGAGTTCAACTTCCTTTTATAATTGAGACTAACAACTGTTTAAATGTTTGCTTCCAGTGGAATATCCTTCTGGAGCATTCTCATCTCACGCAGTGTACGGGCGTCGTGGCGAGTATTATTCGACTTCCGACGATTTTTCCCCTATCCCAGTCATTCCTCAGTTTGCTTTGGGCACGTCGACAGAGGTTGCCCAAGTGGTGAAGGAAGGTGGACATCGAGCTCTTCGCCAGTTGATGGCAGTGGTTTCATATACTTGCCGAAGATTCCTCGGCATCGTTCGTTGACTGAGCTCAGGCGTCAGGCTGTGACACGGGAGATGTCGTGGCGCTTGACGGAGGAGCATGAGAGCGTTCACTGCGGATACATCACTCATCAGGCAGCTCCTAGTTCGAACAGGAGTCATATCACTGGATTGCATCCTGGAGTATTGGGGTTGGATGCACCGCCGCGAAACGAGCTTCTTGCCTCTGCTTCTACTTTGAAGAATTGCCTCGCTGTTTTAGGACGGGAGATGCCTGCGACACGCCACAGATTTTATGGTTGGGTCCACTCTTTGGACAAGCTTTGGTGGACTCGCATGACGAAGTACGTCTTGAGCCGATAGAGTGAGGAGTTGCACGTTTGTGGTCTGTATGCAGCCATTCGTGCCATCATGTATGGTTTGCCTGTTAGCACGAAGCATTTCTTCGCTTTGTGCGAGCTCTATAACCCTGATTCGAACACTTTTCTGACCCGGCAAGGGGAATTGGGCTTGGCCCTCCATGAGATGCACAGGATTTCTGGTTTGCCCATGGGGCAGATGTTATATCAGGAATATTTTCCCTCCAACCAAGATTAAGTCAGCTGAAGGATCGCATGCCCGACCGCTACGAGACATTATGGGATCTCACATGTCACTATCATATCGCTTTGGCGTAGTCTGAACCTTTAGCGAAGAGGGCTAAATCCCATGTGAGCCAGAAACAGTTTGCGTCTTATTTGTTCAGGAATCTAGAGAGCAATTCTGGCGAGGCTATTTGTGAGCTGGCACCACTCACTCCTTCAGGGGTTAATAGTCTACTGAAGAAGGTTCATGCTCATTCCTATACTTTTAACAGTCCTGAGAGTGGTTTTCCTATAGGGACCAAGTTTAAATCATTCTTGTGGCATGCCACCGCGCCGATTCGACCGATGACCCTTCTCGCCGGTTACCTCGCTATCTGGTTAAAGAAATGCGTGGTCCCATATCAGTCTAGTGATATCTTGCCATTGGAGGTGCTCTACCCAGTGGTTCAGCTTGCCTACAAAAAGGAACTTTCGCTTCTTCCGGTGATGGTGGCTAACATTCATCGAGGGCTTCGACAGATTTCTAGTGCTTTTACACGGAAGGAAAGTGAATCACCGGCTCAGATTCCTACTATTAAGGTGGAGCTTCCGTACACTTATTTGATGGCTTGGTTCGTCCTTCATCGTTCTGATATGATGTCAGTACCGTATGCCACAGACCCCTCCACTCCCTTACTACAGTTGTTTGAACACGGCAAGTGGGAGGGGCGAGGATTCCCTGACGTCAGACAGCAGCTACAGGTCCACAAGTGTTGGGCGTTTTCCACTTGCTTTCCACAGTTCTCCGACCGATACGACGAGTGTCTGATTGATGAGGAAAAGCCGAGGGGGTATCGAACTCATTTAGACGTCGGCTGCTTTAACTGGCTGGTGAACATCAGGCCGGGTTATCTGACTTTCCGGGTGAGGAATCAGTGTTTCATAGAGCCATACCTACCCTTCCGATTCGCTCGCCAGTTTGGCTATAATCAGCTTTATGTCGGGAATCCACGTCAGCAGCTTCGGACCCACGGCGGTTTGGTGGACGGTCTTCGTGCATGGTTATGGACAGTGACGGGCTGTACTGGTGCTAAGTTCAGTCTCCCGAGTACTGAGCGGCAGTTGAACCTCACCTTCTTAAGCTGCAAGTGGTTGTTAGCAGCTAATAAAACTGTCCCTATTCTGAACGAGGTTGGTTTCTTACTCTTTCCCTTTATCTTCCAGAATTATTAAGCCTGACTATGGTTTGATGTTTCAGGGACCACAGCCGACCAGGATGAAGAGTTCCGTCCTTCTCCCCAGGCGGGACCTTCGATTGTTGCCCCTGCCGCTAGGCGGAAGAGATTAGCCCGCAAGCCGCGTGTAGTTTCGCGAGCATCTGATATGGATTTGGCCGGTGACGATCCTGCTAGTGATGGAGGTAACATCTACCCTATAGACCAGCCTCTTGATCATTCAGAACTTTGACTCACGCTTTTCCATTTCTATATAGGAGAGCGTGGGGAGAGCGAGATGAGTCCTGATCCTGTTTTTCACGATTCTATATCTTCTGGTGAACCCGACTCACCGCACCAGGTAGAAAGGCCTGCAGAAGCTGGTGACATTAGGGAGACCGTTGATGTAGGACCCGGTTCGATGAATCCAGGTACATCTACCATTAACAATACACAAAGGAGTTGAATGATTTGGAATTTGTGCATTCCCTAATTGTCTCTATACTTCTTGCTCTTTTAGATAATTCGCAGGAGGCAAACGTGGATCTTGGGAATAGAGAGGCTAACGCACCCATAATAGGTAACTCATTTCTATTGGTCGTAGTCTCTTTATTCTCCTTTCGTACTTATATTCTCTTGTGTCAGATTTCTCGACTGATGATTTTGACGAGGAAGGCTTGCTTGTGGACACTCCTATGCTCCACTTTATGTATGGTTCTCCTCAAATTGATGACCAGTTGCCTGGAGATGTATTTCCTGAGTCTACGCTCTCTAAGAATCCCGAGGATGGTTTTTCTGAAGGTACGTAGCTCTTCTCAAGTTAATTATAGGACCAGTCAATTTTTGACTAATGCAACTATAATATGATGCATCTGAGAATTCTATTTTGTATTTGACAGGAGCTTTTGTCGAGACTGATCCTGTTGAGCCGGCTGTGGGACCAACTACACCAGTTGATACACCCCCAGCCGTTACACCTCTACCACCCCCAGTGACTCAAGGGGAAGAAGGTATAAATTGGGCAACTGAGAAAGGTCATTGTAGGCTGTCTAAAAATAATAGAAAGCTGATTCCCCATCAAACACCGATGATGGAAGTAAAAATCTGACGACTTCCAGAAGGCTACAATTTGAAGACTTTCACATATCAAAGAGCTAAAGCAAAGATTACAAAACGACGATCTTTAGCAACGCTCTGACAGAAAGAGATTACAAATCGACGATCTCTTCAAATCAAGACGTGGAAGTCCTCCCTACGTACCATCATCAAGACACAACACCAATTCAATCGCCTAAGCAGCCTCAACCGCTGCAAACACAAACGCAGCTTCTTATGTGAGATGATTGATCTTGATAGCTGCGACAACAACATGACTAACATTATATTAGCAACCATTAGAGGTGCTGATGAGCAGTGTAATGATATTCGACACACTCAGTGGAGATCATGACCTGCAGTTGATAGAGCGTTATTGAGATGCCTCAATTGTCACAAATGGCCTGAATAAGACCTTCTTTACTGGTCATTGGTGTCATCCATATATAAAGACAGAGAAATCTAAATACTGCAAACAATCAACAGCTCGAACGCAGCTCCAATCGCTGCCAAGCACAACTCGAACGCAGCTCCATCGCTGCCCAACGCAGCTCCAATCGCTGCCAAGCACAGCTCGAACACAGCTCCATCGACGCAGCTCCAATCGCTGCCAAGCACAGCTCGAACACAGCTCCATCGCTGCCCAACGCAGCTCCAATCGTTGCCAAGCACAGCTCGAACACAGCTCCATCGCTGCCCAACGCAGCTTATCAACCGCTGCCAACGCAGCTCATCCATCACTGTCCAACGTAGCCCGTCAGTCGCTGCCAAACGCAGCTCAATCACCGCCAGAACGCAGGTCAAGGTTCTGACTCATTCAAACGTGATCGTAACAACTTCGAAGCTGTTCTTCACCCACGATTTGAGGAGTGGCTTTAGTGGGTTGTTACACCCGACTAATGGGGTAACTAAACCCCCATTTAGGCGCGGATTATGGGGGCAGTTACACCCCTAATCCCCCTATAAATAGCAACAAACTCAACAGAGTAAGGGATCTCCTTTTTGGATTGGGGGAGATCGGATTTTTGATAATCAGATCAAGAGAGATTTCTTTTCATTAATCGGAGGGGGATCTTTCGATCAAATCTTATCAGGAATTCAAATTGTAATCGAGAGTTGAGAGAATTGTAATCATTCTTTTTCTAAACAAGTTAGAAAGAATAAAAATCAAATACAGTTCTTTTCTTATTTTCTTGTTACAAAATTTCCAACAAACAAAAGATGGCGACTCCGCTGGGGATCAGCTTCTCTGACGAAGAGGTGGTGGCGCAATCCGACGTTCACCTCACTGGAACAACCGTAGAAACCTTGGTTGTGGAGTTTGACCAAGCCAAATACGAGGAGGCCCTCTCTTCCGGATCGCTTAGCCCTAAAGCTAGGCGAGGTGCTTGCAAGAGCTCTAAAGAGGTCTTAACTGCTATTGAGACGCCAAAGAAAGCCCTCTCCTTTGGCCAAAGACTCAAGCTTGCTCTGCAAGCCGAAGATCCCACGCCTATGTCGACACAGCGTGTACTTGGTTGTAAAAGGCTTATGACAGAGAAAAGCACAATCAACGCCGATGACGCTGCTGCTAAGGCTTTGAAACAAGCCAAGAAAAACACCGCTCGACGACGAAGAAGGTCCATCCGACGAGCACACCTCCGAGAAAATCAATCCCAAGTCCAACGCAAGGATTGCGTTTCCGAAGATCTGCACAAGCATTGCGTTCATACTCCAGAACGTACACTTCGAGGTAATGAATCCAATTACAAACCTCGGGTGATTCAACTTAAACGCGACCCTCAGTGGTGCGTTGCCCAATCAAAGCACAACCCTGTTAAGGGAAAACAAGCACCTCACGAGTGCATCCAAACAAAACAAGACCCTAAGGGGTCTGTTCCGTCAACTAAACGCAGGCCAAGGCCTAGTGTTTATAAATCAAAACGCGACCCCCGCACCTCGATTCCCGGATGCGATAGGGTCCGTCAAGTTCAACAAGAACCAATTTTGCCCATCCAAGGACAGGAGGTTTCATCCCCGACGAAGAATTGTCCTCGGGTCTCTGATTTGCGAGAGTTACTCTCCAGAGAAAAACCAATGCAACGAGCAGCTCATTCATGTCATTGTGAGCGGCTCATTTCAACAGTCCTCTCCGAATGTCATTGTTGTATGCCTGAGTCTCGCAGGTCTGTATTCGACAGATTGTCTGACGTCGCAAGACCTACCAAACGACGACGTCAAAAGAAGAAAGTTTCTGAAGCTGAATACCCTCAGGTTACCATCAACATGACCAGTAGAGGAAAAGCCCCGTGTCCCAGTTCCGATGAATCAGAAAGAAGCCATTCCCCGACCGTTCGAGAAATTTGCGATGAGTTCGAAGGGGTATATCGACATACTCGGTCACGGACTGGAGCTATACGCCCGGTTAATTACCAAAAGTTAGCCCAAGGGATCACGACAAGTGATGAACATTCGGCAATAGCTGAATCTCAATCTTCAAGCTCTATCGGAGCACAGAAGGTTTGAACATTCGGCAATAGCTGAATCTCAATCTTCAAGCTCTATCGGAGCACAGAAGGTTTTTGTTTACATGACGGGAAATCCTGAAGACATAGCCAAATCAATCTTCAAGCTCTATCGGAGCACAGAAGGTTTTTGTTTACATGACGGGAAATCCTGAAGACATAGCTAAAAGAGTGGATGAACATCATACCATGCTTCAGGCACAACAAGAGACACTTCTCCAATTGAAAGATATGTTCGTCCAATTTCTCGCTGAAAAAGGGCAAAAACCCGAGTCTTCCCGGAGGACTACGTCAAAAGGAAAGCAGAAGGCGCACGAACACTCAGATCGTGAGACTCACAACTTGGATTCTTCTTCTGACAATGAGAAGGAGATGGAAAAGGAGCCGCATCCTCAGTCAACCAAAGTAGACGAGCTAGAAGCCCGCCTTAATGCAATGGCCAACAGAAGCGAGCTTCGTGAGGAAGGAGTGATATGACCCTACCCTGCAGAATGGGATACGGCTCCCTACCCGCCAAAGTTTAAGGCTCCGGCGCTGCAACCTTTCGACGGTACAGGATCACCAAATTGAAACTTGCAGGCACAACCTGCAGACTCAGCTTCTCGCTCAGATGGGAGTAGCAGAATGTCGCTCCTAGAGACAATTGGTTTCGCAAGGAGAACAAGCTGAAGAGATTGTCTCTCGGGTCAAAGCTGAAGAAGAGCCATAACCCAAACCGCAGCAACAACGCAATCAGAACAATGCCCAGCGGTCTAAGGGAAAAGAGACTCTAGCAGCTGACTACACGCAAGTACCACCGCCCACTAAGCAAGGCAAGACGCCCAATCAGCAAAGAGCACCCAAGCAGTATTCGTTCAAAGAAGAGCATGTGGACACTCTGTTCCAACTACTTCGGAAGAACAATAAATTACAGCTCCCTGAAATCAGAAAACCAGATGAAGCAGGGAAGGTAGATGACCCCAATTACTGTCGCTATCATAGGTTCTTGGGACATCCTACCAGAAAATGCTATGTGTTCAAGGACATCTTGCAAAATTTGGTGAAAGCTAATGTACTTACTCTGAAGCCGGAGCAGAAGACTGTATCCACTAACCTGATTGCGGTCCAGTTCGGTGACTTTCCCCCTGTAGCTGCTGCAGATGGGGTCATTCCCGTCCATAAAGGGGAGATGCACCTGAAAAACATCGACTTACACAATCAGAAGGACCGGGGGTTGGTACCCCTCACAACCTCCCAAGGAGAAATCATGTGGGTCCATCCTGATCTAGTGAGTGACCAACAGTGGACAAATACCTCGGCTAAGAAGAAGGGGGGCACGGCTAAGTCTTCCAACATGATTAGCCCCTCCGTTACTGAGAACGATGACCACCTCAAGACCCTCACCGACTCAGAAGAAGAGAGGATTGTTTTATCAGCATACCCCGAAGGCAACCCTGGCACTCGGTCAGGGAAAACTTACTTGAGAGACTACGGCCAGAATGCTCAAGAAGCTGAAGAACAGCCCCAAGACGCTGGGGGTTCTGTACCAAAGAGGCCTGCTGACAAAGGGAAGCAAAAAGATCTCCGGTTCAACAAAAATCTTCACCCTGGCGAAACGAGTGCCCCTTACCAGTTCAATGTGATGGCGCAGTTGGCCAACATACCTGCCAGGATCACCCTTTATGAGCTCTTGAAGTTGTCGTCGTGTCCAGGTTGACCCGGGCTCCGCACTCAGCATTATGCCTTACAGGGTCATGCAGGTTTTAGGGATTCCTATGCATCGGTTGCACACTACCCAGACCACTATCTTTGGTTTCAACGCCAACAGTACTCGACCCCTGGGAAAGATCAAACTCAGATGTCAGATCGGAGATCTTAAGTCTGAAGTAGCATGCTACATCATAGATGCGGACACATCCTACAATCTTTTGCTGGGACGATCGTGGATACATGCAAACCGCATTGTCCCATCTACTCTGCATCAAGTCATGAAATACGCCAATAACGAGGGCGAAGTTCGAACCCTGATTGCAGAAAAATACCCTTTCCGAGGAGTGGAGAACTTTCATACTGATTCCGTTTTCTACTCAGAATCACAAGAAGAAGAAGACGTTGATAGCGGTAATGAGGCAGATGTCGAACCAGATCCAGAAGGGAATTGTCCATGGGAGTTAAACTTTGATGTAATTGGTTCAGTCGAGAACAATAATAATGTACCGAGTGAGGGCGAATGGTGCATTAATGAAGATTTTATTTTGGCGTACTTGTCTGATGAACCCATTAAAGTTGGACAAATAGTAAATGATCATGATGCAGGTACCCACTCATGGCACGCATTGTGCACAGAGGCATGTCTAACACTGCCAATCAAGTCATCCTTCGCTTCCGATGAAGAAGTGGAAGACGCACAAAAGGCTTTCTACAAAGTCCCGTCCAAAAGGAAAGGGCAGAAGCCGATCCAATTCGGTAGAGTCAAACCCGAACAACTTAAGCGAGGAAGTTCAAAGGAAGATGACGGAGTTCCTCAGTTTCATTATCACGAACCCAATTCCATCCAATTGATGAAATGAATGGGGTATAATTTTAATGAAAAACAGGGTCTAAACTTCGGGAAAGGCAGACGAACCCCAGTCCGAATGTCTCTAGCCCCTGAAGGAAAACCTCAGGATTATTACCACAAAAACAGAAGTGGTTTAGGTTATGTCACAACTCCTCCTGCCTCAAAAAATGAAATCAGTAATTATCTGCGTCAGGATCATTCGTCCGGAACCTCTTCCTGGGAATCCGACGTCAGTGTTGGACCTTTCTTTAAAAGTTTGACTGTGAACATGGCTTCAACTAGTCACCCCGATGAAGATGCAGGGGGTGACGAAGAGTTAATTGAGTCGACCAACGATCCTTGGATCAAACGTCTTAACATTCTGTGGGATATGCGCTTCGAACAACGCGAACCACCCACTGAAGATAAGGTGATCCAGGTCAACATGGGAGATGAGTCTGACCCCAAGCCTATCTTTATAGCAGAAGACCTATCATCATCCGAGAAGGAAGACCTTACATCTCTCATCCGAGAATATATAGATGTCTTCGCTTGGAATTATGAAGATATGCCTGGCCTTGACCCGAAGGTGGCCATGAACCGTCTCAACATCGATCCGGATGTCAAACCCGTCAAACAACAACAGCGTCGATTTCATCCAGAGATCATGGAATCAATTGAGTCAGAAGTTAAAAAGCTTATAGACTCGGTTTTTGTTAGGGAAGAACAACATCCTGATTGGGTGGCCAACATTGTTCTAGTTCCCAAGAAAAACGGTAAGGTCCGGATATGCATTGATTTCCGCGATCTTAACGCAGCCTGTCCAAAAGACGAGTTTCCTCTTCCTATCACTGATGTCATGATCGACAATACTTGCGGATATGAAAGGATGTCTTTTATGGATGGATTCTCCGGGTACAATCAGATCAAGATGCACCCGGATGATGAAAAACACACTGCTTTTAGAACACCACTGGGGGTACATTGCTATACAGTGATGCCCTTCGGATTGAAAAATGCAGGTGCGACTTATCAACGTGCAATGAACACGATCTTTCACGAACACCTACGAAAGAAGATCGAGTGCTACGTTGATGACATAGCAGTAAAGAGTCAATGTAAAGACGATCATCTTGCAGATCTGAAGACAATGTTCGAAATCATGCGAGCACATCAGCTGAAGATGAACCCGACAAAATCGTTCCTCGGAGTTTCAAGTGGAAAATTCCTGGGATTTATCGTTACTTCCAAGGGAATCTCTCTTGACCCAGAAAAAGTGCGTGCCATCCAAGACATGCCACCTCCGAAGAATCTCAAAGAGCTCAGAGGTTTGCAAGGCAGACTGGCCTACATTCGAAGATTCATATCAAATCTTTCAGGGCGCTGCCAACCTTTCTCTAAGCTCATGAAGAAAGGAATATCCTTTGTTTGGGATGCAGAGTGTCAAAGAGCATTCGAGGAGATTAAGAGATATCTAACTCAACCGCCAGTTCTCGTGGCCCCGATATCAGGAAAACCATTCCTGTTATATGTGAGGGCCATGGATCATTCTCTTGGTGCTTTGTTAGCTCAGAACAATGATCAAGGTCAAGAGCAAGCCATCTATTACCTGAGCAGGACTATGATGGGAGCTGAACACCGGTACAATCCGGTCGAAAAAGAATGTCTCGCCTTGGTATTCGCAATTCAAAAGATGCGACATTACCTAGTTGGACAGACCATTCAGGTCATCTCTAAGGTAAATCCTTTGAGAGTTCTGTGGAAGTTGTTCTTCGACGGGGCATCCAGAGCGAATCCTCATGGAGCAATCACTGCAGGGGTGGGGGTGGTACTCGTCTCCCCGAATGGTCACATAATACCAAGAGGATTTTCCCTAATCAAACCCTGCACCAACAATATAGCTGAATATAATGCCCTATTGTTAGGAATGCAATTTGCTGAAGAACTTAATGTTCAGGGCCTCGAAGCTTATGGTGACTCCCAGCTCATTGTTAATCAAGTCCTGGGGGAATACGAAGTACGCCATGAAGATCTGATCTCGTACTACTTCGCAGTGCTAAAGCAAGCTAAGAAGTTCGAGGGTTTCTTTATTGAGTACATCCCGCGAGCTCAGAATGCTTATGCAGATGCATTAGCCTCCTTGGCAACCTCATTAGCATTACCCCCAGGGGCTGAGACTACTATCTCAGTTGCAGGACGCGAGTTATACTGTTTCAAAATTCCTACAGAGGAAAGCTCAGATGAGACATCGATAGGAGAAGTCTGCACAACCTCGGGGGAATTAGAAGCTAGAGATTGGCGATTCCCGTACATCGATTATGCTATATACGGAATTTTGCCCGATGACCCCAAGGAAGCGGCCACTATCAAACGGAAGGCCCTCCAATTCTATTACGATGCAGTTTCTCAAACCCTGTATCGTAGATCACATGATGGAATTTTGCTTCGATGTCTCTCCCGGAAGGAGGCAAAAGAAGCTCTTAAGGAAGCTCATGACGGAATGTGCGGAGCTCATCAGCCTGGAGCTAAGTTAGGCGATCGTCTTCGACGAATTGGTTATTATTGGCCGAAGATGTTCGCAGACGCGGTGGACTACGCCAGACATTGCCACGAATGCCAAATTCACGGCGATTTTATCCACCAAGCGCCGGGTAATCTACATCCTACATCTGCAACTTGGCCATTTGAAATGTGGGGCATGGATATTGTGGGACCAATCTCTCCTCCAACTTCTAAAGGACACCGGTTCATTTTGGCCGTAACCGATTATTTCTCTAAGTGGGCAGAGGCAATCCCGCTAAAAGAAGTCAAGACAAAGAACGTGATCAAGTTCATTAAACATCATGTCGTATATCGCTTTGGAGTCCCGAGACGAATAGTTCACGACAACGGGACACAATTCGTTAGCTTTGGATTTCAGAGATTCTGTGATAAATTTCGCATCCAAAGTGTCGCATCCACGGCATATTATCCGCCGGAAAATGGTCTTGCAGAGGCTTTTAACAAAACTATCGTGAAGCTCCTCAAAAAGTTCGTTTCTAAGAGCCGACGAGATTGGGACGAAAGACTCGGTGAATGTTTGTGGGCCTACCGCACAACAGTAAGGACCCCTACAAGAGCTACGCCGTTTTCTTTGGTATACGGCTGTGAGGCCGTACTGCCATTAGAAATCCAAATTCCTTCATTAAGAGTCGCTATCGCAACCGGATTGACAGATGAAGAGAAACACGAGCGACGTCTGCAAGAGCTTGAAGCCTTAGACGACAAACGACTTCAGGCTCAACAACAGATCGAACTATATCAAGCCCGTATTTCTAAAGCCTACAACAAAAAGGTTAAGGAACGGATTTTCAAGAAAGGCGATTTAGTTCTGGCTAATCGACGACCCATGGTAATGACCCACAAAACCAAGGGGAAGTTCAATCCCAAATGGGAAGGACCCTTTGTTGTTGAGACAGTCTATTCCAACGGAGCTTATCGTCTCATCAACAAGAAAGGCGACAGACTTATGATGCCGATTAATGGAAAATTTCTCAAGCAATACTACCCGTAAGCTACAAGCTTCTTGAGCTTAACTGGGGGTTGCTCATCAAATGTCTGTCTGAACAAATAAGTTCTTCTACTTTGTATGTCGTCAAGTTAACACTACACCTCTGACGATTTAAAGTTCATTTTAATAAAAGAATTTTTCAAAGTCTTTCAGATAGCTATCAGCATAATCTGTTTCGAGAAAAGATCTCAATTTTGATTACATTCAGCTCTCCTGAACGCAAGTCCTATGGCTACACTCAAAACATGTCTACAGCTGCGTTTCAAGACCTACAGCTGCAGAACCTGATGCTGCGTTTACACCAACGAACGCACAGCGTAGTCATTTCAACTTCCAGAAATTACCCCAAACAACAACAAAGGGGATCCGTGACAAGTCGGAGTGCGTCAGACTTGTCTGAACACAGCTCAAATCTCAGAGCTGCGTTCAGACCTGTATGAACCATGCGTCCTTGATAAAGCCTGCGTTCAGTCCACCTGAACGCAAGTCCTCCGGTTGCGTTCAAAACATGGCTACAGCTGCGTTTCAAGCCCTACAGCTACAGAATCTGACACTGCGTTCACACCAATGAACGTGCAACATGATCGTTTCAACCTCCAGGAGGTATTCTACAAACTAGAAGAAATCAGGTTTTTCTAAAAGACCAGACTTATGACCATCATCCAAGTCTTGAAGTCGAGGTCAAACCTGTTTGACAAAGCCAGATGTCCTCAACGGGCCTGCGTTCAAACCATTCAGACACAAGAGAATAACTTTACAGAAGTTTTCATACCACAAGAAAAACCATATCATTTCAAGAGATGTCCACAATTCATCACAGGCAAAAGTCATAATTGTCATGAGAGTATCAAAAAGTTATTACAGACTAAAAAGTTATCGAATATAAAAAGGTGGTTCCCGAAGAGAAAAGGACGCGAGATGGGCCCTAGCCTGAGCTATACGTGCAGCATTTTTAGCTCGGACCTCTGTGGCAGCCTTCGCTCTCAGTTCTTCGGCGGTGAGAGCAGCAGAGCCAGCTTCTGATCGCAAAGCCTGAAGAGTCTTTTCTATCTCAGGCTCCAAGTCAGTGCTCTGCAGCTCTTCTATGAGTTCCACTGAACGTCTGAACGAGTGAACCTTCCTGACACAGTGACCAGCCCAACTGCGATTGAGGCGTTCTAGCAAGTCCATCACATCAAAGAACGAATCCAGAAAATCTGAAAATGGAGCCCATCCTTGCTCCGCGATGAAGTGTGCCTGCTTCACCATGTTCTCTAGGAGATTGGTGAGGAAAGTTACACTCTCAAGGTCTGGGGTGTACATTTTACCACGAGGAACCATTGCAAGCGGTGTAATTAGAGGGGCGTTCTCTGGGAGAACTCCTTCTTCTTCATCATCAGATACAACAATGGGCTCAGCAGCAGAAGCCCCACCTGGCATATGAGCCAAAGCAAAGTTAATAAAATAGATGGAGGCAAACGCAGTAAATCTAAACATGCGTCAGGATCAGCCTGAACGCAAGGAAGTTAAACCTGCGTTCAAAAGCTATGAACGCAGGACTTCTGCCTGAGTTCCAGATTAAGAGATTAATCCCTTCATCTTATCAATAAACACGGAAGCCTTCTTCCACATTCAAGATCAAAGAACACATGAACAGTTGTTCGTATCTAAGACAAACAATTGTTATCAATAAACACAGGAACTTTTCCATGTGTTCAACAAGGAGAGTTCAACAATGGACACAAGAACTTCTCTTGTCATCCAAGATCAAAGAGATGAACAGTCTTTGGTCAAGAAGCATACAAGTTCTTCTCAAGATTGAAGAGACGAATTTTATTCGTCATCATCAACCAGAATTCGTCTTCAGAATGTCAAGAAAACCCATTGACAAAGAATACTTAAAACGAAGAAGACAGGGATACTCACTTCGATGTCCAGGCGTCGGAGGCGTCGACGACGGTCCGGAGGCGGACCCAGAAGCATCCTTCGACGGCGGAAGAATGTCCGCCATCTGTTCGTGAGATCTCTTGGGAGCCATGGCCAGATGACGAAATCAGATCGTGGAAGAAATAACGAGAAGAAACTCGTTTGGGAGTTCAAGAAAGAAGCTTAAACGTTAAAGCCTCTTGACATGACTAATCAACCCAATTTATAAATAATTTATGACGGTGCAGAGTCCCAAGACTCCCGCTTAAAGGAGATCTCTTCGTCATCATTACAGCCGTTTGGGCTTCTGATAAGACGCAAGACAAAGCCTTGCGTTTGGAAAACGTATAGTGGAAGCCAAACGCAATAATCTGGAGGTGCGTTCAAGCGCACAATATCCACAATTCAATTCGAAGGCCCCAAACGCAGGGGGTGATCCTGTTCCTCTGAACCCCTACAGCTGCAATTGGGATTCTGTTACACGATAACAATTATCGCAACACTTCTAACTTATCGACTCTCGTCAATAGAGCGATAAGTCCTCAAAGTTGCTCCAAACGCAACACTTCTAACTTATCGACTCTCGTCAATAGAGCGATAAGTCCTCAAAGTTGCTCCAAACGCAACACTTCTAACTTATCGACTCTCGTCAATAGAGCGATAAGTCCTCAAAGTTGCTCCAAACGCAACACTTCTAACTTATCGACTCTCGTCAATAGAGCGATAAGTCCTCAAAGTTGCTCCAAACGCAACACTTCTAACTTATCGACTCTCGTCAATAGAGCGATAAGTCCTCAAAGTTGCTCCAAACGCAACACTTCTAACTTATCGACTCTCGTCAATAGAGCGATAAGTCCTCAAAGTTGCTCCAAACGCAACACTTCTAACTTATCGACTCTCGTCAATAGAGCGATAAGTCCTCAAAGTTGCTCCAATCGCAACACTTCTAACTTATCGACTCTCGTCAATAGAGCGATAAGTCCTCAAAGTTGCTCCAAACGCAACACTTCTAACTTATCGACTCTCGTCAATAGAGCGATAAGTCCTCAAAGTTGCTCCAATCGCAACACTTCTAACTTATCGACTCTCGTCAATAGAGCGATAAGTCCTCAAAGTTGCTCCAAACGCAACACTTCTAACTTATCGACTCTCGTCAATAGAGCGATAAGTCCTCAAAGTTGCTCCAATCGCAACACCTTCCACTCGTCGACTCTTAACAATAGAGCGACGGGACCACAAAGTGTGCCACGTTAATACTGTATTCCTGGCATTTACATTATTCTTCCAATATTTAAGGCAAAAGCATAGTACAAGAGGAATAAATAGTTGTTGTCGCAATATCAAATTGGTATTTCATTGTTCCATGTCAAAACATGATATGAAAAAGAAACAATAAAAAGCCAAACGGCAACACTACCTTTATTTAAAGGAAAACAAGGTGACCTAAGATAAGTGTTGTTCCTACCAAAAGAACGATACGAAAACAGGCTCATCAATTCATCAGATCAAATGAAGTTAGCTGAGACTTAATGTCAGAAAGTTTTTCTTCATGGTCGGCCCGAACCAGCATCTCGGCCCGTTTCCGAAGCTCGTCCTCACTAGACAGCATGGCAGCTACCTCCTTCTTAGCCTCTTCCAGAGCACCAGCCTTGGCACGGTAATTCACCAGGGAAGCAGCACTTTTGACGTTGAGCTCAGTGACAATAGATTCTTCTCGTTTGAATTGAGCCTTCATCCTAGTCAACTCCACTTCAGCGGCAGCGATCTTCTCTCGCAAATTCTCCAGAGAAGTATTCGAAAGTGTCAGCTCAACTTGTTTTTGAGCATGTAGCTGTTGCAGTTGTTCAACCTCAACCTCTTCCTCAGCTATATGACGTTGAGCGGCTTCATACTTATTGAGTTCTTCGGCTCGAATATCCTCAAAAGTAGATGCAATCTGCGCTTGGATATCAGCGCGACCCAAAGCCTCCAAGAATCTGAGTTGTCCCTCTAGACGTGAGATAGCTTCAGAGCAGCGCTGAACGACGTCGACGTCACCTACAAGCTTGAGGTTGTTCAAACTATTCGTGAGCATGGGTTTGAAGGTATCAAAAGTATCTCGTCCGGCTAGCACAACCTCAATTATTTTCTTGGTAAGCCCTCTCAAGTAGTCAAGGGAAATCTTGACAAAATCTGGTACGTCTGCGGGGCTCGAAACAGCAATAGGCGACGGTACAGAAACTTCTGAAGATGCTAAGCCAAGTAAAAGACCAGCAGGCGATTTCGGTGTAGTGGCTTGTGAAGGAGTGCCGATATCCAGCTGAGATGGACTCGATTGCAAAGCCATCAGTTCCCCCATTTGAGATGACCTTGGAACGTCTACCACTTCGGTAGAGGCTAGAGAAATTGTCAGTAAAGTCGTCGGTGGAAGAGCCGTTGTGGAGGTCTCCAAACGAGGTGGCTCTGACACCTGAGCTGGTGGTGGTATAAGCTGTTGCGTCGAAGGAGGGGTGACAGTACTCGCTTCATGTATCATAGGATCTGTATGAGAAATCTATTTAAATACAGAGAAAAGATTAGTGGAGCTGAAACAAACGGCACTTACCAGTGAGAGGTAGGGGAATGTAGGCTGACGCTTTGTCGGAAAAGGATGATGGTGGGATATACCAGTCTTCTGGATCATCGCTGTCATCACCCAAGTTGTCATCATTTTCATCACCTCCACCTTGGTCTCCATCATCATTCATATCATCATCACCCCCACCTTGGTCACCCTCATCATTCATATCATCATCGCCGTCGCTATGATCCATGGGCTCATCCTCGCCTACGGAAGAAAATGCTGATGCATCTTCGGTGATTGTAGGCTTTGCTATGATCCCAGTGGTAGGGCTAAGCTGTGAATCGCCTACAATTGGCAATAACACAGAGGTGGAAGGAGACTTGTCTGTTGCTGGGTCTTGCTGGGCAGTCACAATAGGTTCGGGGACAGGAGGTATATCTTCTACCACGTGAGAAGTAGTGGAGGCAGTATCATGAAGCGTGCCTTCGGGGACAAACTCCGCACCCCCCTGCAAAAGATTCATCTCCATGCTCTTCTTCATGCAATGAACGAGCAGAAGGATCATGGCCTCCTAAAGCAGGACTAACTGTGGGGAGAGTAGGCTGAGGCGAGAGTTCCAGAGCAGTCGATTCTTGTTCTTCTTCTTCAGAACGCCATGTTTTCTGAGCGTCCGACATAAGTTTGGAAGCAGGGGGTTCAAGCGTTAACTTCCGACGAGCTCTTTTGTCATACTTGGCTTCTTCGACCGCCCCCAGCGCCCTTTTGCCCGTAGCACTCTGACTCCGGGTCAGAACTCTTGAAGGTTGTACCTTGTGGGTATCCGGTATCCTGATCTCTTCCTGAGCTCGCTCTGGTGACTGTTGCCGTTCACCCTCCGTAATCGACTTTTCATATGACAAATATTCATTGGCACCCCGGGCACGGAACCGCTTAGCACTCTTCTTTGAAGCATACCATTTGCGGATGTCTCTTAAGCAGGAGGTATTCATGTGGTAAGCTGAAATCTGAGAAGCGGCCTGGTACCATGTACAGAAGCTCAAAGAAGTACGAGCATTGGGCGTCTTATGTGGCAGTCGGAATTTTGCTCCGGTACAACCAGCTACTGAGTAGTACCAAGCTCTTGCTCCTTCATACACATTACCTGTGTATGCAAGAGTAGGGTTTGGGTTCCCAACATAGAGCTGATCATAGCCAAATTGCCGAGAAAAACGATGACCTAAGACAAAGTGTTGTTCCTACCAAAAGAACGATACAAAAATAGGTTCATCAATTCATCAGACTAAATGAAGCTAGTTGAGACTTAATGTCAGAAAGTTTTTCTTCATGGTCAGCCCGCACCAGCATCTCAGCTCGTTTCCGAAGCTCGTCCTCACTGGACAGCATGGCAGCTACCTCCTTCTTAGCCTCCTCCAGAGCACCAGCTTTGGCACGGTAATTCACTAGGGAAGTGGCACTTTTGACGTTGAGCTCAGTGACGATAACTTCTTCTCGTTTGAACTGAGCCTTCATTCTAGTCAACTCCACTTCAGCGGCAGCGATCTTCTCTCGCAAATTCTCCAGAGAAGTATTCGAAAGTGTCAGCTCAGCTTGTTTTTGGGCGTGTAGCTGTTGCAGTTGTTCAACCTCAACCTCTTCCTCAGCTATATGACGTCGAGCGGCTTCATACTTATTGATTTCTTCGGCTCGAATATCCTCAAAAGTAGATGCAATCCGTGCTTGGATATCAGCGCAACCCAAAGCCTCCAAGAATCTGAGTTGTCCCTCTAGACGTGAGATGGCTTCC
>NC_033798.1:71582531-71586015 GCF_001876935.1 Asparagus officinalis | reverse complement strand
CTGATGAATATCGGCTTTGGGTTGTCCTCGTCGCCCATGTTAACTTGGACTATTTTATCCTCAGTGGGGAGTTCTCGCTGTTCGAACCTGTCATCATACTGCATATTCAGATGATGAACCCATGGGTCTTCCCATGTTGGCATTTGATCACCGTCCTCCATTGTAGATGGATCAGCTGTAGCCATGTTTATCATTAGGGTTTTGAATGCCTCCCCTAGACATGTGTCGGAATTCCCATCAGAAGAGTATTCGTTCTTAGTTTTGTTAGCAATTTGATCGATGATCTGCCAACCACATTCATCATCGGACGAGGAAACATAGCCTAAGCCTCGCCCGTATTTATAATAATCCTCAGGTCTCCCTTTTGGTACATATACCGCTTTGGCTGGAGTACGAGGACCTCGATCGAAGTATAGACCTTCTCCGAGTTTGAAATCGTACCCCTGCTTTTCCATGAGCTTGCGCGCTTCTGGACTATACTTAGATAAATACCGACCAGGTATGTCATCATCTTCATCTTCACTTAGGAAATGATCTGGTAACGGAGAGCTTTTTCCTTTACCATAAATTACTTCTTTTGCACCTCCTACCTTGTTTGGGATGATCATGGTTGTTCCAAAAGAATGTTGGAGGCGTTCCTTCGTTACATAAGACGATCGAAGTGGCATATACAACTCAGGATTATCATACAGCTCTTTTATCACATCATCAAGAGACAAGGAGTACTCTAAATCATCTTTTATTGCAATATCGGCAAGTTGCCAGTTACAACCTCCATCTGACGATTGTTCATCGTCAAGATTGATTACAAAGGGTACAATGTCATTTAAAACAAAACTAACTGGAATACCGAGGAAATGCATCAAGCGAAGTGGCATAATACTCACAGCAGAACCCGGATCCACTTGGATTCGGTTGACTTTGTTGGAGCCGATGTACCCGATGAAGTATGGCCGTCGATCGTGCTTCGAATTCTTCGTCTGCATGTCCTCTTTGGTGAAGGTAATGCAGGGAAGGTTTTTAGTCGCTATGTTGCACTGTTGACTCAGCGGTTCTGGCTGTTCAGGCACTGGCTTGATTTGAGTCAGAAACACCTCTGAATTGGCCAAAGCTTCTTGCAAGGCCTCCCTGGTTTCCTTGGACAACCACAGCAATTCATACAGCGTTATCCGTGCTGGAATATTGTCTAGTTGAGCCATTATATCGAAGACTTACGGAGTCTTCGAGCTTTCCGGTTTATCTCTTCCAATCGGACGACTGAAACGAGACTGCTTCGGATTCTGAACTTCCTGGGGATTCTTCTCTTTCGGTTTATTCACCGGCTGTCGTCGAGCCTCTTCGCCCGGTGTAGGACTTGTAATCACCCCCATCTCCGTGAAAGTTTTGGCTGGTCCCCGTTTATTCACCCTCTGCTCACTAGGTGGTGGATAGTTGTAATGATACTCATTTCCGCTTCGAGTCGCAAAAACTTCTTGTTCTTCTTCAGAGAGTGGGAAGGTTAGGATTCTTTCGTCATCTTCTCCTGGGATAGCAGAGACTCCGCAGCAAGACTTTCCTTTCCCTTTGGACTTCTTCTTGGATGACGATTCGGCCCATTGTTCATCTTCAATCAGGTCGGGGTGAACCCAGAGGATTTCGCCGTTTGGGGCTATGTGTGGCACAAGTCCTTTTTGGCGCTGTCCATGCGGGTCGTCGTTTACTGTCTTCATCCCTACTTTGGTGATGCGCTCCGGTTTGAACCATATTGTGGGCACCGATCCAAAGCTGATTGAAACCGCGTTTGCTCCAACATTCTTAGACGGCTTCGGGGTTATGACGCCTACATCAATTAGCGCCTGGATCTTGTCCTTGAGGTGGTAGCATGACTTCGTAGGGTGATGGACCGCCCTATGATATGCACAATACCTCGGATCCGTCACTTTGCTAGCCCCTTCTTGATCCACAATCGCTGGCAGCTGAATTTTGTTGTTCTCCAACAGGTACTTAAAGATGCCGGGAACTTCGTCATCTTTGAAGGAGTACACTTTGGGAAATCTTGGCTCTGAAGACTTCTGCTTCTGAGGCCGTTGTTGCCATTGTGACTGCGATTGTTGTGTTGCTGCTGCCGCTGTTGTTGTTGCTGAGGTTGCAATTGAAAGGTTTGATTAGCATCAACTACATTAGCATGTGCCTTACCTTTCCCCCGTGGGACGAAATTCTGTTGCGGAGCATTATTCGCCTGTTGGCCTCTCTTCGCCTTCTTTCTTCTGAGGAATCGCCTCGGACCTTCAGATCCTTCCATGTCTTGGACGGTGATGTCCCCATTGCTTCCAACACGTCCAGTGCGAGGTTGTTATGGCAAGTCTGGAGGATGAATTCCTCGGTGATCGGGTCCCGACAGTTCATCGCCTTGTTCCGGAACCTTTTGACGAAGGTGTCCACCAAAAGCAACGACCCAATGGATATCTCTGTGTCGTCGTCGAAGAAGTTGGCGAGGAATTTGGTCTCCATGTCATCCCAACTATTCACGCTACCTGGCTTGAGGCGGCGATACCAATCGAAGGCGGCTCCGCGAAGAGTGCCGACGAATGACCGCACCATCAGAGGCTCATTGCCGGAGATTACCCCCAAGTGTGATTTGAAATAAATCAAATGTTAAGTGGGGGAACCCATCCCATTAAACGGCGTGAAGTTAATTAAGTTGAACTTCGCCGGATATGGGATTGATTCCCACTCTCTTGGGTATGGACAAGGAATGCCCGTCTTTTTCATCTCTTGAGCGGAAATCAATGTATTGATTTTGCTCTCGAGATTTTTAAATTTTAGATTTTCATCTGTGTTTTCACTAGCATTCTCGTTACCACCCCCTGCATTGACGGGAGGATTATTGGTATTACGAGCTTCATTCGTATCCTCGTCTTCCAGATTAACCGGGTTACGACGACTTGGCTCGCCTTGCTGGTTCGTCAATGCTTGGATTTGTTGGTCATGCATTTCTCTCATGTTTTGCATGGCCATCTGCATTTCGAACCTGAAGGTTTCCTGTTGCTTAGCTAAGGCGTCTTCAAGCATTTTGGCCACTTGCTCCGCACTTATCATAAGTGCCTCGCGGGGTTATCCCTCGCTGGATACCGTATTATCTGATGCAACCGCGGAGCCAGCATCAGATTCTTCATCTTCTGAAGGGAGTCTTGTCCGAACCCTACCATAGGTTGCTCGCTTGATGGTTCCGGACTGCAAACGGGTCCTAGGCCGGGATGCTTTCAGAATTGACTCGAGATTATCTCGCGCCGATGTCCCTCTGCTGGTCATGTTGGTGGTGACCCTCGGAAATTCTCCCTCTTCAACCACCATTCTTCTTTGTCGGAAACGCCTAGGCCTTGGTTTTGGCGTTTCAGTATTAAGCCTTTCGAACACCGAAACTCTCTCAGGGACTGCCTTGATGCAGTTGCACTCAGACAGTACCGCCCGAATGAGCTTTGAACAAGGGCACTGAGTTTCTAGC
>NC_033798.1:71581530-71581936 GCF_001876935.1 Asparagus officinalis | reverse complement strand
GAGTAGTTGCTGGAATTATCGGCGATATGGGTTGTTTCGCCGGGGGTTGAACTTTGGTTGGAGGCTGCTTCGGCCTCCACACTTGGCGGGTTGATGGCGGCTTTTTGGCCACTCTTTCTTTCTTCAATTCTTCGGCCTTCTGCACAAGGATTTTTGCTTGTGCAAGCAGTGCACGGCGTTTGTGAATCCTCTCTTCAAGTGTCGAACGATTTCGTTTGACCCGGATCCATTCGTTCGTTGGCGGCTTGGAGGAACCGCCATTCTTCAGTTGTTGAGGCTGTTTGCCTCTCCTATTCTTCAGATCCGCGTTGTAGCGGACTCCGTCCGTGGACTCCATCGCCTTAGCGAATTGCCGCGCAAGGCGTTGACGTCGCCTCTAGTGGGCTCTCTTCGAGAGAGTCACAAC
>NC_033798.1:71558434-71581256 GCF_001876935.1 Asparagus officinalis | reverse complement strand
TGCGACGTGACGATCTCGGCAGCGAGATCGGTGGCTCCCACTGTGGTCGCCAGATTGTTCGCGGTGAAAATTGCCTTCATTGAATTCATTGTTATCTCAAGTAATTGATTTTTGGTTACAAAAGATCCGGTCTTTTTTAGATCCGGTTACAACGAAATCAAAAAAAATAAAGATTACAACTTTCTCTTTTAGAACAAATCGCGAGCTCCTGTTTTGCGGTCGCTCGCTTGTGTGGGTTCTTTGCCGACGCCGGGGTTAATCCGTGGACCACCGCGCGATCTAGATCCGGTCGGATCTACACGATTCGACGGGTATTATTTCGCGAAGGAAATAATAGCCGGGGGGGATTAATTCACCAAGGAAATAATCGCCCTTAGTTCTCGGGACCAAAGGCCAAGCTTTGATCCGGAGTGTAATCTCGTGTAGATCTCAGATCTGATCTTTACCTCTCTCGAACTCCTGCCTTTGAGCCACCTATAGGTGGCTCGGCTTTGGCCGAGCCACCCATGGGTGGCTCGACTTTGGCCGAGCCCCTCTTAGGCATTGGGTTTTGTCATTTTGTCCGGTCTCATGGTTGATTCGGACTCTGATTTGTTGACTGATTTGGCAGTAGATCTGATTCCTGATTAGGCAGTAAATCCACTTCTGAGTTCGAGTCCGAAACTGATCTTGATTCGATCGTGATTCGTTCGAGTCTGCCCTTGGTTGGATGACCGTTGACTCTTCGAACACTTGGCTTGATTCCACACGCGAATGGATGTATTCCGTTGCTTATGTGTGATTCGTCAACCTCGTCGCCTCGTTGGTTCGTCGGTTTGTGTCGAGCTATGCTAAGGGACCTATAAGCAATTTTATACGCCTACATCCCTGTTTCGGGAGATCAAAATTTACACCTACAGAAGATGGCGATCACAGTGGGAGAAACTATTTCTTCAACCAAAATGGTGGTAGCTCAGTTCGACGAGGTTGCTGTTGGAACAACTGTGGAGTCCCTAGATATCAAGTTTGACCAAGCCCAGTACGAAGAGTACTTGTCTTCTTCCTCCTCTGGTGGCGATGCATCCCGAAACACCATAGAGTCGTGCGCAGAGGCCGACCTCAAACGGTCAAAGCCTCCTCACCTAGAAACTCTATCCGAGTCACATCGGGGGAGCCTGCTCCCTCCAAATTGATCAAGGCTAAGCCAAAGGTCGAGAACGCATGGTGAAAGACTGCCAAATGGGTCGCTAAACGACCCTCACAGACACCCGCCCAGGAGGAAACAGTTGTTCATTTTGGTGCAGACCATGTGGCCGCAATCCGCACGGACGCTCATCTCTCCAGAAGAGCTCGCCAGCGACAAAGACAGGCCCTCGCCTAACGTGGAGCCCAAGCCTTCGCCTCATATGACGGCCTGAATTATTACCCAGGTTCGAAGAGTATAAGACGAAGGGGCAACTCACCCGGCACTAGAAGGCTCTCTAAATCAGGCACGCCAACCAAGATGGATGGGACCGCCCGCTCAGGTGGACTTCGCTTCTCAGGACACATCCATGATGCGAACAGACCACCCTGAATGAGCGAGCCTACCCGAGTAGGTGAACCCTCGAAAGCGGGCGAGCCTCACCACGACCACTCAACGGATAAGCGTACTGAGCGAAAGAGCCCTAACTACAAAGGCAAAGCAATAGGCGATACCTCACAAACTCGCCTGCGTGAGCCAAGAGTTGAGTTTCGCCTGCATAATGGAGTTCTCCCGAGCGTGAAGACTCGCCTATCAGGGCAAACTCACCTAACTCCAACACTTAACCAGTCTACCCGGTGTACACCAGGGAGTGTATCCAATACTCTCTCGTGCAACCATTCGGGCGATCTTTCTGATATTGGGGGTTGTCGCCAACCACCCGCAAAAGACCTCCGGGGTTACTGTAGAACCCCGTATTTTTGTTAGAAGTATATATGAATTTTTAGTGAATAAATAATTCTATTTATGATAAATGACTTAAGGGCATAGATATACTTGATAACAATTCATTAGATATGTATGAGTGTGAGTTCATAGAGTTTTGTGCGTTAGTTTTTGCTGAATAGCAAAACATGCACGAAATCTGGATTTAGTGTCTGCTCAATCAACTTATGAGTCGACTCATGAGTCGACTAATGAGTCGACTGATGAGTCGACCAATAAGTCGACTGACGGGCTGATTTCAGGTTTTTCTTTTAGTTGCGGGTCTGTTCGGTTTTGTATCGGGTTTGACCACTCATATATTATCTCTCCTACCTGAAACTAACCCGAAAACCCAGCAGTTATCAAAGAAACCCTAGCCACCTCTCTCCCCTCAAACCCTAGCTTGGGTTTTGGGCAATTTTGGAGGAGATTCGGAGGATTCTTCGGCAGTTGTGGGCTTTGCAGCGAAGGGGGATTCGTTTTTCTTGTTTCTAGAGATCCAGCAGCACCTAAGGCGAGTAACATCTCGCCCAATCCTACACCCACTATTTGTATAGCTTTTCTTGAGTTTTTATTTCGGATTTTTGAGCCTAAAACGTATTTTTTGCATAAAAATTAGATACTTTACATTATGAGATGCAAGATGTATATTTTTCAGTTATAAAAAGCTCACCCACAAATTTGTAAAATTTAAACCCAGATCTGGAATTTGTTTAAACATGGGTTTTATTGTGATTTAATGATTTCAATACGCTTTTAAACATGAATAAATATGCTTAGGGTTTTAATATAAAATATTACATGTAAATCTCTCGTTTCTGTTGATATACATGTGTTAGAATCGGATATTAATTGCTGGACATGAACAAGAGAACCTTTGTTTATCAATGTTTGTAGGAAATCGTCGAAAATAGAAAACTGGGGAATTTCTGCTCAGTCGACCAATGAGTCGACTCATAAGTCGACTTATGAGTCGACTGATGAGTCGACCAATGAGTCAACTGATGGGAAAAATCTCAGTTTTTATGTGCTCTATCTGGTCGACTCATGAGTCGACTGATGAGTCAACCCATGAGTCGACTAATGAGGAGTTTTCTCCTTTTATACTTCTCCAGTTTGAATCTGTTTGAGGTATTTCAGTTTAACTAAAATTTGTTTATGTTTATTATTACTGCGTGCTTAAGTATGAACGAGGAGTCGCCTCGAATGTCGGGTTTTAGAAACTAATGTAAAATATGTATCTTTACATGTGAGATGTCATGCAAACATGAGTTTAGGCTTGCGCACCAAGACACATGAGAAATTAGGGTATATGCACCTGATTATATAACTCATCTAGTCCATGTGTTGGGCAATTATGATGTGTAGTCCATGTATTGGACACTTATCACTTTCAGTCCATGTGTTGGACCGTTTATATATGCAGTCCATGTGTTGGACATCCACTACAACAGTTTAGACCTTGAGAGTTAACATCTATACTTGCATAGGCTGGACACGACATTTATACGAGTTGTGACATGACACCGTATTTAAGTCTGAGATGAGTTTTCCTTCTTTTATTTATGTTTCTTGTATAAGATTTTGGGTTTGGTATTTAGGGAGGTACAATTTGAGATACAAGGTATATACATGAGGGTTTCCTTATTTGGATTATTTTGCTCGACGTACCTATGCTCGTGTTGTAACTTCCTAAATACTAAAATCCTCTTATACATAGGTGTTTACAATCTGAGCTACATGGTATATACATGAGGGTTTCCTTGTTTGGATTATTTCGTTCGACGTACTTATGCTCACATTGTAATTACCTAAATAGGATTTGTGAATTTATATATATGTTATAACTGTATTTTATGTACACAATGAGCCCTTTTCCCTTGGGGTTGGTTGTGATGTTGCTCGCTAGCGCTTTGACGCTCGTTGTCCCTCCCCCTTTCAGGTAACAAGCCAGGAGCCCGAAGAGTCGCAGGTTGATGGTGAGGCATTCTAGCTTCAGTCATTCTATTATAGTTGTATTTTGCTTTTGAGCTCCACCGTAGGATTTTGTTTAGATATTTTGAGAGAGTATTCTAGAAGTTGTAAAGGCTGTGTGCCTTATTTCCTTTATTTCACACATTTGTATTTCAGACTTGTTGAGATGTTCCAGTTATTCATTTCAGACATTGACTTATACTTTAGTATGTTAGATGATGAAATATTAATTTGATCTCCATTATTTCATCAGTTGACTCTTGTATTATCTTTTACTTGCTTTTGTACTTACACCTTCTATTTGACTCTACTAGAGAGATAGTAATTTTAATGGTGAAACATGTTATTGCACGGTGTGGTGCATGGCAGGTTTGACATTTATAGTTTCACCTTGGACTACAACCTTGTGTGAACCCAGGGGTGTCACAGTTGGTATCAGAGCTCTAGTTCCAGTATCCTTAGGATCGTCCTGTATCGAGTCGTGGAGCTAGGATAGAGTTTCTTAGGATTCATGTATAGAGTCCGATAAGAATTCCCTAGTATGAGTGAGGACGATATATGCGTATATCTCAAGAATTCGAGAAATTTTTTTTTATGGCAACTATTTTGTGTAAACTTAAAGTATTTGTGTGAATACTAAATTGTTGTGAAAATTATATTGTGATATGCTATGTATGTGTATATGTCTATTTTAACTCATAAACTTTTGTTTTCTTATGATCAGAGAGATGGCAGGACGTGGTAGACCTCGTACTCGGAGAGCTGGACAGGCAGAGTCGTAGCCACAACAAGCTCAACCCGAGCCCCAGCAGCCCCCCCCGGAGCCGTAGCAGGCTCCCCAGTACCTCATTGATCTCATGGCTCCCATTGTAGCTAGAATGGAAGCAATTGAGGAGCTTGTGGTGAGTCATATCACGCCACCGACACCACCACCACCAGCAGCAGATCAGCCATAGAGGATACCAGCAGTTCCTATCAGCGAGAGACCACCAGAGGCCGCATCTGCAGTCATTCCACCAGCAATCCCAGATAGAGCCACGGAGCAGGAGGCTTGGCTTCGTATGGTTGAGAGGTATCAGAAGATGAGAGCACCAGAGTTCCAGGGGTCAGCAGACCCTCTTGCAGCCCACAAGTGAAAGGAGGATGTGAGTAACACCCTCAATATACTTAATGTGGATTCAGTACAGAAGCAGAGGTTGGCATCCGACAGTCTGAAGAGAGATGTCAGGAGATGGTACCGACTTCAGTTTACTCCAGAGCATCGGATGACCCTCACATGGGAGGACTTCGTCTACTTCTTTGATGGACAGTATATTTCTTCTGCTGTACGGACTGGGAAGGAGCTTGAGTTGTCCCGGTTGACTCAGGGAGACATGTCAGTGGCAGATTTTGAGAGTAGATTCATGGAGTTACTACACTTCACTGGCATGTGGCAGACAGGAGAACGATAGGCTCAGATGTTCCTAGCAGGGCTCCACCCTAATCTCCGTAGATACCTCGTCTCGAGGAAGTTCTATTCAGTTCGGGAGGTAGCTGAGGCCGCCACTTCTCAGGAGATTAAGACTGCTATGTTTCAGAAGGATAGGGAAGGGAAGACCAAGACAGGACAGATCGGTGATAAGGGGAAGAACAAGAGATCTTTTTCTGGATCCCAGCTGCAGCAGCAAGGTCCTCATAAGAAGGGACCTCAGCATGATCAGAGAGCGCATCAGTAGCGCAAGTTCCAGAAAGTTTGCTATAACTACCGTAAGGTCGGGCATAAGGCATCAGAATGTCGCAGCGCACCGACAGGAGCTCAGCAGGGCAAGGGCCCGAACCAGCAGTAGCAGCGATAGTAGGGCAGAGTTCTGGGCCAGCAGGCGAGACTTGAGGCACCTACAGCAGTACAGAGGACTGGGGGGGCAGATTCGGACAGTTCAGGAGGTTCCTCAGGGGCAGATAGTACCATATTCTCTAGCACTAATAGCAAAGCAGTCTCCAGCCACAGGCAGAGTGTATACGGTAGTACCGCGTGATCATGAAGCTAGCGGAGCAGTGGTGGAGGGTACGTTTCTTGTGAATTCTTTTTCCGCCCGTATTCTCTTCGATTCGGGAGCATTGCATTCCTTCATTTCGCATGATTTTATGTCTAGACTCCACCTCGTAGCACAGCCATTAGACACCCCTTTATCAGTTTTCACCCCTTTAGGTGAGATATCGCTTCTGGAGAGCGTTTATAGGAGGTGTACTATCAGTCTAGATGAGTCGGAGTTTGTGGTTGATTTTATAGTGTTGCATATGTCTGAGTTCGATGTCATCCTTGGTATGGATTGGTTGTCTTCCTACCATGTTAGTACTGACTGCTTTGCGATGATAGTCAATTTGCGGGCGTCGGATGGGTCTGAGATGATTGTGGCAACCTCTCAGGGCAACCGTTTTACGGAGTCATTTCTAGCGTACATCGAGGAGGTGATGCGACGGGATCAGGGTGTTGATTTATTGGAGACTAGAGTTATCTCAAAGTATCAGGATGTCTTTCAGGACATACCTGGATTACCTCCTGTGAGAGAGGTTGAGTTCTGTATTGATTTATAGTCAGGCACAGCCCCGATATCCCGCGCACCCTATCACATGGCACTAGCTGAGATGAGGGAGCTTCAGACCCAGTTGGACGAGTTATTAGCTCAGGGTTTTATTCGTCGGAGTCATTCTCCATGGGGCGCACCGGTTCTCTTCGTGAAGAAGAAGGACGGTAGTATGAGATTGTACATTGATTATAGGGAGTTAAACAAGGTCACCATCCGGAATAGGTACCCATTGCCTAGGATTAATGACTTGTTCGACCAGCTGTAGGGAGCATAGTTCTTCTCGAAGATTGATCTTTGTTCTGGTTATCATCAGTTGCGGGTTCGGGAGATGGATGTTCCCAAGACCGCATTTCTTACTCGATATGGATCTTTCGAGTTCATGGTCATGCCATTCGGACTAACCAATGCACCCGTGATATTCATGGACTTGATGAACCGGGTTTTTCGTCCCTTCTTAGATTAGTTCGTGATTATTTTTATCGACGACATCCTCATTTACTCGAGATCGGAGGCAGACCATGAGGAGCACCTACGATTAGCTTTGAGGACTCTACAGGAGCATCAGTTATACGCCAAGTTTAGCAAGTATGAATTTTGGCTTTCAGAAGTCAGATTTCTTGGCTACGTCATCAGTATAGAGGGCATATCAGTAGACCCAGCTAAGGTTACAGTAGTGCTTGATTGGGAACCACCAAAGACGATGACAGAGATTCGTAGCTTCTTAGGCTTAGCTGGCTATTACAGGAAGTTCATCCAGGACTTCTCGAAGATTTCGATGCCACTTACACGCCTTATGAAGAAGGGTGTACAGTTCATTTGGAGTACAGAGTGCCAGAAGGCCTTTGATATTTTGAAGACTAAGTTGACTTCAGCACCAGTTTTGACTATTCCGAGTAGCGACAGGACATTTGTCGTCTATACAGATGCATCATTAGCAGGATTAGGAGGCGTCTTGATGTAGACTTAGAGGGTAGTAGCATATATCTTACGGCAGTTGAGGGTGCATGAGCAGAACTATCCCACTCATGACTTGGAGTTAGCAGTAGTGGTATTTACACTGAAGTCATGGAGGCACTATTTGTATGGAGTGCAGTTTGAGTTGTTCACAGACCACCAGAGTCTGAATGGAGGCACTATTTGTATGGAGTGCAGTTTGAGTTGTTCACAGACCACCAGAGTCTGAAGTATCTTTTCTCTCAGAAGGAACTCAACCAGAGACAGAGGAGATGGATTGAGTTTATCAAGGACTACAAGTTCGCGATCCCGGGAAGGCGAACGTCGTAGCAGATGCTTTGAGTAGGAAGCGTCGACATCAGGTTGCGACTTTGAGGTGTTCATTGTACAAAGATATTCTTACTCTTAGCCAGTTTGATTTCAGACCCGAGACTAGTGGGACCAGTGCATTTTTGGGAGCTGTATCGGTGCAACCATCTTGGAGTACCAGAGTTATCATAGCTGAGTTAGAAGATTCTTGGATTCAAATCCGAAAGGAGGAGCTTTCCAAAGAGCCTAAGGCTGATTAGACCATTGGAGCAGATGGAGGTCTACGGATGAAGGGTAGATTGGTTATGCCAGCCAGTGCAGAGTTGAAGAGGGAGTTATTTGATGAGGCACACCGTACTCGGTAGACAGTACATCCAGGAACCACCAAGATGTATAAGGACTTGAAGAGACATTTCTGGTGGAGTGGTATGCGTAGAGAGATTGCAGACTATGTGGCTAAGTGTTTTACCTGTCAGCAGGTGAAGGCAGAGCATCAGAGACCTATAGGAACACTTCAGCCTTTACCCATTCCAGAGTGAAAGTGGGCGGACATTTCTATGGATTTCATTGTAGGGTTGCCGAAGTCGAAGAAGGGGAACGACTCCGTTTGGGTGATTGTGGATCGGTTGACGAAGTCAGCCCATTTTATTCTAGTGAGGACTACTTATACCGCCGAGGCATATGTGAGGATATTTATTCGGGAGATAGTTCGACTTCATGGAGTTCCAGACACGATCGTGTCGGATCGAGGTTCAGTGTTCACTTCGCATTTTTGGAGGAGTTTCTAGGATTCGTTCGGTAGCAGGTTATCTTATAGTAGTGTTTTCCACCCACAGACAGATGGTCAGACGGAGAGGGTGAACAGGTGTTAGAGGACATGTTGCGGGCTTGTATCATTGATTTTCAGGGCAGTTGGGAGGAGCATATTCCACTGATAGAGTTCGCTTATAACAATAGTTATCAAGCGACGATCGGTATGGCCCCTTATGAGGCATTATACGGGAGACCATGTAGATCACTGATATGTTAGGCAGAGCCGGAGGATAGCTTAATGCTTAGACCAGAGCTAGTGAGACAGACTACTGAGAAGGTAGCCTTGATTAGAGAGAGGATTCTAGCCGCCCAGAGTTGGCAGAAGAGCTATGCAGATAAGAGACGAAGACCCTTGGAGTTTCAGGTTGGAGATGCGGTTATGCTGAAGGTATCACCTATGAAAGGCGTTCAGCGATTCAGGAGGTGGGGAAAGCTTACACCGAGGTATATTGGACCTTTCTGAATTTTGGAGCGCATTGGAGTTGTGTCATATAGACTAGATCTTCCAGCATCGATGTCTAGTATACACAATGTATTTCATGTTTCTATGCTCAAGAAACACTTGCATGATGAGGAGCAGCAGCGAGTATTGGATGCACCAGAGATTGAGCTTCAGGAGGATTTGTCTACTATTGAGATTCCAGTTTGTATTCTTGCCAGGGAGGACAAGAGGCTTAGAAACAAAGTGATTCCTTTAGTGAAAGTTCGGTGGAACCGAAGAGGCGTTGAGGAGATTTCTTGGGAGCGCGAAGAGGACATGCGTCGCGACTATCCACACATGTTTGAGTAGGTAAATTAAAGCTTTTTGTATGATTTATATATGGCTTATAGATTCAATTGAGGCGAAGTTTATACTTAACACTAAAATGAGGGTATTACCACTTATCTCCTAAGTACTTGGAACATATGGTATATATATGAGGGGTTCCTTGTTTGGATTTTTCGCTCGATGTACTTGTTCCATTTAGTTAGGAGTTAAGTGGGGGTATTTACATTTTAGATAGTTAAGTGTAGGCATCGAAGATGATTTTTCTGAGAGCGCGAAGATAATATGTAGCGCTACTTCCTACATTTATTGAGGAAGTAAATTGATTTATGTGCATGAGTATTTGTGTGATTATATTTAGATTTAACCCTAGAATGAGGATATTTCCGCTCAATTTTTAATCTTTTGGAACACATGGTATATATATGGGAGGTTCCTTGTTTGGATTTTTTGCCCGACGTACTAGTTCCATTTGATTAAGAGTTGAGTGGGAATATAGTCATTCTGGATTGTTAAATATGAATATTATTTTGTGCTCGTCTAGAGTGATACTATTTGTTTGAATGTGCTTTCTGAATTTTGAGGACGAAATTCTTTTAAGGGGGGGGGGAGAATGTAGAACCCCGTATTTTTGTTAGAAGTATATATGAATTTTTAGTGATTAAATAATTCTATTTGTGATAAATGACTTGATGTCATAGATATACTTGATAACAAGTTATTAGATATGTATGAGTGTGAGTTCATAGAGTTTTGTGCATTGGTTTTTGCTGAATAGCAAAACATGCACGAAATCTGGATTTAGTGTCTGCTCAGTCGACTTATGAGTCGACTCATGAGTCGACTTATGAGTCGACTCATGAGTCGACCAATGAGTCGACTGACGAGCTGATTTTGGGTTTTTCTTTTAGTTGCAGGTCTGTTCGGTTTTGTATCGGGTTTAACCGCTCATATATTATCTCTCCTACCCGAAACCAACCCGAAAACCCAGCAGTTATCAAAGAAACCCTAGCCACCTCTCTCTCCTCAAACCCTAGCCCGGATTTTGGGCAATTTTGGAGGAGATTCGGAGGATTCTTCGGCAGTTGTGGGCTTTGCAGCAAAGGGGGCTTCATTTTTCTTGTTTCTAGAGATCCAGCAGCACCTAAGGCGAGTAACATCTCGCCCAATCCTACACCCACTGTTTGTATAGCTTTTCTTGAGTTTTTATTTTGGATTTTTGAGCCTAAAACGTATTTTGTGCATAAAAATAGATACTTTACATTATGAAATGCAAGATCTATATTTTTCAGTTATAAAAAACTCACCCACGAATTTGTAAAATTTAAACCCAGATCTGGAATTTGTTTAAACATGGGTTTTATTGTGATTTAATGATTTCAATACGCTTTTAAACATGAATAAATATGCTTAGGGTTTTAATATAAAATATTACATGTAAATATCTCGTTTCTATTGATATACATGTGTTAGAATCGGATATTAATTGTTGGACATGAACAAGAGAACCTTTGTTTATCAATGTTTGTAGGAAATCATCGAAAATAGAAAACTGGGGATTTTCTACTCAATCGACCAATGAGTCGACTCATGAGTCGACTTATGAGTTGACTGATGAGTCGACCAATGAGTAGACTGATGGGAAAAATCTTAGTTTTTGTGTGCTCTATCTGGTCGACTCATGAGTCGACTGATGAGTCGACCCATGAGTCGACTGATGAGTCGACCAATGAGTCGACTGATGAGGAGTTTTCTCCTTTTATACTTCTCCAGTTTGAATCTGTTTGAGGTATTTTAGTTTAACTAAAATTTGTTTATGTTTATTATTGCTGCGTGCTTAAGTATGAACGAGGAGTCGCCTCGAATGTCGGGTTTTAGAAACTAATGTATAATATGTATCTTTACATGTGAGATGTCATGCGAACACGAGTTTAGGCTTGCGCACCAAGACACGTGAGAAATTAGGGTATATGTACCTGATTATATAACTCATCTAGTCTATGTGTTGGGCAATTATGATGTGTAATCCATGTGTTGGACATTTATCACTTTCAGTCCATGTGTTGGACCATTTATATATGCAGTCCATGTGTTGGACATCCACTACAACAGTTTAGACCTTGAGAGTTAACACCTATACTTGCATAGGCTGGACAAGACATTTATACGAGTTGTGACACGACACCGTATTTAAGTCTGAGATGAGTTTGCCTTCTTTTATTTATGTTTCTTGTATTAGATTTTGGGTTTGGTATTTAGGGAGGTATAATTTGAGATATAAGGTATATACATGAGGGTTTCCTTGTTTGGATTATTTCGCTCGACGTACCTATGCTGGTGTTGTAACTTCCTAAATACTAAAATCCTCTTATACATAGGTGTTTACAATCTGAGCTACATGGTATATACATGAGGGTTTCCTTGTTTGGATTATTTTGCTCAACGTACTTATGCTCACATTGTAATTACCTAAATAGGATTTGTGAATTTATATATATGTTATAACTGTATTTTTTGTACACAACGAGCTCTTTTCCCTTGGGGTTGGTTGTGATGTTGCTCGCTAGCGCTTTGATGCTCGTTGTCCCTCCCCTTTTAGGTAACGAGCCAGGAGTCCGGAGAGTCGCAGGTTGATGGCGAGGCATTCTAGCTTCAGTCATTCTATTATAGTTGTATTTTGCTTTTGAGCTCCACCGTAGGCTTTTGTTTAGACATTTTGCGAGATTATTCTAGAAGTTGTAAAGGTTGTGTGCCTTATTTCCTTTATTTCAGACATTTGTATTTCAGACTTGTTGAGATGTTCCAGTTATTCATTTCAGACATTGACTTATACTTCAGTATGTTAGATGATGAAATATTAATTTGATCTCCATTATTTCATCAGTTGACTCTTGTATTATCTTTTACTTGCTTTTGTACCTACACCTGCTATTTGACTCTACTGGAGAGATAGTAATTGTGATGGTGAAACATGTTATTGCATGGTGTGATGCATGGCAGGTTTGACATTCTTGGTTTTACTTTGGACTGCAGCCTTGTGTGAACCCAGAGGCATCACAGTTACGTAACTCGCAAACGCACCATACATGAGGCGAATCCTCAGTGCCTATGCGAAGGGCTTATCTAAACAGTACTCGACGACTGCCAATGTATAGGAACGGCAAAACCCTCAGTGTTCGAGAAGCTTTCTCAACAGCCTTCTCGATGGAGACCTTCTCGTCGAAGGCGTCGTCACCAAAGAGGACGCGCCGCCGATGATCTAGATCTCTCATCCGCTACAATCAACATGACGGATAGGGGTAAGGCCGTGCTTTCTGGTTCCCCAGATTAAGACTCCTTCCTGGGGCCTAATCCTCTGCTTGTTCGACGTGAACAAGACGGTATATACCAACGTACCCGTAGTCGCACGGGGGTAAGCATCGGGTTTGATTACTCAACCTTGGCACCTCCCTCTGGCGATGAAGACGAGGTTTGCTCAGCGGCAACCACATCCCAAACATCGCACTCAAGTCAGGATGCTTTGGCAAGGGTACACATGGCTGAACCCACACATGAACAAACAGTGGCCCAAAAATTCAAAGAACAACAGGCGACCATTGACTCCTTAAGGGAAATATTGGAGCAGCTTCTGAACAAGAAAAAGAAGAAGAAAAAAACCCAGCACACCTTACCACGTCAGACGGGAAGTAAGGAGTGGATACCTCCTCATCGTCCGGTGACTGAAACAGAGGATAATGTCGGCCCACAATCCGATTACCCTTCTAAGACATCGCTAGGGATGTTCCATATAGGGGGTAGCACCCGCGACAAGAGGTTCGATGAGTTCTAAAGCCAGCTCAACGCTTTGAAGCTCCAACGACACATGAACAAGCTGGGGGTGGTTTGACCCTATCCTGTCGAATGGGATACAGTCCCATACCCAACGAAGTTCAAGCCGATTAGCTTGGTGCAGTTCGATGGCAAGGGCTCACCATCACAGTATATCTACTATTTTATGGTGCAGACAAGATTCCTTACGGGGAACGATGCTATTCTCACCCGGTTATTCATAGGCACCCTCAAAAGGGTGGCATTTGAATGGTTCCACAAGTTAGAGCCTGGTTCTATCAAGTCATGGGCTGACGCGGAAAGGCTCTTCTTGACCCGCTTCTTCGACGACGACACGGAGGTGTCGATGACCACCCTCCTCACCGAAAAGCAGCGAAAGTCGGAATCGGTCAATGACTTCATGAAGAGATTTAGGAACCTATCGGTCCACTGTCGGGGCCAAGTTTCCGAATCCACACTGATCGAAATGTGCCACAATAATCTCTCAATCCACATTCTATCTAAGGTCGACGCGGTGGAAACCCGGACCTGGAAAGAACTTGTTCGTCACGGTGAACAGGTGGAAAATATGATCAAAAGGTTAGAAGCCGAAGAGACACAGCCCAAGAAGGGAACCGTGGAGCCGACCGTACCGAAGACTCCCCCTCGAACAAGAGGAAAAGAGAGCATGGCCGTCGACTCCGCCCCGGCCCCCAAAACGGCGCAAAGGCCGAAACCCAGGCAATTCGAACAACACCCACCACGGCAATACGACTTCAAGGAAGACCAGGTAGTGGTGACATTCGATATTCTACTCAGGAGCAATCGAATTAAATTACCGGAGGTCACAAAGCCTGAAGAGGCGGACAGAACCAATGACCCGAGTTACTGTGCGTATCACAGATTCCTCGGTCACCACACCTCCAAGTGTTACATCCTCAAAGATAAGCTCCTGGCCCTCTACGATACAGGAGTCCTAAAGAAGGAGAAGATACAAAAGCAGGTGACCATGAATATGATCACCTTGAGTTTTGGGACAGATCTCCCAGAGGTTCAGGCTCTGGCAGGGATAATCCCTATCCCTAAGTCAGTCCTGAAAATCACTAATGACGACCCTCATAATCAAAGAGGGAAAGGGTTAGTACCTCAGATTTTACTGACGGGACAGGTGATGTGAGTCCATCCGGATCTCCTCAATGACAAGCAATGGACCTCAAAGCCCTCGAAAAAGGTTAGGAACATACCTTGCAATGTCATCTCCGCCATCCTGGGTGGAGATAAGATAGCAATGACCGCCCCCACCGACTCCGAGGGGGAAATCAATGTCCTCGCCACTAGAATAGGGAAGGAATTCGCCAAAGAGTATCCCGCGAGAGCGGAAGACCCGGTAAGGCCTTCCGCAAGGCCAGCTGCAGCAGTCCCTCCGGGCATCGATAAACCAAGCTCGAGTAATCAACCTTTTCGTTTCAACGTGCTCACACAGCTGAAGAGCATCCCCGCGTGAATTACCATGTATGACATTCTGCGGTTATCCAGACCCACCCGAGAAGCCCTACAAGAAGCATTGGCCGACTCGGAAGTCTTCACCACCCACTTCTCGAGGGAAGAATACACGGAACGGGAATGTGCAATATGCTACTAGACCACTGAGAGGCAGGTCCCTTGCATTACATTCACTCCCGAGGACATGCTCATCAAAAGCACCTCTCATGATCGACCACTGTACTTCACGGGGTACGTCGGTTCCTCAAAAGTGGATCGAATCCAAGTCGACCTAGGGTCTGTATTAAGCATCGTACCTCTGAAACTGATCAAACACCTGGGGGTGCCCTCGAAGCGCCTTTCCGCGATAACCATGACTATCTTCGGCTTTAACGCCACGGGAACCCGACCGCTTGGCAAAATACGCCTGAAGTGTCGGATAGGCGACATGAAATAGAGGTAACTTGTTATGTCATCGACGCCGAGCCATCCTACAATATGCTATTGGGACGACCGTGGATCCGCAGCAACCGTATAGTCCCATCTACATTAGATCAATGCTTAAAATATATGGACGACTATGATCACGTGAAAACAGTAGTAGCCGACAAGCAACCCTTCAAAGGCGTCGAAAACTACTTCACAGACTCTCTGCTGTATCAGGATCCCGACGAGCCACCGGTTGAAGAACTTCAGAGCGGCAACAAGGCAGATAGCGAGCCCGAGTATGGTGACAGCCTGGTCCTGACCGATTTCGAATTAATTGTAATTGGCTGCGAAAGTCACAATGTAACCGACGCTATTCAGGCGGAAGAGATTTTCGTGAATGAGAAGTTCAACTTTGCTTATTTTTCGTCTCGCTCAACGTCCGAGGATGATGCACCTAACGACCTAATGTCGAAGCTCTATAACGACCATTTATGCTCGTCGTATGTCGCGAAGGCACAGTCGATCAAGTCATCACAAGCTGTACTCGTCGTACCAGCCTAGGATAACTATCAAAAGGATATTATCTTTGGACGCTCGAGGGATAAGCATACTGAGCGAAAGAGCCCTGACTACAAAGGCAAAGCAGTAGGCGATACCTCGCAAACTCGCCTGCGTGAGCCAAGGGTTGAGTTTCACCTGCATAATGGAGTTCGTCCGAGCGCGAAGACTCACCTATCAGGGCAAACTCGCCCAACTCCAACACTTAACCAGTCCACCTGGTGTACACCAGGGAGTGCATCTAATACTCTCTCGTGCGACCATTCGGGTGATCTTTCTGATATTGGGGGTTGTCGCCAACCGCCCGCAGAAGACCTCCGGGGTTACCTAACTCGCAAACGCACCATACATGAGGCGAATCCTCAGTGCCACTGCGAAGGGCTTATCCAAACAGTACTCGCTGACTACTAATGTATAGGAATGGCGAAACCTTCAGTGTTCGAGAGGCTTTCTCAACGGCCTTCTCGACCAAGACCTTCTCGTCGAAGGCGTCGTCACCAAAGAGGATGCGTCGCCGATGATCTAGAGCTCCCGTCCACTACAATCAACATGACGGACAGGGGTAAGGCCGTGCTTTTTAGTTCTCTAGATTCGTACTCCTTCCTTGGGCCTAATCCTTTGCTTGTTTGATGTGGACAAGACGGTATATACCAACATACCCGTAGTCGTAGGGGGGTGAGCATCGGGTTTGATTACTCAACCTTGGCACCTCCCTCTGGCGATGAAGACGAGGTTTGCTCAGCGGCACATATCCTAAACATCACACTCAAGTCTAGATGCTTTGGCAAGGGTACACATGGCTGAACCCACACATGAACAAACGGTGGCCCAAAAATTTGAAGAACAATAGGCGACCCTTGACTCCGTAAGGGAAATGTTGGAACAGCTTCTGAACAAGAAAAAGAAGAAGAAAAGAACCCAGCACACCTTACCACGATAGACGGGAAGTAAGGAGTGGATACCTCCCTATCGTTTGGCGACTGAAATGAAGGATAATGTCAGCCCACAATCCGATTACTCTTCTAAGACATCGCTAGGGACGTCGCATACAGGGGGTAGCGCCCGCGACAAGAGGTTCGATGAGTTCCAAAGCCAGCTCAACGCTTTGAAGCTCCAATGGCACATGAACAAGCTGGGGGGTGGTTTGACCCTATCCTGTCGAATGGGATACAGTCCCATACCCAACGAAGTTCAAGCCGATTAGCTTGGTGCAGTTCGATGGCAAGGGCTCACCCTCATAGTACATCTAATATTTTATGGTGCAGACCGGATTCCTTATGGGGAACGATGCTATTTTCACCCGGTTATTCATAGGCACCCTCAAAGGGGTGGCATTTGAATGGTTCCGCAAGTTAGAGCCCGGCTCTATCAAGTCATAGGCTGACGCAGAAAGGCTCTTCTTGACTCGCTTCTTCGACGACGATATGGAGGTGTCGATGGCCACCCTCCTCGCCGAAAAGCAGCGGAAGTCGGAATCGGTCAACGACTTTGTAAAGAGATTCAGGAACCAATCGGTCCACTGTCGGGACCAAGTTTGTGAATCCACACTGATCGAAATGTGCCGCAATAATCTCTTAATCCACATTCTGTCTAAGGTCGACGCGGTGGAAACCCGGACCTGGAAAGAACTTGTTCGTCAGGGCGAACAGGTGGAAAATATGATCAAAATGTTACAAGCCGAAGAGCCATAGTCCAAGAAGGGAGCCGTGGAGCCGACCGTGCCGAAGAATCCCTCTCGAACCAGAGGAAAAGAGATCATGGCCGTCGACTCCGCCTCGGCCCCTAAAACGACGCAAAGGCCGAAACCCAGGCAATTCGGGCAACACCCACCACAGCAATACGACTTCAAGGAAGACCAGGTAGTGGCGACATTTGATACTCTACTCAGGAGCAATTGAATTAAATTACTGGAGGTCACAAAGCCTGAAGAGGCAGATAGAACCAATGACCCGAGTTACTGTGTGTATCACAGATTCCTCGGTCACCACACCTCCAAGTGTTACATCCTCAAATATAAGCTCCAGGCCCTCTATGATGTAGGAGTCCTAAAGAAGGAGAAGATACAAAAGCATGTGACCATGAATATGATCACCTTGAGTTTTGGGATAGATCTCCCAGAGGTTCAGGCTCCGGCAGGGATAATCCCTATCCCCAAGGCAGTCCTGAAAATCACTAATGACGACCCTCACAATCAAAGAGGGAAAGGGTTAGTACCTCAGATTTTTCCGACAGGACAGGTGATGTGGGTCTATCCGGATCTCCTCAATGACAAGCAATGGTCCTCAAAGCCCTCAAAAAAGGTTAGGGGCAAACCTTGCAATGTCATATCCGCCATCTTGGGTGGAGATAAGACAGCAATGACCGCCCCCACCGACTCCGAGGGGGAAACCGACGTCCTCGCCACTAGAACAGGGAAGGAATTCGCCAAAGAATATCCAGCAGGGCCTTCCGCAAGGCCAGCTGTAGCAGTCCCTCCGGGCATTGATAAACCAAGCTCGAGTAATCAACCTTACCGTTTCAACGTGCTCGCGCAGCTGAAGAGCATCCCCGAGCGAATTATGATGTATGACCTCCTACGGTTATCCAGACCCACCCGAGAAGCCCTACAAGAAGCATTGGCTGACTCGGAAGTCTTCACCATCCACTTCTCGAGGGAAGAATACACGGAATGGGAATGTGCAATATGCTGCCAGACCACTGAGAGGCAGGTCCCTTACATCATATTCACTCCCGAGGACATGCTCATCAAAAGAACCTCTCATGATCGACCACTGTACTTTACAGGGTACGTCGGTTCCTCGAAAGTGGATCGAATCCAAGTCGACCCAGGGTCTGCATTAAGCATCGTACCTCTAAAACTGATCAAACACCTGGGGGTACCCTCAAAGCGCCTTTCTGCGACAACCATGACTATCTTCGGCTTCAATGCCACGGGAACCCGACCGCTTGGCAAAATACGCCTGAAGTGTTGGATAGGCGACATGAAATAGAGGTAACTTGTTATGTCATCGACGCCGAGCCATCCTACAATATGCTATTGGGACGACCGTGGATCCGCAGCAACCGGATAGTCCCATCTACATTAGATCAATGCTTAAAATATATGGACGACTATGATCGCGTGAAAACAGTAGTAGCCGACAAGCAACCCTTCAAAGGCGTCGAGAACTACTTCACGGACTCTCTGCTGTATCAGGATCCCGACGAGCCATCGGTTAAGGAACTTGAGAGCGGCAACGAGGCGGATAGCAAGCCCGAGTATGGTGACAGCCTAGTCCTGAACGATTTCGATTCAATTGTAATTGGCTGCGAAAGTCACAATGTAACCGACGTTATTCAAGCGGAAGAGATTTTCGTGAATGAGAAGTTCAACTTTGCTTATTTGTCGTCTCGCTCCACGTCCGAGGATGATGCGCCTAACGACCTAATGTCCATAACGACCATTCCCTACACTTTCCTGTATGCCTCGCTCGTGTGTCGCGAAGACACAGCCGATCAAGTCATCACAAGGTATACTCGTCGTACCAGCCTAGGATAATTATCAAAAGGATATTATCTTCGGACGAATTGATCACTCTTTATACACGTTGTGGGATGAATCCGAAGATGAAGACCCCGCACCTTAGTTTTCGCAGTACAGTAAGATCGCGAAGCGCATGATGAGCAATATGGGGTACAACTTCACTCGCCTAGAGGGCCTGAATTACTGCCGAGGACGCAAGACAGTCATCCGACATGCTTACGTACCTAAAGGAAAACCCTCAAATTACTTCAACAGGACTCAGAGAGGTTTAGGCTACTCCTCTTCCTCATCGGATTTGTTCTGTTATGTCAACGTGGACTCCGACTATGCGCGTTCGGGGGATCAATCGTCGACAACCTCGGCATGGGACTCAGATGTTAGCACAGGGGACTTGTTCGACAACCTTACGGTCAACATGGTTGCGATTGATCCCGCTGAAATGGCATGGGACAGACAGGTCCCGCTTTATGATAAGACATGGGACCACCACGTCAATGCTCAGTGGAATAGTCGCTTCGAGCAACGTGAACTGCTGACCGAAGACGAAGTTCTCCAAGTGAACATGGGTGATGAGACTAATCCCAAGACCATATTTATCAGTGGTAGTCTACCTTCCCAAGAGAAAGAAGATCTCATTGCCCTCATACGTGAATACATTGACGTCTTCGCATGGAATTATGAGGACATGCCCGACCTCGACCCAAGGGTCGCCATGCATCGCCTCAACATCGGCTTAGACGCTAAACCAGTCAAACAATAGCAGAGGCAGTTTCATCCGTAGATAATGAAGGCAATCGAAGCCGAGGTGAAGAAACTGATCGAATCCAGCTTCATCAGAGAGGAACAGCACCCAGATTGGGTAGCAATATTGTTCCGGTTATGAAGAAGAACGGTAAGATTCGCATCTGCATTGACTTCAGGGACCTCAATGCTGTGTGCCCTAAGGATGCATTTCCTTTACCCATCACGGACGTCATCATTGATAACACGTGTGGATTTGAAAGGATGTCCTTCATGGATGGGTTCTCAGGGTACAATCAAATCAAAATGCACCCCGAGGACGAAAAACACACTTCATTCAGGACTCCTGTGGGGGTATACTACTACACAGTAATGCTATTCGGACTCAAAAATGCAGGCGCAACCTACCAACACGCCATGAGCATGATCTTTCAAGATCACCTACGAAAGACGGTCGAGTGCTATGTGGACGATTTGGTCGTGAAAAGTCACAGTAAAGATGACCATCTCCAAGACCTAAGGGTGATGTTCGAACTCATGAGGACTCATCAACTCAAGATGAATCCTACGAAGTCATTCTTAGGGATGTCCAGCGGTAAATTCCTTGGGTTCGTGGTAACGACAAAAGGAATCCGGATTGACCCAGACAAGGTACGAGATATTCAGGAGCTTCAATCACCCCGAAACCTCAAGGAGCTAAGGGGCCTTCAGGGACGACTAGCTTACATCCGGAGGTTTATTTCAAATCTTTCGGGTAAGTGTTAACCATTCTCCAAACTGATGAAGAAAGGTACTTCCTTCGTATGGGATGAGCCTTGCCAACAGGCCTTTGAGGAGATCAAAGCTTATCTCTCGAACCCGCCTGTCCTCACGGCTCCAATCTCAGGAAAACCATTCCTCATCCACATACGGGCTATGGAGCATTCTCTGGGCGCTCTTTTGGCACAAAATAACGATGTCGGCCACGAGCATGGTTTTTGGCACAAAATAACGATGCCGGCCATGAGCAGGGCATCTATTACCTGAGTAGAGCCCTACAGGGCGCTGAACGGCGATACCCCATGGTTGAAAAGGAGTGTCTAGCCTTGGTATTTGCCATCCAAAAGATGCGACACTACCTAGTCGGCCAAACCATCCACGTTATTTCTCGGCTGAACCCCATCCGAGTCTTCATAACGCAGCCTACGGCCTTAAACTGGCATTTGGCCAGATGGGCGCTCCTGCTATTGTAATACGACATTCACTTCATGCCAGAGATGTCAGTCAAAGGACAGACTATCTGTGATCTCATGGCCAGTCATCCGCTAAGGGTGAAAACTGACTTATTCGAAGATTTTCCAGATGAACCCCCTGAAGTCAACACGACCTCCCTAGCAGAAGCCTGACAGATGTTCTTTGACGGCTCGTCTCGCATCGGTACGAACGGATCTATCGTTGCAGGAGTGGGGGTGGTCCTCACTTCCCCGCATTACCACATACTACCCCGAGCTTTTTCTTTAACAGAGCCATGTATCAACAACGTGGCTGAGTACAATGTGCTACTCATTGGACATGAGTTGACAAGGGAGTTAGAGATAAAGCACCTCGAGGTCTATGGCGACTCCCAGCTTATTGTCAAGCAAATGATGGGGGAATACGAAGTCAGAAATGATGACCTGATCCTACTTCACAAAGCAGCTACCAAGTTAATAGAGTCATTCGAAAGCTTCCGCATCGAGCATGTGCTCCGTTCCAAGAACACGCACGCAGACGCTCTCGCATCCCTGGCGGCTAACTTGGCTCAACCATCAGAAACGACTCAATGGGTCACTGTGGCAAACCGAAGACTCTTTTGACCTAAAGACGTTCTAGAAGTGAACGCTACTCACTAAGTTTCGGATCGACCTGACCCAAAAGATTGGCATCTCCCGATTATCGACTACATCATGTACGACATGTTACCCGAAGACGCTAGAGAGCGAGAGTCTGTCCGCCGGCGTGCCTCAAGGTTCTACTATGATTCAACCACGAAGACGTTGTATCGAAGGTCGTATGACAGCTTGTTACTTCAATGTCTTTTAAAGATAAAAGCACAAGAGGCCCTACGCAAAGCCCATGATGGCACTTGCGGCGCTCACCAGCCCGGACCCTAGCTTTGGGATCGATTACGGAGAATAGGCTATTTTTGGCCTGGGATGGATAGCGACGCGGTTGCTTACGCAAAACGTTACCATGCGTGCCAAATCCACGCCAACTACCTGCATCAACCTCCTGAAGACCTACACCTGACAACAGCGTCATGGCTCTTCGAAGCATGGGGGATGGGCATCATCGGACCAATATCCCCGTCGTCGGCGAGAGGTCATCGCTTCATCCTCGCGATCACCGACTACTTCTCTAAATGGGTCTAAGTTGTCCCTTTAAGAGAAGTCAAGACCAATGACGTGATTAAGTTCATCAAACATCATGTCATATACCGATACGTCGTACCTCGATGTATCATCCATGATAATAGCACACAATTCGTTAGTCACGCGTTCACCCAGTTTTGTGATAAGTTCCGGATACAGAACCTCTCATCAACAGCCTATAACCCTTCGACGAAGGGCTTGGCCGAGGCTTTCAACAAAACAATCGTTAAGATCTTAATCAAGCTGACTTCTAACAGCAAGCGCGATTGGAATGAGAAGCTGGGCGAGAGCTTATGGGCGTATCGCAGAACGGTTCGTACACCGACCGACAATACGCCTTATTCGTTGGTATATGGCTGTGAGGCCGTGTTGCCATTAGAGATTCAAATTCCATCCCTCCATGTCACCCTAGCTACAGGGATAATGATCGAGGACAATCATCAACGACGCCTCACGGAACTTGAAGCGTCGGATGACAGGCGGCTTGAAACTCAACAACACATTGAGTTCTACCAAGCCCGAATGTCTAAGGCTTTCGACAAGAAAGTCAAGCGTCGATCCTTTAAGGAGGGAGAATTGGTG
>NC_033798.1:71545996-71553608 GCF_001876935.1 Asparagus officinalis | reverse complement strand
CGAAGATACAGCCGATCAAGTCATCACAAGGTATACTCGTCGTACCAGCCTAGGATAATTATCAAAAGGATATTATCTTCGGACGAATTGATCACTCTTTATACACGTTGTGGGATGAATCCGAAGATGAAGACCCCGCACCTTAGTTTTCGCAGTACAGTAAGATCGCGAAGCGCATGATGAGCAATATGGGGTACAACTTCACTCGCCTAGAGGGCCTGAATTACTGCCGAGGACGCAAGACAGTCATCCGACATGCTTACGTACCTAAAGGAAAACCCTCAAATTACTTCAACAGGACTCAGAGAGGTTTAGGCTACTCCTCTTCCTCATCGGATTTGTTCTGTTATGTCAACGTGGACTCCGACTATGCGCGTTCGGGGGATCAATCGTCGACAACCTCGGCATGGGACTCAGATGTTAGCACAGGGGACTTGTTCGACAACCTTACGGTCAACATGGTTGCGATTGATCCCGCTGAAATGGCATGGGACAGACAGGTCCCGCTTTATGATAAGACATGGGACCACCACGTCAATGCTCAGTGGAATAGTCGCTTCGAGCAACGTGAACTGCTGACCGAAGACGAAGTTCTCCAAGTGAACATGGGTGATGAGACTAATCCCAAGACCATATTTATCAGTGGTAGTCTACCTTCCCAAGAGAAAGAAGATCTCATTGCCCTCATACGTGAATACATTGACGTCTTCGCATGGAATTATGAGGACATGCCCGACCTCGACCCAAGGGTCGCCATGCATCGCCTCAACATCGGCTTAGACGCTAAACCAGTCAAACAATAGCAGAGGCAGTTTCATCCGTAGATAATGAAGGCAATCGAAGCCGAGGTGAAGAAACTGATCGAATCCAGCTTCATCAGAGAGGAACAGCACCCAGATTGGGTAGCAATATTGTTCCGGTTATGAAGAAGAACGGTAAGATTCGCATCTGCATTGACTTCAGGGACCTCAATGCTGTGTGCCCTAAGGATGCATTTCCTTTACCCATCACGGACGTCATCATTGATAACACGTGTGGATTTGAAAGGATGTCCTTCATGGATGGGTTCTCAGGGTACAATCAAATCAAAATGCACCCCGAGGACGAAAAACACACTTCATTCAGGACTCCTGTGGGGGTATACTACTACACAGTAATGCTATTCGGACTCAAAAATGCAGGCGCAACCTACCAACACGCCATGAGCATGATCTTTCAAGATCACCTACGAAAGACGGTCGAGTGCTATGTGGACGATTTGGTCGTGAAAAGTCACAGTAAAGATGACCATCTCCAAGACCTAAGGGTGATGTTCGAACTCATGAGGACTCATCAACTCAAGATGAATCCTACGAAGTCATTCTTAGGGATGTCCAGCGGTAAATTCCTTGGGTTCGTGGTAACGACAAAAGGAATCCGGATTGACCCAGACAAGGTACGAGATATTCAGGAGCTTCAATCACCCCGAAACCTCAAGGAGCTAAGGGGCCTTCAGGGACGACTAGCTTACATCCGGAGGTTTATTTCAAATCTTTCGGGTAAGTGTTAACCATTCTCCAAACTGATGAAGAAAGGTACTTCCTTCGTATGGGATGAGCCTTGCCAACAGGCCTTTGAGGAGATCAAAGCTTATCTCTCGAACCCGCCTGTCCTTGCGGCTCCAATCTCAGGGAAGCCATTCCTCATCTACATCAGGGCTATGGAGCATTCTCTGGGCACTCTCTTGGCACAAAATGACGACGCCGGCCACGAGCAGGGCATCTACTACCTAAGTAGAACTCTATAGGGCGCCGAACGGCGATACCCTATGGTCGAAAAGGAGTGTTTAGCCTTGGTATTTGCCATCCAAAAGATGCGACACTACCTAGTTGGCCAAACCATCCACGTTATTTTCCGGATGAACCCCATCCGAGTCTTCATGACGCAGCCTACAGCCTTAAACTGGCGTTTGGCCAGATGGGCACTCCTGCTGTCACAATATGACATTCACTTCATGCCATAGAAGTCAGTTAAAGGATAGGCTATCTGTGATCTCATGGCTAGTCATCCGCTAGGAGCGAAAACTGACCTATTCGAAGATTTGCCAGATGAACCCCCCGAGGTCAACACAACTTCTTCACCAGAGGTTTGGCAGATGTTCTTCGATGGCGCATCTCGCATCGGCACGAGCAGATCTATCATCACAGGAGTGGGGGTCGTCCTCACTTCCCCACATAATCACGTACTACCCCGAGCCTTTTCTCTAACAGAGCCATGCACCAACAATGTGGCTGAGTATAACGCGCTACTCATTGGACTTGAGTTGGCAAGAGAGTTAGAGATAAAGCACCTCGAGGACTATGGTGACTCCCAACTCATTGTCAAGCAAATGACGGGGGAATACGAGGTCAGAAATGACGACCTGATCCCGCTTCACAAAGCAGCTACTAAGCTAGTAGAGTCATTCAAAAACTTCCACATCGAGTACGTGCTTCGTTCCAAGAACACGCACGCGGAGGCCCTCGCATCCTTGGCAGCTAACTTGGCCCAGCCACTAGAAACGACTCAATGGGTCACTATGGCGAGCCGAAGACTCTTTCGACCAAAAGATGTTCTAGAAGCGAACGCCACTCACCAAGTCTTGGATCAACCTGACCCGAAAGATTGGCGTCTCCCGATCATCAATTACGTCCTGTATGGTAAGCTACCCGAGGACGCTCGAGAACAAGAGTCCGTCCGCTGGCGTGCCTTAAGGTTCTACTACGATTCGACTACAAAGGCGTTTTATCGAAGGTCATATGACGGCCTGTTACTTCGATGTCTTTCGAAGACCGAAGAACGAGAGGCTCTACGTGAAGCCCACGACGGCACTTGCTGAGCTCACCAGCCCGGACCCAAGCTTTAGGATCGATTATGGAGAATAGGCTACTTCTGGCCAGGGATGGTCAGCGACACGATTGCTTACGCAAAACGTTGCCACGCGTGTCAAATCCACGCCAACTATCTGCATCAACCTCCTGAAGACCTACACACGACAACGGCGTCTTGGCCCTTCAAAGCATGGGGGATGGACATCGTCGGACCAATAATCCCACCGTCGGCGAGAGGTCATTTCTTCATCCTCACAATCACCGACTACTTCTCTAAATGAGCCGAAGCCGTCCCCTTAAGAGAAGTCAAGACCAATGACGTGATTAAGTTCATCAAACATCATGTCATATATCGATATGATGTACCTCGACGTATCATCCATGATAACGGTACACAATTCGTTAGTCATGCGTTCACCCGGTTTTGTGATAAATTCCGGATACAGAATCTTTCCTCTATGGCCTACAACCCTTCGGCGAATGGCTTGGCCAAGGCCTTCAACAAAACAATCATTAAGATCTTGACCAAGCTGACTTCTAACAACAAGCATGATTGGTACGAGAAGCTGGGCGAGAGCTTATGGACGTATCGCACGACGATTCGTACATCGACCGGCAACACGCCTTATTCATTGGTATATGGCTGTGAAGCTGTGTTACCATTAGAGATTCAAATTCTTTTCCTCCGTGTCGCCCTAGCTATGGGGATGACGACCGAGGACAATCACCAACGACACCTCGCGGAACTTGAAGCGTTGGATGACAAGCGGCTTGAAGCTCAACAACACATTGAGTTCTACCAAGCCCGAAAGTCTAAGGCTTTCAACAAGAAAGTCAAGCGTTGATCCTTCAAGGAGGGAGAATTGGTGCTTACCATCCGACGACCGATGATTCTCACTTCTAAGAAAAAGGGTAAATTTTAGCCCAAATGGGAAGGACCATTCATAGTAGAGACAGTCTATTCGAATGGAGCTTATCGCCTCGTCAAACCGAACGGCGACAAGATCATGATGCCTATCAATGGCAAGTTCTTGAAGAAGTACTACCCTTAGTTCTCTTCCAACTCCTACTGGTGCAAGAGTATAAACTGCCCCACCAAACTCCCATGAGTGCATGAGTCTAAACTGGTCCTGGTACACGAGGCTAAACTGTTCCTACTTTATATACTCCGATGGGAAACCCTATACAAGACACTACTAATAGCGTTCTTAAGTGTGACCTAGATCGCCATTGGGTCCAACCTTCTTACAGTTGGGACCAAAACAACCCTGTCACGTTAACTATCACCTCTGATAAAATCAACTTACTAATCCTCTCCAATAGGATGGTGAGCCCAACAAAGTCGTTCACATCGCGGCAAACAACCCTGTCATGTTAATTATTACCCCTGACAAAATCAACTTACCAATCCTCTCCAATAGGATGGTGAGCCCACCAAAGTTGTTCACATCACGGCAAACAATCCTATCATGTTAATTATCACATCTGACAAAATCAACTTATCAATCCTCTCCAATAGGATGGTGAGCCCACCAAAGTCGTTCACATTGCGGCAAACAACCCTGTCATGTTAATTATCACCTCTGACAAAATCAACTTACCAATCCCTTCCAATGGGATGATGAGTCCTCATAGTTGCTCCGATCGTAATAAAATTCTATCATGTTAACGATCACCTCTGATAACTGGCCCCATTATTTCCATGAGTAATACCGCCTAAGTAGTAACCTACCATGTGACGTGTTGCTGCTTCGGTCAATAGTCACACCCCTACGTCCCTGAACTACTTGACCTATCTCGGGTATCCTAATGTTCCCTTAGAATAACCGATGGGTAGCAGCCTACCATGCGACGACTCCTACAGCAATCGATCGTCACATTCCTACATCCCTGAATGATTCGATTATCATTCACATCATCGTCCTTGCGAATGATGATGATTATTGAAGGCGGCTTAATGGACGACACGGCCCAACCGCCCCCTCAAGCAGCAACTTGCCAAATGGCAAGTCATTGTTAGGGTCTTCAGCTGGTCGCATGCACAAGCAACCGCTCTTTGTTCGCCTGAGCTACAACGTGAAAGTCGGGGTCAACCTGACCCCACGCTGCGAACAACCAAAAGCAGAAGGGGATCCTAGCGACTAAGTCCAAGACAAACTCATCGAAGGCTCGCCACACTGCGAAAAATAGCATAACTGGCTCGATTCAGGCGATAAGCAGCACAGGCGAGTCCGACACAGTGGCTATCAAGGACTAACCAATAGTCCTAAGCATAGATCAAACACAGAAAATAAAGAAAAAGCTGTGCATGCAAAGCAGTAAATAAACAAAAGCGTAATAGGCCATTCCAGGCCAAAATTACAGACATAGAGTTTTTAAACTGTGATGCGTCAAGCATCAAAAAATTACAAAATAGTGTTTAACAAAGGGAGCGACACCCTACATCAACTTCAAAAGACTAAAACTGGCGATTTTTGCCTTGACAGCCGCGAGCTTGTTGCCGCATGTGCTGGCATCGGGCGCTTCGCCTCATGCCTCTGCTGAGCTTGGCGAAGCACCTCACCATCTCTTCCTCCTGGCGAAGACAGCCGGAGCGCCCCTGCCACCACTTCGGAAACAACGATCAAGCCGCGTCTTTTCGTGCTCGAGCTTCCGCAAGTTCGCCTCTCCCTCGAGGGACCCAGCATCCATGAAGAAAGCGGCTTCTATGTAGGCGTCCATCTCAGCCAACACCGCATGATGTTGCCCACGCAAGCGTGTGAGCTCAGCCTCTTTCGCCTGAATGAGCCTCGCCAGATCCTCATGCTCAAACATGACGCTCATTACGAGAGGCGGTGGTTCGTCAGAGGCATCGGCGTGCGCCAACTCCTCCAGGCGATGCAGCAGCAGCCCCAAACATTGAAGCTCCTACTCACATCATCAGGCCAGCTGGCGACCACCCACACAACGGATCTCCTCCAGGCCTTCGGCCACAAAGAGGAGCACGTCGTCGTACCCCCCGACGCCTTGGCTGATCATAACAGCCATTCGGTGAAGGTCCCCCTCTAACTTCTGGAGGAGAACAAGCGTCGGAGTGGGATCTGCGGTGGCGGACCCTTGAGCTGACCCGGCGGCCACAGCAGCGGAGGCCGCGTCGATGCCAACGACAGCAGAGGAGGAAGCAACCTCCTTGCTCTTCAAAGTATTTGATTCAGAAGCCATTGAATAAAGCAGGGAGAGTTCTGTGATTCTCTTCTGGCAAATTTTTTTTCGTAACCACGAGAACTCTACCGAAGAGACCGCGAGCACTTTATATAGCCGGGAGCTGAACGGCTAGGATTTGCTGCCTCAGGTAGATTGAACGGCTCAGATCTCTAGCGACACTTCGAGTTTGACACCCATAAGAGCTTCGCCATTGGGACTCCAAACTGACCGTTCAGATTGAGCACGAAAGGCGAAGCGTCCCGTCACTTCGCAATTAATGAGCACTAACGTGGCTACAACACCCTAGCTGGCAAGCATCTGGGTCCGTAGGCAGACGTGTGGCACAAACTCGCCTGCGCTTGAATTTTGCTTGCAGCACCAACTCGCCAGCACTTGAATTTTGTTTGCAGCACAGACTCACCTGCGCTTGAGTTTTACTTACAGCACAGACTTGCCTACGCTTAAGCTTTGCTTGCAGCACAAACTTGCCAGCATTTGAGTCTAGCTTTCAACGCAAACTCGCCAACACTCGAGTTTCGTCTACAGCACAAATTTGCCAGAATCCGAGTTTCATTTGTAGCAAAAAACTCACCACTAGTTTAAGTCTTGCTTTCAACACGAACTCTTTAGTTCGCCTGTAGCGTAAACTCGCCCGGACATGAGCTTCGCCCGCGGCATGAAATTGCCAGTAAATGAGTCTACCCGTCACATGAGCGAGACGCTAAATGGCAACACAACAGAACATGAAAAGAGTGTGTGCACAACGAGAAAGCACAAACTTCATTAGATGCTTCTAGACAGTATATTTGAACAAAGTTATGACTTTACCACCAAGAAAGTCATAACATTACATTCGAGAAGCAAAACATGAAACAGAACACCTCGAATCTACTCCTATCCTACGGGTTTATTCTAGGAGTTTAAAAGAAGCAAGCTTGGCTCTGACTGCGGCTATCTTCTCTACATGCATGGCGCGAGCTTTTTCCTCTGCCTCTTGCTGGACCTGCACCTTGAAAGAAGCGTTAGCGACAGAATCCTCCTGAAGCAGCAGTGGAAGATTACACCTCTCTCTGTGAGATCACCTTCCACCGTCTCGCTCTGAATGCGCAGGCCTATCAAGACTGATTCCCCCTCTGCGCGCGAGATCATACCCAAAAATATCGAAGAAACGACAGACTCCATGTCAGATTGCAACAGGCGGTGCCGAAGATCCAGATGATCAATAAGGGCTCATTTGTCTTCTATATCTCGCCTTCGGCACTCCTGTTGACACGCGACGCGACGGCGGACTGGAGCCAGGAATAGCCTCACTTCAGACTCTAAATCCGCATATCGCAAATCCTCCAATTTTGTTAAGAACAGTTCCAGATCGATGAGTTTCATCGAGCAGCGTAGGGTGAGCATAAAGTCGCCCTGACAATGGAGGCGGGCCACATGGTCTGAGAGGGACTGCTTCAGTTCCACGAAAGTGCCACGATCCTGATCAACGAACGAGATCACTCGCTTTACGGCGTCCTCCAACTCCTCTAACTGAGCCAGAACGGAGCCCGAAGGTTTAGACTCCGGATCGCGGTCAGGTG
>NC_033798.1:71474398-71545008 GCF_001876935.1 Asparagus officinalis | reverse complement strand
ACCCCCCCCCCCCCCCGCCCTCTTCGCATCAGACGCCTTCGCTCGCGGTGTCATCCTGAACAAGAAGGAGACAGTCAGCACAGTGCCCCCCTTTCTAACAAGGGAATAGGTCAATATATGACGTACGGTCTAAGTGCGTATCTATCACCCGACGGTCCAGATTGGGCAGTAGAAAGGAAGATCGTCCATTACTCCACCTTTAATGCGAGACGACGTGCCAATGTCAGTCCAGCTGGCGGGCACTCGAGACCACGGTCAGACATGTGGTTACCCCCAAATTAGTATTAATTTCATCTTCAGCTTGATTTGACTGTGGTCAGAATTCGCCTATGGCTAAAGTTCGTCTGCGGCTTGAGTTCGCCTGTAGTTAGAATTCACCAGCGGTTTGAACTCGCCTGTGTTTAGAATTTAGCTTTAGTTTGAATTCACCTATAGTTAAAGGCCCACTTGCAACGGCCTGACAAAGAAAGATAAAAATCCGAAATATAAAAGGCAGCAGCGATTAGGGAGGGGAACAAAGCCTATTTAAAGGTGAAAATGCTTGTGTGGCCACAATAGCTCTTAAGAGTCGGAGCGTTGGCGGTTAAGAGACGTGGCCACGATCGAAATCAACGGCCCAGATTACTCTCAATAGTTTGTTCTCTTTTAAGATTACGAGAAAAAACGTCGAGATAGGAAACGGGTCAGCCAGAACCCGGGACCCGAACCGAAATCGCCGACTGAACCTAACGGTTGAATTCGAAAACCACGGTCACCATTCATCATCGAGCGAGGTGCACGAAGCTGATGTCGCATTGTCAGATCGTAATTAATGCGACCTGACGGACCCACGCTGCCTTAGCTGGAAAGCACGAAGCTTCACCGGCAAACACGTGGCTCACGTCCCGCCAGGTCGAATTCCGTCTGAAGGAAGGGTTTCGCCTGCGAAGACATGGCTCGACTCCACAATTTCAAATTTTGCCTACAAAACTGAATTTCGCCTGAACGACTCGTTCGCCGGTGAAAACGAATTTCGGATAGTACGACTCGTCCAGAATTTCGAACCGCCAATGGAATTGCCTCGCTAAGACCCACGCCTCAAACAACTAAGGGTTAGAGCAGAAATCTTAACATTAAGCCTAAAAGAAACTACTCGATAACTCATCATACTGAGGGGAATAGTATGGCTAGCCCGATTCAAACGGTAATCGGTAAAGGCAAGCAAACCCGTTGATAGCTGAAGGTTTGCTAAAAATCCTAAAGGGGGGCTAAATCCGCCCTAACCCACCCAGGACTTCTTTCCAAAGTATTCCAGACCACACACGAGTTGGTTAAGGTCTGAAAACTTTGAAGGGGGTCTTGTAGACGGTAAAAATTACCTTTGCAGACTTACATGAAATTCACCTGCGAGTCGGAGTTGCCCACACAAATTGAGGGTAGGGCTCACCGATGGGCTTGACTCACTAGCGCGAACCCAAACTGTGCGGTCACCAAATTCGCTCGCATTGGTTGATCACAAATTCTCCTATATGATCGACTCGCCCGCACGAGTCAAGATCATCCAGATGACTGAAATCTGCATGTCTACTCGACTCGCCCGCACGAGTCAAGAGTCGAATTCGCCCACTCCCCCACGACATGAAAGGAGGGAGCACAGCACTCAACAGCTGCTACGCTGCGTATAGGGATGGACTTCCCCCACTCCCCCACGACATGAAGGGAGAGAGCACAGTACTCCAAGCCCATCAAGTAGCCGCTCACAGTACGAGCGATCAGTCAAATCCATGCAGTCGCTAAGTCTGCCTGCATGCTCACGCTTGAAGCTCACCTCGCCTACACGAGTCAAGAGCTGAATCCGCCCGCGATCAACAAGCTCGCCGAACTAGTACCTGGTAGTCGCAACAGCACGTACAAGGATAGGCTTTCCCACTCCTCACGATGTGAAGGGAAGGAGTACAGTGCTCCGAGCCCATCAACCAGACGCTCATGGTACAAGCCAAAAGCATGGTGTCTCTCAACAGTACATGGTCATATCCCATGATTCAATGAGTGGCCATGTCGTCTCTCCTCTATTTAAGAACTTCTTCCGGCCACAGAGAAGGGGTTCAGCGGTTCGATTAGCATTTTTGCTCACCTCGCCTACACGAGTCAAGAGCTGAATCCGCCCGCGATCAACAAGCTCGCCGAACTAGTACCTGGTAGTCGCAACAGCACGTACAAGGATAGGCTTTCCCACTCCTCACGATGTGAAGGGAAGGAGTACAGTGCTCCGAGCCCATCAACCAGACGCTCATGGTACAAGCCAAAAGCATGGTGTCTCTCAACAGTACATGGTCATATCCCATGATTCAATGAGTGGCCATGTCGTCTCTCCTCTATTTAAGAACTTCTTCCGGCCACAGAGAAGGGGTTCAGCGGTTCGATTAGCATTTTTTTTTAGCTCAGCAGTTGAATTCGCTCGTGGTCAATTGATTAAACCAATCAATCGGCTGAACCACTAGCTCTCAACTCTCGACTGAGTTAATGACAAGCTCTTTGCATAATCCTTGCACTGTAGCATCCTCTCCTAGTTTCAGGCCCTGATCGCCATCAAACTCGGAGGGTCAAACTCTACCGACCCGAGCTCCTACTGCGTACTGAAGCTCGCCAGCAACCTCGATCGAATCGTCCAAGGGAAGCAGACTCAGTGCGGGATCCGAGCGAGGCGTCCTATAGATACCGAAAGTCCCCACGTTAAACAAGGAGGGCATTCCCTCCACTTCTGTTGTAATTTTTGATTTATTAGTTTGTAATAAGCTATTCTTATCAATACAAACGACATCCCTATTTCGGGAGATCAAAATTTACACCTACAAGAAGTAGTGGCGAGGTATGGGCTGGTGGTTGTGTCAGCACCTTCTTGACAGGTGTCGGCTGACGACTGGAGTAGAGGTCACTTTAGCATTATGTGGGAAGTAACCAATGGCATAGTAGGACATGGGCTAACAGTTGAGTCAGCTTTTGCTTTATAAGTGGCGCCTGGAGACTAGGGGAAAGATCATTTCGGTATAGAGAAATCATCTTTAGCATCGAATGGGGAGTGATTAATAGCGTGGCAGAGCCTACGCCAATGTGACAATTCATGAAGGCTACTGGGACTAAGGTCCTGATAGGACTTGTCCAGTGTTAAGTGTGGTGTTGACACATAGCCAAAGGGGATGGGCCCGAGGCAGGGGGTGTTCTTCGCCTTTGCCGAGAGGCAACGTCTTTCGAATCGCCTGTCAAATGGTCGAGTGGACTCGCGACGAGCCGTCTTTGACAAAAGGGGACAACAAGTTCCATCCTTCGAGTCAACATGATGGGATGTCGAGTGGTTGAGTCAGCGGAGTGGTCACCTCTATTAATCTCTGGCCGTCAAGTTGATTGGGGCAGAGTTCATAGATGTACACTTGGTAAATAAATTATACTCGGGCGGATGGTGAATATTGTAACAATTATAAATATTTGTTTGACATAAAAAATTATACGAAACCTGGAATAATATGATTAATTGTTATGAACTATGTACCTGATTTGACATGAAAATTACATGTTTGACATGAAAAAATCACACAAAACCTGTTTGCCATGAAAAAACAAACAAAACCTGTAATAACCTGATTAGTCATAATTTTATAAAATACGTACCTGAATTAGCAAAAAAATTCTTATCAAACTTGTAAAAAAGCCTATAAACAACGTGATTAGTAATAAATATGCACTAGTAAAAATTGGGCATTGGCGACGGGGCATTGGCGACGGATTTGAAATCTGTTGCCAATTCAAACATTGGCGACGGAAACAACCCCGTCACCAATACTCTGTCGCCAATGTTTGCATTGGCGATGGATTTGATCACTCGCCAATGATTTTGCATCGCTCATAACCATAGGCAACGGAAAAACATTGGTGACGGATCGAATCCGTCACCAATGCGTATTGGAGACGGATCAGATCCGTCACCAATACTTATTGGCGACGGATCGAATCCGTCGCTAATGTTTCTCGTCACCCATGGTTATGGGCTACAGGAAAACATTGGCAACAAATTCGATTCGTCGCTAATACTTATTGGCGACGGATGCGTTTCATCGCCAATACTTATTAGCGACGGATTCGATCCGTCGCTAATACTTATTGGAGACAGACGCGTTCCGTCGCCAATAAGTATTGGTGACGGAACAAATTTGTTACCAATACTAATGTGCCCATCATAAAAAATTTAACATTAGTGATTGATTATTCAATTGTTAATGAGTGGCCCCCACAAAAAATTAAGAGTTATTTTAATATAAGTCCCTCAAATCTATAATATTTTAAAAGTAGTCCAATAAATTATGTAAATTGCTAACACATCTAGGGATGTAAATGAACCAAATAATTAACAAATAGTTCGATAATTTATCACATGTTATTATTTGTATTATTGCATATATGATGTCATATTTGTGACTTGTTGGCTTCATCTTTGATTAGTTTAGAGAAAATGATGAGAAAAGTGAAAATAATGAGAAAATGGTAAAAGACCAATGAGGATATCATTTTTAGTTATACGCATTACGAACATGTAACCATATTGATTTTCCTAATGATATACCAAAACTTATTCTAGCTCTTTTCAATTAATTAGGAGTTCTATGTTAGTTTTAAATTTTATTTTTTACTCTTTATGCTAGCAGATTCGATGAGCTCCACTATTCTTTATGCTAGCAGATTCTATGTTAGTTTAAAATTTTATTTTTTATTTTTAAATTTTATTTTTTAGTATTCGAGTTTGCTAACGATTAGAATTTGACCAGATGTATATTCGATTCGTTTGTCTATTAAATATTCATTTAAAATTGATCACAAGTTATTATTTGTATTTTACATATATGATGTCGTGTTTTTAACCACTTACTTGATGTAGAGTTGAAAAAGTTTGATTGATTTCTTTAATTTGAAGAATTAAGATTCGATCGCTCGGTACGAATCTATTATAATCGCTCTCTCTCAATTACAGAGGAAGAGAAGTTTTGATTCGACTTCTCTTTAATTTAATGTGGGTTCTTGGTGGTGAAAGGACGCTTCCCTCGATGCTTGTGCCGAGATTGTTTCCCGTTGACGATCAGAACAAAATTACTGAAGAGTTTAGATTGCTGTTGTAGATCTCTGAATACTCTTTGTGCGAGTAGTTTGATCTCCGAAAATTCCCCTAAAGTCCCTCCTCCCTAATAGCTGCTCGAGGCTATTTATAGGATTTTAGCACGTAACTGACGTGCTGAAGTCATGGGAACGTGGGCATAACGGATGCGATTATGGGCGTAACCGACGCCTACCACTTAGCCAACATGGCTGTCATGGTCTTTGGGACCATTACATCATATATATAGTATAAAGGAATAATTTTTATTTATAAATTTTAATAATACTTGAAAATTAAATTCTTTAGCAGAATAAATATACCATAATTTATCATAGCCCTTTTTAATAAAATAGGAATATGATATATATTGGAGAAAAAAATTAATGGATTCGGGTTTCCACATTTTAATGGGTCAACTAGGTCGAAATGGGTTGGATTTTTATAATTAAAAGTTAAGAGAAACTAGTAATAATAGTTAGATTTAAAGGAATATTTCTTTAAATTTAATCGGTGTTAACCAGGTGACCTAATTGTAAATATTGTGATGATTTGAGGGACGTAATAGAAATATTCATGATTTGAGTGAGTAATTTGGAAATATTGAAGATGTGAGGGAGTAATTTGAAAATATTAAAGATTTGAGGGACTAATATTGAAATATTTCAATTATTGATTCTGAACTCAAGGATGTAAAAGAATTATAGATAATAATAGTTAGATTTGAGGGATGCAATAACAATTTCTATGATTTAGGGTACTAATTTAATAATATTAAAATTTTGAGGGGCTAAATTTAAAATATCCAAACATTATCCCAACACAAACACAGCGTTGCTTCTCACTCTCCAGCCTGCTCTCATCTCATATCTCTCTCCCTCCGTCAATTCTCCAAACCGCCGCAGCGCTTGCCCGCCGCGCCTATTCCCGCCGCGACTTGCCTGCTACGGGCTACCTGTCTCCTGCACCGTACTTGGCCTCCCTCTCGTCTCTCTTCTCTCTCTCTCTCTCTCCTTCTCATGTCTTCTCTCTCCTTCCAAACTACCGCCACGCGCTATGCCCCCTGCCCAACCGCGCCCCCCACCGCCAGCCGTCTGCTAGCCGCTTACCAGCCATGAAATTGATCCACCGCCAGATCCTCCGCGCCCCCACCCGCACCGTGCCCAGCCCTCAGCCAGTCTGCGTTTGCCCGTGCCAGCCTCAAACCAATCACAACCTCTCTCATCCTCCTCTGTGAGGATCTGAATCCTCTGTCGAATCTGGTGTTGCTATTTCTGGCCATGATGAGCCTGAAACAAACTAAAGGGAAGTGGTGATAGAAAGAACTAGGAGAATTAAGAAATTAAAGAGGGAACGTAGACAGGAATTGAGAATAAGAAGAAGAAATTTAGAGAGAAGAAGAACAGAGACTGAAATGGAGAAGAAGAACAGATTCTATTTCATTTCTTTCATGATTATTTTAGTTTTACAACTTCTCTTTTATACATCAGCTCCAAAGCAATGAAAATCAAAACGTGCATAAAACGTGCACGAGCTTAACAACAAACAGAAACAGATTAAACTGTCTGTAAGAGTTTATTGACTTTTATACAATTGTCCTTGTAGTTAAAAAGGTTTGCATAACAACCCTCCACGTATTGTATATCAGTCCAGTCTTCTTTCAACATCCATGTTCACCAGCTCTCCCGTCGAGTCTCCAAGCTTCAGCTCACTTGACAGGTTTCCTGACAATTGGCTCAATTGACAGGGCCCTTGGTTGTTCATCATGTCCTGACAATTCCCTTCCCTTAAATTGGACATTGTCTCAAGGTCAATGGTAAGTAAATGTTTAACCAAATCCAATAAATTCCCAAGTTCCTTTATAGGGTCAAAGTAGTGAATGACCATTACCATATCCTTCATATCCTTTGCTAAAGTTCCAGGCAAGGAGTGAGTTTTCCGAAGGGAAATGGAAGAAGATATGATGGCCGAATCAGACAATAGTGCATAACTGTAAGACATATCCAAAACCAGAAGACAAAAGACCAATTTGGATCTCTTAAATGACCGACGTTTAAAGGGTCCAACTTTGTTTCCAGTTTCAGAAACAACAGTTTCATTAACAGACTCTACCTCTTTCAGAAAATGACAATGCTCCACGACACCAGGGGTGTTAAATGTATTTGCTCTGGCTCCGAGTGCCATCCATCTGTATGTTCCAGTTTCTGCCGACATGACTCCCCCTTGATTTTGAAATCGAGATACACCGAGGTCTGCCACTTTTGCAACATTGTCATTGTCCATTAGCAAGTTGGCTGTCTTCAAATCCCTACGAATTATGTTGTTCTGGTGCAGATAGACCATTCCTTTTCATACATCAAGTGCAAACTTCAGCAATAGAGAAAGTTCCAGCATGTTATCCTGCTTGTGAAGAAAACTATAAAGACTTCCTCCAGGCATGTACTCTGTAACTATGCAAAAATTTGGAGGTTTTGCACATGCACCAATAACTCGAACCACGTTCCTATGTTGAACTTCTCTCAAGATCATTACTTCTTGAGCAAATTCATCCCCTGAAAGCTCAGCTTGTTGTTCTGATTCCAGAACCTTCACCAAGTAGTCATCCTCAACCTGAAATTCTCCATTGCCATCCAAATTTGTTCCACATATAACACTTGGCTTCTTTATGGCAGGAACCTGAGGTGATTCAACAGGAGGATTTGAGCTAGCATCAGCGTATGCTACAAGACCACCAACTTTTTCCTTGAGCTCGGCCCTTAAAATCCCCTCAAGAGGCACCGCTAAAAAAACCTGAGCCTCCGGCGATCCGTTCAAAGTATACAACTTCATCTTCTTAGACTTCTTCTTCTTGCTTGAGATTGGCCATGGTGGTTTCTTGAATTTTGGCTTTCCCTTGCTTGATTCTTTAGCTCCCAACCTTGGTATTTCCCTGTCCTCTCTTGATTTCTTTGAATTATTAGAAGTATCATCGAAGGATAATTTTCCAAGATTGGAAGCTCTGTTTCGTGGTCCACCTCTAGGTCTTGAAACATCTTTGCTGCCTGAATCCTTGCCACTTTTAGATTGTGCTTGCGATTTGGATTGTTTTGATGTTATACTCGAACTGCCTTTCACCTTCTTGCTCTGAGAAATTTCTGCCTCACTTGTCACATTTGTAGGTCCATCACCATCATCAACATCTTTAGGTTGCTTCTCAGTAACATTCTCTTTGATCGCTTCATCATGGGTCTCACTGCTTCCTGAATGATTTTTTTGTGCAGATGTAGAAACAGGTGGCTGAGCTATTGCATCAACATCAGTATTCTCCGCACTTGCCTTTGACCCAGGTGGTCGTCTTCCTTTGTTTCTTGCAAAGTTTGAAGGATTCTCAACAGAGGCTGGGGAAGCAACAGAAATGTTCTTGGAATATATCCGACGATCATCCCTTGGCCCCGATCCCAAGATTTCTTGGCCAAGATCCTTAGAAATTTGTATGGCTAATCGACAACAACCATCATAAATGTTACGCCCTTGTAGAGAATTTATTGCGTCCATCGCATTTTGCTGTGATTGGAATTAGATAAAAGCTTGAAAGCCAGCTGACTTCTGAAGGATGACGATCTTCTCTACAAACCCATATGGAGAAAACACTTGATGCAAGACTTCCTCCGTTATAGGATAGAGCATTGTGTGAATGGTGACAGAGAGCATTCGATTGGGTTGATAATTCTGATCTGCACCCTTCTGAAGAACTGTGGATGGGCCTGGCATCTTGTCCAGTGATTTGCTTGGATTCTTGGAGTTCTTGAATTCATGGAAAAAATTCAATCTCTCTTCTTGATTTGCCTTCTCAGTAATAGTTTCTTCAGGATTAGCCATAGAGTCTTCATCAACAGCTTCAGACTCGAGCTGCTCTGATACCAATTGTGAGGATCTGAATCCTCTGTCGAATCTGGTGTTGCTATTTCTGGCCATGATGAGCCTGAAACAAACTAAAGGGAAGTGGTGATAGAAAGAATTGGGAGTATTAAGAAAATTAAGAGGGAACGTAGATAGGAATTGAGAATGAGATGAAGAAATTTAGAGAGAAGAAGAATAGAGACTGAAATGGAGAAGAAGAACAGATTCTATTTCATTTCTTTCATGATTATTTCAGTTTTACAACTTCTCTTTTATACATCAGCTCCAAAGCAATGAAAACCAAAACGTGCATAAAACGTGCACGAGCTTAACAACAAACAGAAACAGATTAAATTGTCTGTAACAGTTTATTAACTTTTATACAATTGTCCTTGTAGTTAAAAGGGTTTGCATAACAACCCTTCACGTATTGTATCAGTCTAGTCTTCTTTCAACATCCATGTTCGCCAGCTCTCCCATCGAGTCTCCAAGCTTTAGTTCACTTGACAGGTTTCCTGACAATTGGCTCAATTGACAGGGCCCTTGGTTGTTCATCATGTCCTGACAATTCCCTTCACTTAAATTGGACCTTGTCTCAAGGTCAATGGTAAGTAAATGTTTAACCAAATCCAATAAATTCCAAAGTTCCTTTATAGGGTCAAAGTAGTGAATGACCATTACCATATCCTTCACACCCTTTGCTAAAGTTCTAGGCAAGGAGTGAGTTTTCCGAAGGGAAATGGAAGAAGATATGATGGCTGAATCAGACAATAGTGCATAACTGCAAGACATATCCAAAACCAGAAGACAAAAGACCAATTTGGATCTCTTAAATGACCGACGTTTAAAGGGTCCAACTTTGTTTCCAGTTTCAGAAACAACAGTTTCATTAACAGACTCTACCTCTTTCAGAAAATGACAATGCTCCACGACACCAGGGGTGTTAAATGTATTTGCTCTGGCTCCGAGTGCCATCCATCTGTATGTTCCAGTTTCTGCCGACATGACTCCCCCTTGATTTTGAAATCGAGCTACACCGAGGTCTGCCACTTTCGCAACATTGTCATTGTCCATTAGCAAGTTGGTTGTCTTCAAATCCTTATGAATTATGTTGTTCTGGTGCAGATAGACCATTCCTTTGCATACATCAAGTGCAAACTTCAGCAATAGAGAAAGTTCTAGCATGTTATCCTGCTTGTGAAGAAAACTATAAAGACTTCCTCCAGGCATGTACTCTGTAACTATGCAAAAATTTGGAGGTTTTGCACATGCACCAATAACAAAGACTTCCTCCAGGCATGTACTCTGTAACTATGCAAAAATTTGGAGGTTTTGCACATGCACCAATAACGCGAACCACGTTCCTATGTTGAACTTCTCTCAAGATCATTACTTCTTGAGCAAATTCATCCCCTGAAAGCTCAGCTTGTTGTTCTGATTCTAGAACCTTCACCAAGTAGTCATCCTCAACCTGAAATTCTCCATTGCCATCCAAATTTGTTCATATATAACACTTGGCTTCTTTATGGCAGGAACCTGAGGTGATTCAACAGGAGGATTTGAGCTAGTATCAGCGTATGCCACAAGACCACCAACTTTTTCCTTGAGCTCGGCCCTCAAAATCCCCTCAATAGGCACCACTAAAAAAACCTGAGCCTTTGGCGATCCGTTCAAAGTATACAACTTCATCTTCTTAGACGACTTCTTCTTGCTTGAGATTGGCCATGGTGGTTTCTTGAATTTTGGCTTTCCCTTGCTTGATTCTTAGCTCCCAACCTTGGTATTTCCCTGTCCTCTCTTGATTTCTTTGAATTATTAGAAGTATCATCGAAGGATAATTTTCCAAGATTGGAAGCTCTGTTTTGTGGTCCACCTCTAGGTCTTGAAACATCTTTGCTGCCTGAATCCTTGCCACTTTTAGATTGTGCTTGCGATTTGGATTGTTTTGATGTTATACTCGAACTGCCTTTCACCTTCTTGCTCTGAGAAATTTATGCCTCACTTGTAACATTTGTAGGTCCATCACCATCATCAATATCTTCAGGTTGCTTCTCAGTAACATTCTCTTTGATCGCTTCATCATGGGTCTCACTGCTTCCTGAATGATTTTTTTTGTGCAGATGTAGAAACAGGTGGCTGAGCTATTGCATCAACATCAGTATTCTCCGCACTTGCCTTTGACCCAGGTGGCCATCTTCCTTTGTTTCTTGCAAAGTTTGAAGGATTCTCAACAGAGGCTGGGGAAGCAACAGAAATGTTCTTGGAATAGATCCGATGATCATCCCTTGGCCCCGATCCCAAGATTTCTTGGCTAAGATCCTTAGAACTTTGTATGGCTAATCGACAACAACCATCATAAATGTTACGCCCTTATAGAGAATTCATTGCGTCCATCGCATTTTGCTGTGATTGGAATTGGATAAGAGCTTGAAAGCCAGCTGACTTCTGAAGGATGACGATCTTCTCTACAAAGCCATATGGAGAAAACACTTGATGCAACACTTTCTTCGTTATAGGATAGAGCGTTGTGTGAATGGTGACAAAGAGCATTCGATTGGGTTGATAATTCCGATCTGCACCCTTCTGAAGAACTGTGGATGGGCCTGGCATCTTGTCCAGTGATTTGCTTGGATTCTTGGAGTTCTTGAATTCATGGAAAAAAATTCAATCTCTCTTCTTGATTTGCCTTCTCAGTAACAGTTTCTTCAGGATCAGCCATAGAGTCTTCATCAACAGCTTCAGACTCGAGCTGTTCTGATACCAATTGTGAGGATCTGAATCCTCTGTCGAATCTGGTGTTGCTATTTCTGGCCATGATGAGCCTGAAACAAACTAAAGGGAAGTGGTGATAGAAAGAACTGGGAGTATTAAGAAAATTAAGAGGGAACGTAGACAGGAATTGAGAATGAGAGGAAGAAATTTAGAGAGAAGAAGAACAGAGACTGAAATGGAGAAGAAGAACAGATTCTATTTCATTTCTTTCATGATTATTTCAGTTTTACAACTTCTCTTTTATACATCAGCTCCAAAGCAATGAAAATCAAAACGTGCATAAAACGTGCACGAGCTTAACAACAAACAGAAACAGATTAAATTGTCTGTAACAGTTTATTAACTTTTATACAATTGTCCTTATAGTTAAAAAGGTTTGCATAACAACCCTCCACGTATTGTATATCAGTCCAGTCTTCTTTCACCATCCATGTTCGCCAGCTCTCCCGTCGAGTCTCCAAGCTTCAGCTCACTTGACAGGTTTCCTGACAATTGGCTCAATTGACAGGGCCCTTGGTTGTTCATCAAGTCCTGACATCCTCCTCTTCTTCTCCAACTCAAGTCCTTTCGAATTCTCTAATCAACTCTGATGCCAATGAGAGAACGCCTAAAGCTCCAAGATTCCATTACTACAATGATCCAATGGCCGCCTTCTCAGGTTCCAAGGCGAGTAATCATCCCGAGAGCTTCTCTGCTCCAATTTTAGGCTGTTCGCCTCTTCCCCATCCCTCGAATTGACCAAATGGTAACTTTCTTGCTTCTTTACAGGTAGAAATTTTGAATTTTGAGCATAATTTTGTAATTTTTTAATCCCCTGCAGTGCTTGGCAGCAGCGGCTTTTTTCACGCTCCTGAGAGCTTCCCCTCTCCAATTCGTAGCCCTTCGCCTCACTCGTATGCATTGAATCGACCCATTGGTAATTTTCTTGTTTCTTTATAGAAATTTGGAAGTTTGACACAACTAATATTTGGGATTGAAATTGTTTTTTAATGTGGATTTTGTACTTCGTAAAAAAAATTAGAGCTTTGGGCCAAATTGACACCTTTATGCTAATGGTGATTTGAAAAGAAACTTGCAATGAAATTTTCTCCCATTTTCATTTTTCCGTTCTTCTTTTTTTAAGGACATAATTAACATGCAAATTTGAAATTTTGATATTGAATGGCGGTAATTTTGGCTGTGAGTTTTCTTGCTAGTTCTAGCGAATGATATTCCATCGATATATCTAGTTTGATTGAATTCTTCTCAAAAGCTTCATATGTTTGGACGCATTTTGGCCTTCACTTTAAGGTTTTGAAGATGTTAGCATATTACCTGTTTCTTCTTAGGGAAAAATGTGTCCAGGCCCCAAAAGTGGGAACTTCGTGTGACTAGCCCCTTTGTACTTTGCCCCATGTGGAAAAGCCCCAAATACGCATAGTATTTGCGACGAGGCCCCGATTTGACTTTTTTCAGAAAAAGCCTAGAGGAAGTTATGATCTTGCCCTCTGATGGGACTGAGCTGGGTTAATGCGCCCCATACCTTTACAAGTACTCTCCCTCTCTTTCTCTCTCTTCCACCTAGCACCGTCATCAAGAACTCTTCATCTTCCTAATTTCTGTACGGATTTCAACGTTTCTAGGGTTTTCGCCGGGAAAATGTCGTCTATGGAAGGATCCAGTAACGACTACGAGGTCGCTCACCGAGCCGAGTTGGAAGGAAAAGGCGCTTCATCTGCGGGTGGCAGCGCGGAGGAAGCTACGGAAGCTACGCAAACCCTAATCGAAATGCAAAAGGAGGCAATACAATGGCGAGCCCAGAAAAGGAGGACGGCAATGGCTGGTCGTACCAACAAACCCCCCTCAAAAAAATAGTAAGTGTTATAATCTTCAGTATTCGGCAACGGCAATGGCTAGGTTTAATCTTCAAGAATACGGGTTTATACCGTGAAGAGACAATGCAGATTACCCCAATATTGTTAGTTCTAGGCTTTGTCCAATGTTAGTTCTAGTTTGAGTCAAATGTTAGTTCTAGTTTGAGACCAATGTTAGTTCTAGTTTAAGTCCAATGTTAGTTCTAGTTTGAGTCCGATGTTAGTTCTATAACACTACGTGTTAGCTCTATTTTGTTCTCGTTAGTCCTAGGTCTAATATGAGTTCATATGTCTTATTGAACTTACAAATTCAAAAACTTTTTGCAGGGAAAAAATTGCTCTAACAGGCTCAGCAGAAACACTAAGGTTAACGGCCAATATCGGGGCTTATTGGGGATTTATGAAGCGCATTGCCCCGAAGATCCGTCAGTGGCATAGGGATGCATACTGCGGTTCTATATTTCAGCACTACATTTTATTTAGGGCTCCTGCGCCTGATCAGCCCACCCTTGAGCTGCTGCTGAGCTTTTATGACAGAGATAATAACATCTTTTGTATACCTGATTCAAAAAGTGGGTGTATGAAAAATGTTAGTTTTGATTTGCAATGGGTCCATAACCATACTCATTTCCCAATTTATGGGGAGGTCATAAGTAATAATAGGGACTCAAGAAGCAGAATATGGCTCGAATACTTCGCTAAGCTTTTCATTTCTGAAGAGGGTAAGAAGTTAATAAAAGCAGAAACCACCCAACGTAAACATCTTGAAGGGCTACTTGAACGGCTAGTTGAATCTACAAAAAGCGGGATATCGAGGATTTTGTTCTGCTACAAATTTTATACCAATGCTCTATGATATGGAGTCCCATAGCAGGGGAAGGTATCCCTAGACCCTTACTCAGGTACCTGGATAGCATTCAGAGGGTCAATTATGTTGCATGGGCCAAGTTCTTTTATTCAGAAATTATCAGGGGCATTGGAGTTGCTTTGGAGGGAAAGAAGAAGCAAATGGTCGCATATGTCCCAGGTTGCATGACACTATTGTGTGTAAGTTCCATATTTTACTGATCTTGTTTCATTCTAGTTCGTACCTATGCATTGTTAGTTCTAACTTATTCTATGTTAGTTATGATGTATACCATGTTAGTTCTAATCTACACCATATTAGTTCTGTTGTAGATTTTGTTAGTTCTAATTTGTTTTGTGTGAGTTCTAATCTGCACCTTGTTAGTTTTAAGATATACCATGTTAGTTCTATCTGCACCCATGTAAGTTCTATCATAGGTCATGTTAGTTCTATCATAATTCATGTCATACCACGTACTAATTTACACCATGTTAGTTCTAGATGCAGCCATATTTTATTCTCTTTGGTCTAGTCTAGTATTAAATGTTAATAGTAAATATATTTGGTACAGCTTTCGTACTACGAGATGACAGGCATAAAGAAATATGCCCTCTTAGACACCTCCAGACCTCCAATGACAAATTAGGCATCAGGGGAGGAGAAAATCGCATCTATGAGGATGCCGACAATTATTTCAAAGGCTAAGTCAGCATCAATAACATTTGTCCATAGGCCTATTGCGGAGGTCGCTTCTCCAGGTCATGTTCATTCACTTCCCGCTGAACAGAGGGATGAAGGTCCCGCTGTACAGAGGGGTGAAGTTCTTCAGCAAAAGCGTCAGGCAAAGAGGAAGGCTTTCCAGGAAGAAACTACTAAGAACTTCTCAATAGGTTACGTAAGTATCCTGTTATGTTAAGTCGTACTCATTTCACACTAACTGCAAAGAATATCCTAATTATGTTTAATCCTACTTAAAATTATAATCTTGTATCAATAACAGATCATGGCAAAGCATATTAACGTTGCTTTTGACGATGAAGAGGAGATCAATGTTCCTCCCATTGAGCAGCAACTCACATTTTGGAGAAATTCTACTAAATTTCTCAAGCGACTTCTTGTTGCTACAAAGCAGACCAAGAGCAAATATTGTAAAGAATTCATGATTGAGATCAACATGCTTAACAGGATAATTGAAAAATATAGAAGACATGATGAGGTTATAGAAAATTGCAAATGAAATTAGGAAGAAGCGACGGGAAGCTCAAGAGGAACAGAAGTCCAAAACAAGCAGTGTATATAAGGAAGAGCCCACCATGCAAGAACATGTACATAAGATTGTTGAAGAGGATGTGAAGCATCCTGCTGACGATGAGGCAATAGAAGAGGAGCCAGTTACTTCTCCAGGGGAGGGGGTATATAGTAAGGTTGACCAGACTGTAGATACTAAGGTTGAGGATAGTGTAGATAAGGAAGAGGAGCATATGGAAGCTATTGTAGATAAGGAAGAGGAGCATATTGTAGATAAGGAAGAGGAGCATATGGAAGACATTGTAGATAAGGAAGAGGAGCATATGGTAGATAAGGAAGAGGAGCATATGGAAGATATTGTAGATAAGGAAGATGAGCATATGGTAGATAAGGAAGAGGAGCATATGGAAGATATTGTAGATAAGGAAGAGGAGCATATGGTAGATAAGGAAGAGGAGCATATGGAAGATATTGTAGATAAGGAAGAGGAGCATATGGTAGATAAGGAAGAGGGGCATATGGAAAATGAAAATTTTATTGTAGATAACAAAGGTTTTGATGAGGATCATGTTGATGGTGTAGATAAGGAGGAAGATATTGTAGATAAAGAGAAGGAGAATGTAGATAAGTTGGAAGCACAGGAGGAAGAGGATCTTGTGAATATTAAACATGATGTGGACAAACTTGTTTCAGTTCTAACGAGCAATGTGGAAGTAAAGCGTAGACCAAAGCCAAGAAGGGTAAGCAGGAGATCTAAATGGAAGAGGACCCCATATATTGAAGGCAAAAGAAAGAAAAAGGAAAAAGAATGTATAGATATACTTGAAAGTCCTGAACCAAAAGTAAAACTAGCTGACAAAGTTACTCATTTTTACCCCGGTAATCAAATCCCCACTTGGGATGCGTTAAGTTTGAAGCCAATGACAGATGAAGAAGCAACTCTATTGGAAGAGCTGAATAATGAGTTTCCAGACCCTACATTGTTTAACTTACGCATAATAGATAGCACAGGTGCTTTTGTACATAATTTAAAGATACCATCTCCAGTAGCAGACAGACTCGACAAAGCTCAAATTGAGAGCCTAACCAAATTTTGTTCTCAGAAGATTCACAGGTAAGTTTCAGTTGACTATTTATACGCTAATTCTCCACATATTAGTTCTAATTCATGTTAGTTCTAATTTATACCAGGAGATATAATGTTATAGTAACAACCAACAGCAGTATTAACAGGGAAGAGTTGTTATATGTGCTTCGTGGTGGCCGCCTTGACGACAAGGTTAACATATACTTGCTTAATAATTCAAATTATATTGTTTAAATTGAATTTTAATATTTCATAACAATTACAGGTGGAAGAAGCAGTTTTGGAAACGCTTAGCCAGGAGGCATATGACAAAGGATATGGAGTGATATCAGTGTTCTTTCTTGTAAGAACATGCTATTCCTAATTTCACCATGTTAGTTTTGATTGAAATTCATGTTAGATCTTGTGTAATCCATGCTAGTTATACCATGAGTCACGTTAGTTCTAGTTAGCATCAATTTAGACCTACCATAAGTCATGTTAGTTCTGTCGCAGTTCATGTTAGTTCTTATATATTACGCCGTGTTAGTTCTAACTGCACAATGTTAGTTCTAATCTGCACAGTGTTAGTTCTATTCTGTAGCATGTTAGTTCTAATTTGTACAGTGTTAGTTCTATTCTGTAGAGTGTTAGTTCTAATCTGCACAGTGTTAGTTCTATTCTGTAGGGTGTTAGTTCTAATCTGCACAGTGTTAGTTCTATTCTGTAGCGTGTTAGTTCTAATCTACACAGTGTTAGTTCTATTCTGTATCGTGTTATTTCTAATTAATACGGTGTTAGTTAACCTTCGCAGCTCATGTTTGTTTTAATTTCAACTCAAACATGATGTGTTTGCAGCACTCACTCTATGGCTTTGAGACAAACAATTACGAGCTATTTTTGTCATATATTGAAAAATATACCGCATTCCGTATGGAACATCTCTTGATCCCTTTGGTCAGGCATGATCATTAGCATCTTGTAGAAGTTGATTTTAAAGATAAAGTTGTCAAGCATTACAGTTCCGCTGGGCACGAAGCTTGGATGGAGCCTGTTAATAAAATCATAAACTTCTTTGATGCCCATCATGCTGAATTTATTGAGCAAAATGTGCGCAAAATATTTAGATATCAAGCCATCAAATGCGAGAAACAAAGAGGACGGTTAGTTCTGATGTCTATATTGTGTTAATTTGTGTTATAGTATTAGAACGGACCGAAAATGTCTAATGAACTCACTCTATGTTGCAGCTTTGATTGTGGTGTGCTCGTCTACCTCTATATAAAAGCCATAATTGAAGGACGATCAACATTGCTGGTTAATCCTCCGAACGATATCCCTGAAGCTATGCGAGCAAGACTTGTCGTACAATTATTACAGGCTGGTTTTGAACAAAGACATAAAGAAGAAACAGTGTACAGTGATGAATGATATGTCCATACAAATACAATAATGTATGTATATTTAAGTAATTGAAAATGATTGTTATCAGATGTATTGTTCTATCTGTACCATGTTAGTTCTAGTGATGCTCGTTAGTTCTAACTCATACAACGTTAGTTCTATTCTGTACCATGCTCGTTAGTTCTATCTCATAGCCAGTTCTAATTTTTTAATTATTTAAGTTATCTTCAGACCTCCAGCTATTCACTTCTTTCTAAGCGACGGTTCCATCACACTAACATATCACATCATATATTCGCGTGTTCCCAAGTCAGTTAAATAAATTAATTAACTTAAATACCTAATATGAACTTCCATCGATAGTACGGTCACCACCTTTCTTCTACTGGCCCCAGCGTAGACGCCTCTACAAACCCCTCCCCCTGCTAAAAACCGCAACACAGCGTCATCTATTTTCATCGTATACCCTCACAAATGGCTGGGGATCCTTTTTGTGTACACTGCCATAGGACAGGACATAGCTCTCGAGATTGTCATCATGGAATTACCGCTCGTGCCCCTCCGATGATGCTTACCGTCCCGGTCAACACCTCCAGCACCATACGGCATCTTTCTTCTTACGCCATCTTCAATCTTGATAGAGGCCGTCCATCTGTGCAGGAGCTCCGAGAGATGCTGGCCTACCTCTTCAATCTTAGGACATGGCCCCATCAAATCAAGGAGGCGGCAGGGCACAGCTTCATGGTACAGTTTCCATCCGATGAAGTTCTTACCCAAGCTATTGAACTCGGTTTGATAGATATGGGCACATTTAAGGGCAGATTCCGCCGTTGGAAAGAGGATCTGAGGCTAACAACGTTGCCTCAACCCTTTCTAGTATGGATTCGACTATTCAATCTTCCATACCACCTCTGGGATTTTGAATTTCTTTAATCTCTGCTCATTAGTATCGGTGAATGTGTCATGTGCTCCAGGGACGTCATAACACATTCTAACTTCACAATCTCTGCTCATTAGTATCGGTGAATGTGTCATGTGCTCCAGGGACGTCATAACACATTCTAACTTCAAAGACTGTAGAGTTCTACTCAAGGTTAGGGATTTATCTGAAATCCCTAAGAGGCTTGGGTTCCGCTACATCTCGCCGGTGGACGGTAACGCCAGGGAAGGATATGCCATCACGCAGGTCCAATGCGGGGGGAATTTGGAGAGGGCTCAGGGATCCACACAACTCAACTTAGGGCCCCAGCGTGCGCAGCCCTTTAGGACCGACCCCGAGTTAATTGAGGTTAGTTGGGGTGGCAAACACATGACGGTCGAGAGAGACCAATGGCAGCTGTTTCTCCGTAACCAAGGGGTCGGGGTGCCAATTCTCCGAGGTCTCTCCCTACTGGCAATGTTCCTCTCCTTTTACACCCCGTCGTCTCCCACAGTGGCTCAGCAGAATCCAGTTCTCCTTTCTCAAAGCGCAGTAAGCCAGGACCTTCGAAAAGGAAGGCGAGTGACAGCAAAAAGGGTTTATTAGACCAAAACCGATCCAGCGAGGGCAGAAACAAATGAAGACCTGGCATCATTGCTTGTTAGTTCTTATTAAATATTGCTTATCCAGAAAACAGTTTGTTACAAATCTTAACCCACATACAGAGAAGTCGTGTTAGTTCTTATATATTAGTATAACTAATATTGTGTTAGTTCTAATATGCACCCTTTTAGTTATATATTATAACATGTTAGTTCTAATATATATGGTGTTAGTTCTAATCTGCACAGTGTTAGTTCTATTCTGTAGAGTGTTAGTTCCAATCTGCACAGTGTTAGTTCTAATCTGCACAGTGTCAGTTCTATTCTGTAGAGTGTTAGTTCTAATCTGCACAGTGTCAGTTCTATTCTGTAGAGTGTTAGTTCTAATCTGCATAGCGTCAGTTCTATTCTGTAGAGTGTTAGTTCTAATCTGCACAGTGTCAGTTCTATTCTGTAGAGCGTTAGTTCTAATCTGCACAGTGTTAGTTCTATTCTGTAGTGTGTTATTTCTAATCTGCACCGTGTTCTTCTATTCTGTAGCGTGTGATGGCTTGTTAGTTCTATTTTATTACACGTTATGTCTAATTTATACCACGTTATATCTAATTTATGTTAGTTCTATTTTATACCATGTTATAAACCTAATTTATACCACGTTATATCTCATTTATACCAAGTTAGTTCTAATTTATACCAAGTTATTTCTATTTTATACAACGTTAGATCTAATTTATACAAAGTTAGTTCTAATTTAAACAAAGTTTGTTCTATTTTTATACCAAGTTAGATCTAATTTATACCAAGTTAGTTCTATTCTGTAGCGTGTTAGTTCTAATCTGCATAGTGTCAGTTCTATTCTGTAGAGTGTTAGTTCTAATCTGCACAGTGTCAGTTCTATTCTGTAGCGTGTTAGTTTTAATCTGCACAGTGTTAGTTCTATTCTTTAGCGTGTTATTTCTAATATGCACAGTGTTCTTCTATTCTGTAGCGTATGATGGCTTGTTAGTTCTATTTTATTACACGTTATGTCTAATTTATACCACGTTATATCTAATTTATGTTAGTTCTATTTTATACCATGTTATAAACCTAATTTATACCACGTTATATCTCATTTATACCAAGTTAGTTCTAATTTATACCAAGTTATTTCTATTTTATACAACGTTAGATCTAACAAAGTTAGTTCTAATTTAAACAAAGTTTGCTCTATTTTTATACCAAGTTAGTTCTAATTTATACCAAGTTAGTTCTATTCTGTAGCGTGTTAGTTCTAATCTGCACAGTGTCAATTCTATTCTGTAGCGTGTTAGTTCTAATCTGCACAGTGTTAGTTCTATTCTGTAGAGTGTTAGTTCTAATCTGCACAGTATCAGTTCTATTCTGTAGAGTGTTAGTTCTAATCTGCACAGTGTCAGTTCTATTCTGTAGCGTGTTAGTTCTAATCTGCACAGTGTTCTTCTATTCTGTAGCGTGTGATGGCTTGTTAGTTCTATTTTATTACACGTTATGTCTAATTTATATCACGTTATATCTAATTTATGTTAGTTCTATTTTATACCATGTTATAAACCTAATTTATACCATGTTATATCTCATTTATACCAAGTTAGTTCTAATTTATACCAAGTTATTTCTATTTTATACAACGTTTGATCTAATTTATACAAAGTTAGTTCTAATTTAAACAAAGTTTGCTCTATTTTTATACCAAGTTAGTTCTAATTTATACCAAGTTAGTTCTATTCTGTAGCGTGTTAGTTCTAATCTGCACCACATTAGTTCTAATTTATACCAAGTTAGTTCTAATTTATATAATGTTAGTTTATATCTCATTTATACCACGTTAGATCTAATTTATACCAAGTTAGTTCTATTTTTTATAACGTTATAAACCTAATTTATACCACGTTATATCTCATTTATACCAGATTAGTTCTAATTTATACCAAGTTAGTTCTATTTTATACAACGTTAGATCTAATTTATACAAAGTTAGTTCTAATTTAAACAAAATTTATTCTAATTTATACCAAGTTAGTTCTATTCTGTAGCGTGTTAGTTCTAATCTGCACAGTATCAGTTCTATTCTGTAGCGTTTTAGTTCTAATCTGCACAGTGTCAGTTCTATTCTGTAGCGTGTTAGTTCTAATCTGCACAGTGTCAGTTCTATTCTGTAGAGTGTTAGTTCTAATCTGCACAGTGTTAGTTCTATTCTGTAGAGTGTTAGTTCTAATCTGCACAGTGTTAGTTCTATTCTGTAGCATGTTATTTCTAATCTGCATAGTGTTCTTCTATTCTGTAGCGTGTGATGGCTTGTTAGTTCTATTTTATTACACGTTATGTCTAATTTATACCACGTTATATCTAATTTATGTTAGTTCTATTTTATACCATGTTATAAACCTAATTTATACCACGTTATATCTCATTTATATCAAGTTAGTTCTAATTTATACCAAGTTATTTCTATTTTATACAACGTGAGATCTAATTTATACAAAGTTAGTTCTAATTTAAACAAAGTTTGTTCTATTTTTATACCAAGTTAGTTCTAATTTATACCAAGTTAGTTCTATTCTGTAGAGTGTTAGTTCTAATCTGCACAGTGTAAGTTCTATTCTGTAGAGTGTTAGTTCTAATATGCACAGTGTCGGTTCTATTCTGTAGCGTGTTAGTTCTAATCTGCACAGTGTTCTTCTATTCTGTAGCGTGTGATGGCTTGTTAGTTCTATTTTATTACACGTTATGTCTAATTTATACCATGTTATATCTAATTTATGTTAGTTCTATTTTATACCATGTTATAAACCTAATTTATACCACGTTATATCTCATTTATAGCAAGTTAGTTCTAATTTATATCAAGTTATTTCTATTTTATACAACGTTAGATCTAATTTATACAAAGTTAGTTCTAATTTAAACAAAGTTTGCTCTATTTTTATACCAAGTTAGTTCTAATTTATACCATGTTAGTTCTATTCTGTAGCGTGTTAGTTCTAATCTGCACAGTGTTAGTTCTATTCTGTAGCGTGTTAGTTCTAATCTGCACAGTGTCTGTTCTATTCTGTAGAGTGTTAGTTCTAATCTGCACAGTATCAGTTCTATTCTGTAGAGTGTTAGTTCTAATCTGCATAGTGTCAGTTCTATTCTGTAGCGTGTTAGTTCTAATCTGCACAGTGTTAGTTCTATTCTGTAGCGTGTTATTTCTAATCTGCATAGTGTTAGTTCTATTCTGTAGCGTGTGATGGCTTGTTAGTTCTATTTTATTACTCGTTATATCTAATTTATACCACGTTATATCTAATTTATGTTAGTTCTATTAGAATAAACAAGAATATCAAACACTCAATCGTTTGTTGCATACTGGGACGAAAACACTTCAACATATCAAACACTTAGTCAGCTATAGATTCATTACATGTTTTACGGTTATGACCTTCCATATGACATCGAGAACATTTTACTGGCCGCGTGTAAACAGTTCTGTTGTTGATACGCCTGGTTTTATTTCTCCCTTTCCTTTTTGTTGTAAGTGGAGGTAGGATCTGTATCTCATCCCTTGGCACGATGCGCTTCTCAAAGTCAGGGATAGGGTAGAGGATTAGCTTGTAGCTTTTTTTTAAAGGCTTCAACTGTCATAAACCAGTCACAGAACTGGTAGACATCCCTTTTCATAAATATAATGGATGTGCATGCATGTTTGCAAGGGACACGAGTTACATCCCACCCACGGCAAGTGCATGTTTTATTGTCTAGATCCACTTGACAAGATCTATGGGATTGTACCTCAAATAATCCTGTGTGGGACTGACGAACCTCCAATGGATGGCCATTTTCCGTGTTCTCTTTGAGAGCAAGTTCAGCTTTGGGGCAAAGAAATTGATTCCAGCTTTCAGCTATGACTCGTCGCTCATTCATACGAACCATAATCTGTTTACGTATGTGCTCTACCAGTTGAAGTATCCGTAGTAGCCTAGCCTCATGTATCCATTTGTTGAATGACTCTGCAACATTTGATGTAACGTGACCATATCTGAAACATAATAGAGAATTCGTCAAGCGGCTTATAATAGTCATGTAATGAAATAGCTTATAATTTACCTAACTCCAGGGGAAAACGCATTGGCCCAGTTCTCTGGAGCGTAGTTCATCACAATATTGTAAGCTCTTTCGTCAATCAGTCTAATGTCGTCTATGTAATCGTTCCATTCTGCTCTAGTATATTGTAATAGGCAGATTGCAATAGATTACCCAAGATCTGAGTATCTTTTGATTTGAATCCAAAATCCTTCAACTTTGTCCTGAAGTTCTCAACTAGATGCAACACACATCGAGAGTGTATAGAATCTGGAAAAAATTCTCTAACTGCTTCTCTGATCCCCTTATCCGCATCTGAAATTATCACTAGCTTGTGTGGAGGGTTGTATGGATCTGGCCTTTCGTAGAGAATAGACCACAAACCTACAAAGAGTTGTGGTTACCATACACGAATTATTGAGTTAGCAATGAATGAGCTAGAATTATCATAACCTGCAATAGAACTAACATGGCTAGGGATAGAACTAACATTGTAAGAACCACTTCCAGTTAATGTTATTTTCCTGATTGCATATACAATACGCCAATGGAAATATCCCCTGATTTCCATCATATGCTACGGCGCTTAGGAGTATGCCGAAATATCCCCTGATTTCCATCATATGCTACGGCGCTTAGGAGTATGCCTTTGAATCGATCTTTAAGAAATGTACCATCCAAAAATAAGAGTGGTCTACACGGCGCTTAGGAGTATGCCTTTGAATCGATCTTTAAGAAATGTACCATCCAAAAATAAGAGTGGTCTACATCCGTATAAAAAACCATTTATGCAGGCGGTGTAGCACATGAATAACCTTGTAAACCTCCCCTCATATTGTTCAACATGAATATAGCTACCTGGGTTTGTCTTCTTGACCTCTTCTACATACCTAGAAAATTGAAGATTAAGTGTTAGTACCAACATTGAAAAATTAGTATAATCAAAGTCACATAAAGGAAATTAGTTTGTCTTTTGTTAGATGTCATCTTCTATTTACCATCGTAATTGATCGTAGGACTCATGGGCATCACCATATAATTTCTCTTGTGCTCTTTCTTTACCCCACCAAATCTTACTATAATCGACCCTAATCCCATACGAGCTTAGAAACTCCTTTTGAACGTCAATAGGCCGTATATCCGGTCGAACATTTAACGTGGGTTGTAATTGGGTAGCAATGAATCGCCTAGAGGCTCCAGATTGACCAGCATTATTGCCATGCTGCCCACAACTGTGATTGTCCACAAACCTTTTGATTTCAAGTCTATTATCATTTTTCGGTGGAGAGGCAAATAACATCCACGGACAATTTTTTGCTTCCTTAAACCGACAAAACACTCGAATACGCTTTGGTTCATTCTTCCCAAACTCGTATTCAAATTTTTTTTCCATGGAGTAGTATAGCAAGGCCAATCTTAACTCCTTCGCACTTTCAAATCGTTGTCCCTCATCGGTTAAAGTTGTGTGCCACCAAGCAAGAATCCTCTATGATCTGCTAATCATGTCATCAATCGTCATGACATCATTTCCGGAAGGATTGTCATTAGGATTCTTATCTGGAACACTTGTGGTCCACAACGCCGACGGGCCACAGTCTACACTTTTTGAGTTCAAACTGCTGGAAGCGCTACAAATATTAAGAACATCAAAAAATTAATCATAAACTACACAAATAGTAGAAGTATCAACAGATAATAGCAAAAGCTAAAAAGCAAAAACGACAATTGCTTGCTGTTAGAATCAATTAGAACTAAAAGAACTAACAATATAACCATTAGAGCTAACAGTGCATTGATTAGAACTGACATAATAGCTATTAGAACAAACAATATAGCCATTAGAACTAACAATATAGCCATTAGGACTAACAAGACATAGATTAGAACTAACAATATAGCCATTAGTACTAACAATATAACAATTAGGACTAACAATATAATCTGCACAATGTTAGTTCTATTCTGCAGTGTGTTAGTTCTGATCTACACAGCGTTAGTTCTATTATGTAGCGTGTTAGTTCTAATCTGCACAGTGTTAGTTCTATTCTGCAACGTGTTAGTTCTATTCTGTAGCGTGTTAGTTCTAATGTGCACAGTGTTAGTTCTAATCTGTAGCGTGTTAGTGTCAGTTCTAACTGATGGCTTGTTAGTTCTATTTTATACCAAGTTATATCTAATTTATATCACGTTATATCTAATTTATAATAATTAGGACTAACAATATAACCATTAGGACTAACAAGACATAGATCAGAACTAACAACCTTTGTCGCACTTGCAGCATATGGGAACTATAGTGGAACTAGCAATAACTCTAGTAGAACTAACAAAATAGCGATTAGAACTAACAAATAAAACATTAGAACTCTAGTAGGGAGCATAACAAAGAACTGCTTAATGACAAATAAAACATTAGAACTGAAGTCCATTTAAACCTAGTATAGACCTAACAATAAACCGATTAGAACTTAAGTTAATTGATTTTACAGTTAACCTACATGTCTTGTCGGACTTGCTCCTTTTCCTGTTTATTCGAAGAATCATCTTCTTCTTTAAAAGCTTGCACGTGAACCTCTTTTAGTCCAAGATTGTGGCAATGCTCCACTATAGACATCAGATCACCATTGTTCTCAATGGAAAATTTTAAGCTTCCAACTGTTTCATCTTCGTATGCTAAAATTAATGACTCATATGGAAGATCTAACCTCTCTGCCACATCAAACTTGAGATCCAAGATGGTGGTTGAAGAATTAATCTTCAAGAATACCGCTTTATACCGCGAAGAGACAATGCAGATGATGTCCTTTTCAGCCATTTTGAAGGGATAGTAATGAAGAACTAACTAGTTATTTTGAAGGGATAGTAATGGAGAGAGTAATGGAGAGAATTTTGGTCTGAGGAGGAGTAATGGAGAACTAACTAGTTATTGCTCATGATGGAGTAAAAAAAGGAGGAAATTTTCCTCCATTTTTCCCATCATATCGCATTAATGAGAAGTGACTTCTGTTGTTCGGGACCAGGACTCGTCTGGGGAAGAAAGAGAAGGGCAGTTTCGGCTTTTTTTCAAAATACGATCTGCTTTTAGTATAAAGCTGACGTGGAGGGGGCTTAAAACATTAAAGCTCATTTTTTGGGGCTTTTCCACATGGGGCAAAGTACAAGGGGGCTAGTCACACGAATTTCCCACTTTTGGGACCTGGACACATTTTTCCCTTCTTCTTATATTAATGCTTATTTTTCTAGAGTTTTAATAAATTATTGGTAATCATTCATTATTATTTTTGTATTTAATGAATTTATTATTTTTTTAAAGCTTTTGGAAAGTGCTGCAATTTGAATTTTGATCATAGTTTTCTGATATCTTAATTCTTCTGCAGCCGCTGATGACTATGATCGCTCTCCTCAGAGCTTCTCCTCTCTTATTCGAACCCCTTCACTTCTTTTGTATGCAAATGGTATTATTTTGCTTCTATTAGTTCTTTCCTTGGAATTTTGAATAATATTATGATATTCGTTGTTTTTACCTGGGATGTTGTGCAGCGCCTCAGAGCTTCTCCTCACTGATTCGAACCCCTTCACTTGGGATGTTGTGCAGCGCCTCAGTGATTGTCCGTCGTTGAAGGAGATTCTTCCCGAGTCGATATACTTAGCTATCTTTAAGTTGGCGTTTGTCGAGCATGGAGTTCATGGTGGTGGAGAGGTATATATGACATGACATGTATGTATTTATTATGATTTTTTGGAATATATATACTCTTATGTTGAGTGGTAATCTTTTCAGGTTAGAGAACGTACGTCCATATGGAGCAGTAGTACGATACGACGTTCTAATGCGGACGATGCTGATAACAAGGATGACGACAATGACGATGACGAGGAGTGAGTGAGAGTTGTTCTTTTATATATGTAGTTTTAGATTGTGTTAAGACATGTTGTGACTTTTGAATTTTACCTATATGTAATATATTTGTGATTTTATTGCGTAGTGAATGAATATTGTTTGAGCATGCGAGATGTGTTGTGATTGTGATTATATGATGAGTATTGTTCGATATTGTGGATTGATGGATGTCGATGGATGAGTATTCATTTGGAATGTGAATGTATATAATGGTTGATTTTATGAGTTTTCCGAGACAGTGTTTACTGTCTCGGAACCCGAGACAGTCTTTGTTGTCTCGGCCGCCGAGACAGCAAACACTATCTCGGAAGCACTTTTCATCCAAAAGCTATAAATACCCCCTGAGATCGATTTTTTGAGGGGGCTGATGATCGAGCATTGATGGAGCATTTTTGGGGCAGAGAGTAGAGTACTTGAGCTTCTGGCAATTCCTTAAGATTCGAGCTTTGACTTGATCTTAAGAAGAACGATCGTCTTACTTTGATAAGATCTTCGTTTCAAATTCTTACTTCGATAAACGAAGGAAGAATCACTAAACCCCTCACGATTCAATCAGAATATGTGATTCGTTGGTCCATGGGCTAACGCACCCCCGGCACAGGCAAAGATCCCACGCAAGCAGTGATCCAAACAACGATCATGCGTTTGTTTTTAAAAAGTTATAATTTTTCTTTTGTTGTGTAAAAGAAGTCTTATAAAAAGGCTATTTCTTTCGAATTTGTTATAATCAACCGAAGATATAATGAATTCTATAACAAAATCAACTTTTGACAAAAACAAACTGGCGACCACAGTGGGAGCCAACGGTCTCGCTGCCGAGACCGTCGTGTCGCAGCCGATCAAGATACTGGTTGAGTCCATGGTTAAATATGAATTCGACCAAGCAAAGTTTGAGGAATATCTGTCATCCCCATCCTCAAAGTCTTCCTCGCCTCACAATTGCAGGAAGATTTCATCTTCTAAGAAGGTTTTCAAGTTTTCGACTCCGTCGAACACTACAGATGAAGACTCTCGCTTGATTGTTGCTGAGGATTTTACTCGCAACACATCTGCTCATAATGACTCTTATCTAGTTAAAGAGTCATCGAATCAAAGCCCACCGGCACTGACGAAGAGGGCTCGTCAGAGACAACGTCAGCGCCGTGCTCGCCAAATAGCTAAGGCCTTGGAACAAACCGACGGGGTTCGTTATCACGCGGACCTAGAGTCAATGAGACATCGAGTGGTTCAGTTGTCTCCATCGATCCTATTACAGAGGAGTTTATCCTGCAAACATGTCATAATAATCTCTCCATCGATGTCCTGGAAGCCCTGGGGTCGTACCATCCGAAACTTGGAAAGATTTGAAAATACGCGGTGAACAAGCTGAATACTTTCTTAAAATAAAGAAAGCTGAGAGAAGCCGAACGACGACATCTGCAATCGCTGGGAAGGCGACTCTCGATCCGAAGTTTCAAAAGGAGTATTTTTTCGAAAATGATGAAGCTCCAGCCATATTGAAATACCTCCTCGCCAACGATAAAATCGAGCTACCACCTATTAAAGATCAGAAAGGAGCTAAGAGAATTATAGATCCAAACTATTGTGCGTACCACAGAAGGGTTCTTCATCCCACCGAGATTTGCTTCGGACTCAAAAACAAAATCCAAGCCTTAATTGACTCCGGCGTCATAACGGCGAAACAAGCCAAGTAAAGACGACTCTAACTCCATTGGGTGCACGAGTATAAACTGTTTCCCCTCACTCCAAAGAGTATACGAGTATAAACTGCTCCTCGATACTCCAATAGGTATATGAGTCTAAACTGTTTCTCACTCTTGACGGGAAGTTCCTGGAGAATTTTTACATGTAATATTCTTAAGGATAACCCGGTCATGTAACTCAGTATGATGTTAGACCCAGTTTCGCGAAGGAAGCTGGGGGTGGATGGTTCATGTAACGGGAAGTTCTCGGAAGAATGCTATATGTAATTTTCTTAGGGATAACCCGATCATTACAAACAAAGTAATAAACACTACATCCCCACAGTGATTTTCGAATACTCTTTTGTTGAGATGAGATTCGATCACTTCTTTAGATCAATCTTCCCTCACAAAACTCATATTTGGTCAAACCTTTAAACAGTTAGGACCAAAGCCAAAATCCCCTCTCGATTCCTTCCATGAACGAGAGGTCCACAAATTGAACGATCAAACCTTTAAACAGTTAGGATCGTCTCAAATTCCCATTTGGTCAAACCTTTAAACAGTTAGGACCAAAGCCAAAATGCCCTCTCGATTCCTTCCATGAACGAGAGGTCCACAAATTGAATGATCAAACCTTTAAATAGTAAGGATCGTCTCAAATTTCCATTTGGTCAAACCTTTAAACAGTTAGGACCAAAGCCAAAATCCCCTCTCGATTCCTTCCATGAACGAGAGGTCCACAAATTGAACGATTAAATATTTAAACAGTTAGGATCGTCTTAAATTCCCATTTGGTAAAACCTTTAAACAGTTAGGACCAAAGCCAAAATCCCCTCTCGATTCCATTCATGAACGAGAAGTCCGCAAATCGAGCGATCAAACCTTCCTACAGTTAGGATCGTCTCAAAACTCATATTTGGTCAAACCTTTAAACAGTTAGGACCAAAGCCAAAATCTCTTCTCGATTCCTTCCACGAACGAAAAGTCCGCAAATCGAGCGATCAAACCTTCTTACAGTTAGGATCGTCTCAAAACTCCCATTTGGTCAAACCTTTAAACAGTTAGGACCAAAGCCAAAATCCTCTCTCGATTCCCTCCATGAACGAGAGGTCCACAACTTGAGCGATCAAACCTTTAAACAGTTAGGATCGTACCAAACTCCCACTTGGTCAAACCTTACTACAGTTAGGACCACAACCAACATCTCTTCTCGATTCATTCCACGAACGAGAGGTCCACTTTCAGTTGAATAATCAAACCTTATGACAGTTAGGATTATTCAAACCCGTCCAGATTCTCTAAGTGGAGATCCCACTTTGAGTTTCCTTTGCATCAGGAGATAGAATATAAAATTCTTTCTCTCCGATTTTGGGTTTATCTCTACCAACAAACAAGAGACCAGGAGATAGAATATAAAATTCTTACTCTCCGATTTCGGTTTTATCGCTACCAACAAAAAAAGAGACCAGGAGAGAGAATATAAAAAAATTTCTTCTCCATCATCGGGTTCATCTCTACCAACAAAAAAAAGAGAGACCATGACACTCCAATAGATACACGAGTCTAAACTGTTTCCATGCTGTAAAGTATATGAGTATAAACTATTCCTCTGTCATCCAACACCAGCTCTAAGTCAAGACTTCGACAATGGTCAAGCGATAAACGTAACACCTGAAGAATTTTGTCTATTCTACAAAGCACTGAATAGACCAAAGGATGAAGAGGTCAAGATTTGAAGCCATTTACGGGTCCTTCCGTACGATCTACTCAATCAAGTATTGAAGGGATTGCAAATAAGACCTGTCTTATCCAAAGTGTCCCAGACTCCTCTATAAAAGAATAAGTCTGGAACACTTTCAAAAAATGCTAAAAGATATCCAAGCGCAGCTCAAAAGGAGGTTATCAAAAAATCAAAGAAAAAGACAGTTTTTTTACTGTCTTGCACGCGAGACAGTCTTTACTGTCTCGCACGTGAGACAGTCCTTACTGTCTCGCACGTGAGACAGTCCTTACTGTCTCGCCATGCGAGACAGTGCTTACTGTCTCGCACGCGAGATAGCTATCGAAGATTCAGAAACTGTTTTATAAACCGCCGACACGTGGCCACCAACTGGTCAAGAACGTGGGAAACGTCATGGGCAAGAATCACGTTGATAACTACTAAAATAATGGAGTTTTAAAACGTGGGAAAGCAGTTACAAAACGGTCGGGCAGTTGAAGTTTTCCGAGACAGTGTTTACTGTCTCGGAACCCGAGACAGTAAACTCTGTCTCGGCCGCCGAGACAGCAAACACTGTCTCGGTAGTGAGGCTATAAATACCCCCTGAGATCGATTTTTGAAGAAAGGAGGCTGAGCATTATTTTTGGGGCAGAGAGTAGAGTACTTGAGCTTCTGGCAATTCCTTGAGATTCGAGCTTTGACTTGATCTTAAGAAGAACGATCGTCTTACTTTGATAAGATCTTCGTTTCAAATTCTTACTTCGATAAATGAAGGAAGAATCACTAAACCCCTCACGGTTCAATCAGAATCTGTGATTCGGTGGTCCACGGGCTAACGCACCCCCGGCACAGGCAAAGATCCCACGCAAGCAGTGATCCAAACAACGATCCTGCGTTTGTTTCTAAAAAGTTATAATTTTTCTTTTGTTGTGTAAAAGAAGTCTTATAAAAAGGCTATTTCTTTCGAATTTGTTATAATCGACCGAAGATATAATGAATTCCATAACAAAATCAACTTTTGACGAAAACAATAGCGAATGAATATTGTTTGAGCATGCGAGATGTGTTGTGATTGTGATTATATGATGAGTATTGTTCGATATTGTGGATTGATGGATGAGTATTCATTTGGAATGTGAATGTATATAATGGTTGATTTTATGATATATTGTTAAATATTATCATTGGATTGATGTCGATACAGGCGATATGTGTATTCTCGTATGGGAGGTTACTAGAAAATTAAAAAAAAATACGTAAATATGTACATTGGGGACGGGGCAGCTCGTCGCCAATGTTTAAAACATTGGCGACGAATCTCGTCGCCAACTACTCATTTGCAATGGGGCAATTGTCGCGCATGTTTAAAACATTGGTGACGGATTGCCCCGTCGCCATGAGTATTGGCGACGGAGTGCCCCGTCGCAATGAGTATTGTCGACGGAAAGACCCCCGTCGCTAAAGAATTCCATCTCCAATAAACGTCTGTCACCAATAAGTATTGGCGACGGGGGGAATCCGTCGCCAATACTTATTGGCGACGGATTTATCGGCAACGGATCCATTTCCATCACCAATGTGTATTGGTGACGGATTTTGGGGCATTGGTGACGGATTTCCCTGTCGCCAATGCCCAGTTTTTTACTAGTGATATATATGACATGGAAAATCATATCAAAACTGGAAATACCAAACATATACGTAATGAAGACTGAGTAGTTGAGTTAACTATAAGAAACAAAACCAGTTCGATTTCAAAACCATGGGCAATACCAGTAAAAAATTTATTGATCCAAATAAATATTATCAGATTCAACATCCAACCACCAAGTAAACGTATCAGTCCATATACATCTATAAAACGCAATGTTTGCATACCAAATTCTAACCAGAAAAAAATATGAGTAAGAAAAGTAAAGATATTGGTGAATCTTCATCTACACCATCATCAAAGATAAGAATATTTAAAAATTTTATGATATACAATGGAGTTGTTTATTTTAATGTCAATTTACTATATTTTTTTATCTGTGTGGAAGGATTACTGAACATAAACAAACCTTTGAAGAATGGATTAGCAAGATAAAATGTGGGATATTATAGAATTAGCAGAAATTATGCTAAGAACTAATGTTGTAAAAGTAATAGACCGAAACGAAAATTGGAAGTGTCCTTACTGCAAAGATATACCCAACATTTTTTGCAACAAAAATCAACTCCTAATACACGCCCATGAAGTTGGTTACAATGAAGTTGTTGCCAAGTAAGGAATGTATTGGAGAGCATCGTGATCTAGAAATCTATTTAAAATCGCTAGAATGAAAGCCTGGACATGTACTACTTTGTTATTATTGTGTACTACTTTAATAATTTATGTATGTTCAAATTTGAATGAACTTTATGATTAAAAAATTATTTGAAAATATTTTTTGACATCACATAAAATAAACTAGCTACATGTATATGCGAATTATGGCTGAGGGCTCAAAACTTGATCAATATCATCATTGTTATCCATTCAGTGCAATATCAATAGATATTACAAGTTGCTAATCTCAAAAAATTTGATAATCATCATAGCCTAAAAGTAAAAAAGTCACCAATGTAAACTCGTGGCATGACAACTGAATACCTTAATAACCCATAGCAATAGTCATCCAATACAATGTATTGTAGGTTGCTTGCATACATTAATAACCCACAGAAGTAGCCATCGTATACCTTAATAACTCACAGCAGTAGCCATCGAATTACTTAATAACATTTATTTTCATTGATTATACATGTAAGTGTGCTTAAAGTGTAGATGTACCTTGAAATAAGGGTAATATAATGGGTTGTTAACGATCTCTTGGGGAATGTCATTGGGGGCTTGTCTCATTTAGCTTCCACGCACCCAAATAATTGCTTGTAATATCTTGTTGAAATATCTACTGACTAACTCCCCTGATCTTATAAAATGGATCTCACAATACGATTTTTAGATTTATGACATGAAATGTTTAGTGTCATGACAAGTTGTTCTTCCACTGTTACATTCCTTGAGTCTTTTAACAGCCTATTGTTCCGCATTATACTTTCTAGCTTAACAAAATCATGATTTCGCATTCTAATGTAGTTTACACAGCTATCACTAAAACCATTATAAATGCGCTCTATATGTTCAAATCTAGTCCTCTCTTGTTTTTTCCTCACTTGGACCACTACAAATTGATTTACGTCTAACTTGCATTCTCCTTATGAATGTAAATATTATAACAAAAACATATAGTGCAACACCTTGAACCATATTAACAACACTTTGTTCATCAATACAATCTCCATCACCATCCATTTACAATGCAAACATCAAATTGAAATAATTAATATACCTAGCAAGCATCCATATGCAATGTCAATAATCAAAACTTCTATCAATTAAAATCCCAGGAAGCATTAGGCAGTAAAGAAGAAAATTTTAAGAGGCAAAAGTTCAGGGGAAAAAGCATGCAGTTACATGAAAATCAACTATGTGGTCTCATGGGGTACCATGTAGCCAACTATTAAATAAAATTCAAAAAGAGGTGTGCACACTAAGTGCTGAGAATCTGGACATAACTTTAACTTTCAAGCCTTGTTCCCAATTAATATAGTGCAACCTACATATCAGATTGTCATTCTTTAATGATCTGCATCATGAAGGTAACTCATGTATTTGGTCATTCTTTAATGATCTCTGCAATTCATTGCTTTGTTACTGAGAATCTGGACATAACTTTAACTTTCAATATTTCATGTCTTTACACATACAATATCAATTAAAAGAAAATCCTTTGTTGCACATCACCAGATATTTCTCCCTATTAACTTGAGTATTATAATGGACACACTAATAAGCATCTCATTACTAAAAATAATAAAAGTAATATTAATAAGGGAAAAGAAGGGACATGGAACTAGCTAGCCTAAATGTTGATAAATTGATATCAAACACCGGACTATTGATGATTATATTAGTTATACACCATACTACATTGCCTATTTTTGTCACTGAAGTCATCTTATGGGCGTCGAAAAGCACCAAAAATGGATAACTGCTTCTTTTTATCAGATTTTATTCACTTCACTTTATAGATTACATAGAGATTAATGTTGACATAAAAAACAAGAAAATAAGTGTAACTGAAGGGAAGCTATAGTAGCAGCAACATCAACAATTGTGTATCTCCGTGAGACCATTACAGAATGTCATGTGCCATCAAGAAATTACAAGCAATAGAGGAGACATTAAATGTCAAAATTAGTTAAGTAACCCCTCTGTTCCAGCTATAAGACTAGAAAATGCTTCACTTAAGATAAACTATCAACAATATGAGATGGAGAAGACAACAATAACTTCAAACATAAAGGTAAAGCACAATGAAACAATCCACTACTATGTGGCTATTATGGAAGTTGTAAACAAGAAATTTGTAAGAAGCAAAAATTCAGGTAACACTGGCATTTCAAATCTTAACATCAAACCAAAAAATAATTCAGGAATAAGCCCCTTTCTTCCTCAATCAAGCCAATTCAAGAATAAGCCTAAGCAAAAAAAGCAATTTCTGGTAAAAAAGCAATTCATCCTGCAAGTGATTTATACTCCAAATGATCACAATAACCCCCTTCTTCCTCTTCTAATCCAACACAATTCATCCTCACCCTAACCATAAAATCAAAAAAATTTAAAAAAAGTATTAAAGTTTAGGAACTCACGAGCAATTAACAGCGACGAAGAAGCCGACGAATAAGACGAAAGACAAAAACGGCGAACAAAAAAACAGTGACGAAGAAGCCGACGAAGAAGGCCACGGGAGATTTCTAGCGGGGAGAGAGAGGCAAGGGAGGTAACCCTAGCGTTTTCTTTCTTCCCCAAAAAAATCAACGAGAGAAACCAGAGAGAACTTGTCAAAGGCGTGGTTGGGTTTCAACTCAATTTCTTTGTTGGGGATGGAAACCGAAGAGAAGAAAAAAGCTGAGGTGAAGCTGTTTTCAGCTCCATTTTCCCCAACATCCCTAAACGAACCAAACTCATGAAAAGAAACAAGCGGAAACAAAAAATTCCTAGGTGGACTTGATGTCAAGCCCAAAAATGGGTTTCCATGGGCCATTTAAGCAAACCAAACATGCCCCAAATGAAAAAGCTTTCAATAGAAAGAATGCCAATATTGTGCTTCAGAGAGCAATATGGTATTCGTACCCACTGTTGTTTTTTGTTTTTGTTTTTTTGTCTTTTTTTTTTGCTCTCAGATTGAATATTATTTAATATCTTCAGGAACAAATAAATAAACAAGTCCTATATCGAAACTAGAACCTACAAGAACCCAAACATATCCTCATAACTACAAGTTACTCCCCATATAAAGGATGATGACCTTCACTTGTGATTCTTGAATACAAGACAAATTGGCATCCAGCAGCACAACAAAAGCTGATACTCTATTCGCTGGAGCATGTCTCTTTCTTATTCAAATACGCACATCTGACGTCTCATTGTTAATAACCCTTAAAAGACTGATCGTGCAGGCCGGCAATATGAGTCAATGACCCTGTGATGACAACACTTTAACCTTCTGAGAACAGTCTTCCACCATTTACCCCTTCTACCTAGTCTAATGGAGTCCGTAGATTCATCCTCGTTGGATTATGAGGAAATTGAACTCCGATTATGTCGTCCAACCCAGATGAAGCAGAATCAACTTTGCTCTATCAACCTGGATCATCATCATCATCCTCAACCAGCCATCGGGCTGATTGTCATCAAGGGTTCAGCATTCAATACCAACCAAAGATATTTGAGGACATTATCGGCCATGACATGGTCATCAGAGCCCTCTCCAGTGCCATACGCTTGAACAAAATCTCACCGATGTATCTCTTCTATGGGTCTCCTGGGACCGGCAAAACATCAGCTGCTAGGATATTCGCCACCGCTCTCAACTGTGAATCCTCTCCTGCAAAGCTCTGCTCTGGGTACAAAAGCTCTTGGTTTGAAGAAATACACAAGTTTCTAAGGAAAGCTACATCTTCTGGTGTCAAGGTTGTCATCATTGACATCAAGTTCGCCTCAGAATCTTGGCCATGGGGACAACTACTCAATTTAGTTCAAGAGAACAACAACAAGATCTTCATTCTCTTAACTGAGGATGCAAGAACTGTCCCCAGAGCTGTTTCATCACGGTGTCAGAAATACAAATTTTCAAAGCTCAGTGATACAGATGTGATGTCAAAGCTATCGAGGATTGTCGCTCAGGAGGGAATTGAAATCAGAAAGGATGCGCTCAAACTAATAGCAAGAAGAGCAGAGGGCAACCTGAGGGAAGCTGAGAACTTACTGGATCATCTGGCACTCCTCAATATGAAAATAGATACTTCAACCATTGAACAGCTTGTGAGTAATTATTTCAGTATTTTCTAATAGTATTCTTTTCTAGAATTCCTTGAGTGTAAATTCTTTTGTTGGCAGGTGGGTCTAGTACCACGAAATAAACTTGTTCGCTTGCTTGAGACGAAAATCTCAGGAAACTCCACAGATGCAGTGAGATACATAAGAGATCTGATTGCTTCAGGAATTGAACCACGGGAAATTGTGTCTCAATTGGCATCTCTTGTTACAGAAATCCTTGCTGATAGTTATTCCTCGTCTATTAAAGGTCATTCTCTGCTCAGTGTGTTACATATTATGTCTTTTTCGTTCATTAAATCAGCATCGAACTGCAGGTAACATGGCACCCGAGAAATTATGTCAGGCTCTAAACATCCTGATCAAAACTGAAAAGCAACTGATGACATTTGCCTGCAACCACACTGCAAGGATCGCTGCTGCCATACTGCAGATTGAATCTGATGGCATCTCCCATCATATTCCATCAGGTATCAAACTATATGACAGAAATAGACCAAGATTAGTTCATTAGTAGCATAAGAGCAGGATTATTCATAAAGTTGTTGTCTTCTGGTTGTAGATGAAAAATCTGATATAATGAACAATATCAGACATCCAGACAACAACGGAAGAAGCAAGATTTGCTCGACTGTAAAAAATCTGAACAATACCATTGCTAATCCTGATGCCGAAATCAAAAGTTTTGATATGGATGAAATATGGAACAACATACTGGAAAGGATGCAGAACAAAAGCATGAGAAATTTTTTGCGGTCTCAAGCAAAACTTTTATCATTAACTGTTGCACGAGGTAATGTCCTCTTGATCGTTATAATGATAGAGTCCTTTTTTGCGGTTGCCAATTATTCAATTTGTTTCGGCATTGTGCTGACAGACAATGCTATAATTCACCTGATGCTCAAGCATTCCGAAGAAATTCCTGAATCCTTACAAACTGCTCTGAAAGAAGCCCATGGATGCCCAGTTACCCTGAATATAAGCCATCAACCAGCTCAGCAAGACATTGCGACAGGAAACACTGGCACTCAAATTGATACAAATGGCAGAGGACTCCTGATGAAACCAAGATCAAGCCAAGAATCTGCTGCTGCAGAAAGTAATCTGAGTTTCACAAAAGTGCAAAATAGTGCACAGATATTTCCTGATAGAACGAGACAAAGAGTCAGTTTGGCTCGAAGTGGTTCAAAGTCTTTTCTCTCTGAGCAGTCGACTCATATTTCAGAAGATACTGATCTTAAGCTTAAACTGCTTTCAATATCATCAATTCCACAAATAGATGCAAGTGTCGAGCCATACAGCCAAGACTTGTTGTATGAGGAAGCAAACCCAGACAGGAAACATAGAGAAAGAAACAAACTTTACAAAGACTTCATTAGGCCAAAACAACACATCAATCGCATACATGACACGTAAGTTCTCCTGGAAAGTCCCTTGCATGTGAATTAATGACTGTAGTAGATGCATAGAAGATGGACATTTTTTTCTCTGTGACATACAGTTCAAAATGTATAAATCAAAACAATGAACTTACTTTATATCTTTATCAGAAACATGGGACTTAATCGTTCTCGGAGTTGCACTGAGAATTTATGCAGGTGTGAAACTACGGTAAGAAATTAAATTTTATTAAATCACAATTAAACTTTTATTAAGCTCCTAATATCAGTATTGTTTGTTGGGAAAATGGAAGGTGAACAAAGACACAACGAAGTTGGCAAAGAGAAGCCATTTGCTGAAATGGGTATCCATGCAAAGATGCCACCCTTAAAAACAGTAAAAGAAATTGATTAGAGAAAGTCAAACAATCAGACAATCCAGGTATGTGTTCCATGATTATGGCTGATTCTTAATCAACATTCCAAACTGCACCGAAAAATATGCAATTTATACATGTTACAGTCCTATACTATTTATGTATCTTAGCTCAAACCTCAACATTTGATCCAGCCTACATTTCCAGATTCTGAAGCCCAATATTATTCTCCAATTTCTGATGAGTCCGTTCTCAAAACAGTGTAAGCGAAATAAAGAAACATGATCATCGACTTAGATTGTCTATTCTTTCACATTTCTAGAGGATACTTAGATTAACTAGTGGTCCTACAGATTTCCAACTATATATGAATGTTGCTTGAGAAAACCTCCAGATTTGTTTTTATAGGAACACAAAGGCACTATAGAAAAGCTACTGCTTTACAAAATGAAAGAAGAATTAAAGATGATCAAACTTAAAGGGTAAATTGCAGATAACCTCCTCATCTATATCATAGGTGGCATTTAATCCCCCTCAACTCATTTATTAGCACATAGCCCCCCACCCCCACCCCCCACCCTCAAAAAATTTCATGAGAGAGAGGGTGTTATCTGTAATTTATCCTTCTAAAAGTAACAACCCAGGGGTCTAAGTGCTTATAAATGAGTTGAGTAGGGCTAAGTGTTACTGAAGGCATACATGAGGGGGGTTACGCGCAATTTATCCTGGTAGCAACTAACTTTGATGATTGCAGAGAGAACTGCACTTGTCAACAGGGCAAAAACATGCTGAGAGTCTTAGAATGAGTAGAGAGAGAACTACAACTTTCATAATAATGGCATTAAAATAGCAGGATCGGTAGACAACATCTATCACGCATGGAGTTCAGCCGGCGCTCAAAGGAAGAACAATGTCCACGGTGATAACTATGACGAAAGATGAGGGATTAGCAATGAAACTTTTGGTGTAACCCAGCTATGTGATGCAAATTTTTTGTAGTTCTTTTAAATCTGTAGCGACACATGCCCAAAGCCATGAAACTTTTGGCCCAACCCCATTATGTGATACAAGTTAAGAAAAACTTTCAAATGAAGTTTCTACATCATCGAACATGTGAATACTCCTTGACATATTAGTAATCAAGTTATCTTTTGTATTATTAGAGAATAGAAAAGAGGGGGAATATCGCTAGACCACGCACTACGCTAAGGAAAAAATGATTAACTAATATGCATCTAGCTAGAAAGAAAATGTGAATGAAAATCAAAGGATTGAAAAGACACAACAAATTTATGCTTACCCTTCATGTCTGGACTTAGAAACTATCATAGACTACTACACTACCACCTAAATGGCACAAAAAACTGCCTGAAGTCAAACTGAAAGATGTCTTGCACACAAAGTTTCTAACACGTAATCAATATAAAGAAAAACCAAGCAAATGATTAACAATATGAAGAATACAAGCCATACCGTCCGACTATCTTTTCTCAATCTACAAGAAATTGATGCATTAGGAACAAACCATCTTGAACACAGTATCAGGAATCAAATACCTGGAGGTATCTATCTTTATATCAAAAAGGTTAAATGAAACCTGGAAACCATCAAAACCTCCACCCGAACAAGTTAGCAATCCACAGATAAACATACAGAGTAGCATTTTCAGAAATGAAGATAAACCATCAAACGCCTTTACATACAACCTACAATACTCCACATCCGCTATGTGAAACTGGAAAATCAGGAACTTCCACATTTACTTCTAAACATCACGCTCTTTGTAATGAGTTTCTCCAGTGACTATTTGTTAAGATACAATTATGCCAAAATTTATGAAACATACACCCGTGATTTAAGTAGAATGCAAAGAAAATGAACTGTCTCGAGGAACAAAAGCTGCCCATATTATTTAGGTATTCTTACCTACAACTTTTTGAATCGTCTCTGAGTTGATAAAATGATACTAACCCCAAATCCTGGAATCCCTGGTATTTGAGGTTGTCTATACTCGTGAATGCATGCATGTTTGAGTATTAATATAATCAAATGATTTGCCACTCCTATTATACTTTCCTATATATTCAAGAATTTCACATCATACATAAGAGGAAAAAAAATTAGAAACAAGTACTTGAAATAAAAAACTTTACATTGTTAAAAACAATTTATCATCTTTATAGTTTTTATTTTCTTTAAATCTGAGGAAAAACACAGACAGAAATAGAACAAATTTCATTATACTGTGTTACTTAACCATACCAGTTATACAACTAGCATTGAGTTTCAATTGCCATCCTGCCAAAGAAATTTGGTGTGTAAAAATCTGCTCAATTAACACTGCCCTCCACTCTACATCCGGTATTTCTTGGATTGGTACAGTTTCTGGAGGCAGATTGACATTTAGTTTGCATCAAACATTCAACCTGTATCTGGGCTCCTGCTTAACCCTTTTTCAGAAATGACTTATATCTTAAACTTAAACTTGACCAACAACACAAGACTCAGACAAGATTATCTTACTCTGATTTGCAACATAAACATGAAGTTCCACACAGGTCATTCCAAGCTCAAGAAATGAGGACATAGCTATACTCGATTTTCTATAAGAGTATTTTACATATATAACCGCATCAGGGTACAATTTTTGATGCCATACTGGATTGTGATTGGTATGTTGCCCTTAGTAAATTATTTCATAAGAAAATTAGCTTCTATAGATTTCTTCAGAAAACTAACTTCTAGGATATTAAATTACTTATCGTAATCCTAAGACTTCAGTTTTGGATATTAAATTGGCATAAATTATTGTAATTGTAAAGCTTAGAAGGAATGTTTCCAAAGAATAATTGTAATAAAATTAGTTATTTTAGATAAAATAGTTTTCATCTGAACCAAAGTTTAATTTTATTTCTCCAAAATGGAAATGTTGCTTGGGAAACATTTTTTCAACTTTCTTTGATCTTTTTTGCCAAGATTTTGATTCTTTCTCCATAATATTAATTTGGTAAGAACTAAACATAATTAAATGAAATTACCTTCTACCATCAATATTACATAACACCCAAAAAAAAACTACAAGAACATCCCAAAAAAGCTAAGTTCGCAAATTCAGTGCCAAACCAACAATAAAAGACAAAAATCAAAACAAGTTGTTAAGTCAATGTAGTACCATAAAAAAGAAAGGTAAACAAGATTGATGATCATGGCTTGCCAATTCAACCTTTTAATTCTTACTATGCTATAATATATAACAATGTTACAAGATGTGAGGTATCATCAAGGAAGAAATTTAGAGCAAAACTAAAAGCAGCTATGATAGCATACCATTTCCTGTACTATCTAATAAAAACATTGCTAAAAGCCTAAAACAGCCATGAGCCTACCTTAAATTCTTCTCAATGGCTTGATATCACTTTTACGAATGAGGATATTCCTACTACCATCAGCAAGTATCAGGTATGCCTTAACCAACTCCTCCTTTATCATGAAAAGAACTGAAGCAGCAAAAACACTCTGCACAATTTTTGTGCCCATCCCTTTATAAAATCCAGGCAACCCTTCATGACGAATCATCTTAAAAATTGCATCAATAGTACCTACAGTGAAGAAAGTTTAGAATATTAATTATCAAGAGCTAATTAGATCACTTGGCCTCCAAATAACGTGAGGATAAAAAAAAGTAAAAAAGGATATAAAAAGAGGAGAAAAACTGTTGCCAGGCACTATCAGGTTCAGGAGCAAAAAAATGGACACAATAGGCCATTTTGGCTGATATTTTAACTGCTGCATAGATTACCTGTATATCTTGATGCAGAATTCTTGCCAATCTCTTGCTTCGCTTGCAGCCTTGACTGCATCAGATGAAAGGACACATTAAGTAGAAAGAGCTAGACATATGAGCATGCAGTAGGATGAGATCTACTTCAGCTAATTCTTTAAGGTCAGATGGCTGAAAGGAAAAACAAAAGAAGAGAATATTGATTTGGTTTTTTTTTTTCTCACAACCAGTAACAGTTTAGAGAACACCCATTAACTTTAGGTGCAGCCGACTCCAATAGGGGCATATTCAAGTAGGCAATGTTAAGCATAATCAAGGAAATAGCATATATCCCATCTTTTTCTAAGAGAGTTCGGACTAAGGAATGCACATTAAATTAGAAAAAGAATCTAACACTTATCTAGCAGTAGACTGTTTCAAGACTCGCACAAGTGCAGCAAAATATTATGTTACCTTCTCAAAATTCATTAAATAGAAGATATTTCCACAAATCTAAAGCACACTAATGTATGGTAATTAAGCCCCTTTTTAATATGTGATGGCTTGTGTGGTATTTATAGTGGAGATAACTAAGAGATAGGATAAGAAATGAATACATTTGAGGAAAATTTGTGGTTGATCCTACTGAGGATAAAATGAGGGAGAACCAATTTAGATGGTTGGAGATATGTAGTGCATGCCAATAAGTATAACATTTAGGAGGAATTATGATTAAAGGAGTAAGGATAGGTAGAAGTAGATCTGAGAGAACTTGGATAGAGGCAATTAAGAAGCTCAATGTATTGGTTAACTAATAAGATGGGTCTTAACAAAGCTTGATGTATTAAAAAAACGATTCCTATAGGCGAACCCAAAAAAATTTGGGGATAAAGGTCTTTTTTGTTCATGTTGTGATTCTTTTCATTAACGTAAATTCATAGTTGTATCTTTGGAGAAAATAGATAAATACATGGTTTTGTCATGCATTTCACTAATAACTAATATGAGAAAGGATAGTGTAATAAGTATCCGGTTATTGCCTAAAGCATTGGTTACAATACCAGTGATAACTCCAAGACAATTCTTCCAGAAGCATTGTGATGCAAACCCTAGGATAAACATATTGGAAACTTTGAAGATGAACAACAGAAATTTGAACAAATGCAGACATGTAATGTAAATCACTCATAGTATAAGAGTTCTTATTACATAGATGTGACATTACAGGCCAAATATGCTTTAGTCAGCAGTGTAAAACACGTGTAAAGAATAACAAGAGATAATTCACTATATCATTTTCAAAATCAAGAGATATGTAAACCATTCCAATGGTTGTATTTACCTTAACAACTAGCAAAGGATATGTTGCAACAGTTGCTCCCAGTTTAGCCAATGCCCCAAGCAAGAAAACCTGCAGTTAAGGAGTTGATAAGACAAAGGAAACTTATTAGTACAAGCGCAACAAATTCTCCCTCTGACTTCTTTGAGTGAATGCGTGAATCTAGAACAAAATAGGATTAATATAAGTTAGGAACCCCTTGTCACTTACATGACTAGTAACAGCAAGTGTATAATATTTTAAGATGACTTACCTCAAGAGCAGTAACGGGTTTTACCCCATGCTTGTTTCTAGTACGCTTAGCCTGTAGGCGCTTCAACGACATTTCATAAATCATGAATTGGATTGAAGGATTACACACCTGCCATTTCAACCTATTTTAGAAAATTCAACTGACTCAAGAAACTTATACAAAAACTGAGAATTTAAATAAAACAATACTAAGGACAACTGACCATAATAAGTGTTGGAATTATTCCTTTCCATAATCCTCTTATGCCTGCTTCATGATACACCTCTTGCATCTGTCGAGCAACCAAGCCTTATTAGCTAGATAGTGGATCTGATTTGCTATAGTAGCAGTAGTAGTAATGATCCAACTTTTCCACTAAACTCAGATGCATATTGAGATGAATCAAGATATAGAACCACAAAAGGATTGGCAGGTTAACTAGTAGTCAAGCTGATTTTGGCACTACGAGATTATCACAGCACCAAATGGCATTGGTCTTTCATACATTTAAGTGTTAATTTCACGAGACCTGCCCCCCTCCCCCCAACAAATGCGCAGAAAGAAGCTCTGCCCAAGGTCTTAAATATCGGATATCGGGGAAATATCGGATGACCAAAATTCATATCGGATTGCGGATATCGGGGAAATATCGGGGATATGTGGTAAATATTGGAATGCCATAATGAATGTTTGCATACATAGTATAATGCATTAAAATGTAATATCAACATATGTAATGAAATTTAAGCATACAAAATATGAATAATATATGTTTAGGATCACTAATCAACCTTCTAAAACAAACAAAAGTGCAAAGCAATGTTGCAACATTCGATCTGCTTTTTTTAGAGCAAAATGTCATTTGATATAATGGGGAAATCTTGATATCTCGCCCAAAAATTCCAAACACGGTATATTATTTTACAACAAGCTATATAAAAAGATATATTGGTCCACATATCGGCTAATATATCGGCCATATCGGGGATTTATCACTCAAAATAGCCAAAAAGCGGTAAAGGATATTTAAAGACCATATCGGTTGCGGCAAGCCCTGTAAAAGGATACATCGGGGGATATATCAGGCCATGTCAGGGATATTTAAAACAATGGCTCCGCCATCAGCTATATTATGAGAAATCACCGATATTTCTGAAAGAAGACAAGGCAGGAAACATCAAGTTTCACCTTCTTCTTGCATAACCCTATAACACATTCATCAAATAAGCATACATGGTGTTGTTTGGAGGTTGTAGTTTCCAGTCTTCAATGTTGCTCCAATATAATAGAATGTAAAATCATAGAGATTAACTTGAGCATACCTAAGCCATTGGCTTCAGCGCATCTCCATATTCATCGTGGGAATATAAAATTTATGTAAAATTTATAGCCATAACCCCTTGCCACATATTTGGGGTTTTGGTGCAATGACAGGGATTTTAGATGGTACAAACATCACACTGGTTAAAATCACATTGGGCCCGGGAAAAGTAAACAAAAATAAGAAGTGTACAAGAAACTCAAGTTGCAGTCCTTAAAAAGGGCAGTCAACCAGAAAGGATGTGTCAGGATATGAATTATACCATTCCACCCTCCATAACTTTGGAATTTTCATGCAACGGCAGTGACTTCATGATTTACCAAATCACATGTATTGTCTTTGATTTGCAAAAGGAGAAATTTCCATGTGCAACCTATAATGCTTACATGGATTATATAAATTAATGCAGGCCGACATGTTGTGCAGAACTATTCAAGCATATACCAGAATATTAGGTCACAGAGGAACATAAACTACACAGACCGCAAGTATTGTTCCATATGGGCGAGGTTTGACTGAATCAAGCTCAGCCAATTTAGCTCTAACAGCTGAAACTTCAATTGGATTGCTGCCAGATGCTTCCTTTAGTATCGCTTCTCTCTTAGCCTCCATAATTTTCCTTTCTGCTTGAGTATGTGTCTGAAACAAAAAGAAAAGCAAAAAAAATATTTTTAAAGAAAATATGCCACTGAATCTTTTAATAGCTTTGATATTTTGATAACAGAAAGAAGAAAGAAAGACAATCAAGATTTGGTCAAAATACGGCTATATTTTGGCAGACCCTTTACCACGACAAATTCTATCCAACGATTTAATCATGATCTAAACATCCTAAAACCATTCCACTAATTTTTGTTAGATTTCTCATGTTGTAAACCATTAAACTGAGCCACCTGATCACCGATTCGGAAAAAAACTTTGGGACACTTAATATTTGGTTTTTAGGCATTCTAAACAATGTAGATCAATTTTAACAATGGATTCTCGACTTGAACTTCCTATTATCACATGTGAATGGCGAGTGTGCGCGCGCACGTGTGCGCATGTGTGTAAAACTATGAAAATATCTCTCGTTATGCAACTCCAAAAATCCATTCATAAAATAGGAGCCAAAAAATACTACCAGCCAGAGCCAGGAGTTTTCCTTGATATTCTTAATTTCTAATTCCTTACAACAACAAGCCTCAAAAGAATAAACATTTTACCCCGTTCTATATCTTTTACTTATTGTGCCTAACTAATTGAAATGTCAGAATATGCTATCGAGCATATGCATGAGTCAGATCACACACCTGCATTCGGGTCACAAGGACCCAAATCGGATTTGTCATCAACACATTTATCGACCTGCACAAATAACAAAAAAATACATGTCATCAATCAATTATCAAAAAAAAATCAAAAAAAAAAAAAAATCGCAACACACACCCAGCAATAGCAGCAACAAGAAGCCAAGACAACATGCCGACCGTCCCATCCCCTTTCCCCTTCTTCTTCCTCGCCAGCGCAATCGCCTCTGCCCTATTCTTGAACACCTGATAGAAGAAATAATATATCCCCTGCCAAAAACAACAAAGCTTATTCAGCTTATTTTTTCCACTTAAAACATTTCGACAAACACTTGGTGGGCGCTTGCAAACCTGAGACGCAGCAGTCCCAACAAGAGAAGGCTTCAGGCCACTGTAGAGCCCAGTCCATCCTTCGCTCTTGACGACCTGGATCATCTGAGATACAGTTCCCCTTCTAGAAGACTCGTCCACGTCAGCATCTCCGGCTGCTGCTCTCTTCGCTCTTCTCTCAGTCTGCTGCCTCGTGTTCACCTGCAAAAAAAAAGAGCGAAAGTTACCAAAAAATAATAATAAAATTAAAAATCGAATGAGTGTAGAGCAAGGACCGTACGATTTGGAGAGGGTAAGTCAGGATTTGGGCGACGATGCCGGCGCCGGCGCCGGCGAGTCCGTTACCGACGGCGCGTTAGACATTGCGGAGGTCCCGTCACTCTGTGCGTAACGGCGTTTAATGATCGCATGATTAATATGCTTCCTCGCTCCGAGTCTCCAGGCCCTCGCAGCTCTGGCCACAGGTTTTGGGAGGGCGTTACCGGGCCCCACATGTTGGAAAGTGAGATCGCGCTTCTTTTTACTGGCTGACGCCTCGCTGAGTTGGCTATGCTACCTCTCTTTTTCTCGTGCTCACACCTGGATGTGACTAATCTATATCCTATTGTTTCAGCTACTTTTTCACCTAGGGTCTGTTTGTTTGCACGGAAGTAATTGTGAAGTAGCTGAAGTAAAAGAAGTAGAGACTACTTTTGTTACTTTTTCACTTAGGGGGTGTTAGTCACATAGAACTTAAATCTGGAACTGGGATAATCTGTGGGATAAATTTTTAAGATGTTAGTCACATAGAATTAGGAAATGGGATATTTTTTTACAGTGTTAGTCAAGTAGAACTTTTGTAGAACTAGAATTGTATTATTTTTTTGGTGTGTTAATCAAGTAGAATTCTACTTGAATTAGAATTGGGATAATTTATCATAATTATCCCACTAATTTTACTATCTATATATATAGCCATAAATTCCCCTCTCAAAAATTATCCTACACATTGAAAAGAAACAATTGGGGAAATCTATATATATAGCCATAAATTCCCCTCTCAAAAATTATCCTACACATTGAAAAGAAACAATTGGGGAAAAAAGTGGAACTGCGCCGCCTCCTACACATTGAAAAGAAACAATTGGGGAAAAAAGTGGAACTGCGCCGCCTCCCTCTCGAATTATTTCTATGCATCTTCTCTCCGATCCTCCCATCCACGAGATCAGGTATGTAACTTCAGTGCTTTGGATTTTAATTTCAAACTTATTCATTCAATTGCGTGTCGTGATAAGTTCGTATGCTATGAATGGACTCATGGAAATTTCGTGTTGTCATGTTAATAGACAAAGATGAGATCACCTTTAACCTGCAGGCAATGTGATGCAATCACCTTCCTTTAACCTGCAAGCAAGTGATGCAATCACCTTCCTTTAACCTACAATCACCTTCCTTTAACATGCAGGCAATGTGATGCAATCATCTTCTTTTAACCTGCAGGCAATGTACAAGATTTTGTATGCCACATAAATAAAGATGTTCGTTGCATGCGTAGGATTGCATAACTTTTTAAGATTGGAGAATACAAATGATGACTTCGACATTTATGATCTTCCACTAGAAGCTCCACGAAATGTTGCTGATGCAGATGCAGATGATGATTCCGATGAAGAAGATGAGTTACAGACTCAACAGACTCAACGAGCAGCTGCGGGAGCTTGAAGAAATTCTATGGCAGAGGCCATGTGGGATGATGGAAGTCGAGTCACTCTAGGAATTTAGATTTTTATTTAGTTGTAAATATTTTATTATTTGAGATGAATAGTGATGCTTTATTGCATTATATTTTATACTTATCACTAGACTAATCAATTGCTTATCAATCTTATATTATTTTTAATATACAATTATTAACAATAATAATTTATACCCACCGTTACCCCCACCAAATTATCCTACCAAATTATCCCCTTCATAATATTATCCACCATTATCCCACCAAATTATCCTACCAAATTATCTCACTTCAAGAATTATCCATCATTGTTCCACTAAATTATCCAAGTGTTAAAAAATTATCACACTTTACCAATTATCCTAGTTCTACTTAAAAAGTTCTAGGTGACTAACCTCCCCCCCCCCCTTAGGGGCTGTTTGGTTGGTTTCCTAAAAGAGCGCTACTACGGGGACCCAAAATATAGGACCATGGTGTGGGACTAGTGATGTGTCCCTTTCCTATTGGATAATGAGTTGACATAGCCAACTCATTATCCAATAGGGAAGGGACACATCACATGTCCCACCCATTGGTCCCATATTTTGGGTCCTTGGAGCATTAATCTTCCTAAAAAACAAGAAAAGGAAACGGTACAAGAAAATCAATAAAATAATATTTTTATCCATTTCCATTCCCAAAACTCACCTACAACATCCAATAAAATACTATTTTTGTCCTCCAACTCATCTCATTTCATCTCCTTTCTTACCTTTAAAAATAAATCAAACACAAGAAATGTGTCACATCATCCAACTCATCACATCTCATCTTATCTCATTTTTAAAAATCAAAGAAATGTGTCACATCATCCAACTCATCACATCTCATCTTATCTCATTTTTAAAAATCATACACATCATTCAATAATATTGTGACAACTCATCTCATCTCATTAAACCTTCCTTTCCATCAATTTCCTTAAAAAAAACAAGAAATTGATTTCCTTAAGTATGTGTCACATCATCCGATAATATACCTCCAACTCATCTCATCTCATCTATTTTCTTATTTTTAAAAATGAACCAAACACAAACAACCTCAAAACATCATCCAATAATATACCTCCAATTTATTTCCTTATTTTTTTTAACCAACCAAACAAGCTCAAAACAAGTTTTTTTAAAAATCACTCACATCGTCCAATAATAAGGTGACAACTCATCTCATCTCATCTCCTATTCTATAATTTTCTTCTTTTTTAAGCCAACCAAACAACATCAAAACAATTATTATAGGAAATAGGTTTCCTATTCTTTGATCTCCCAAAATTTTTTTACGAAACGAACGGACCCTTATACTTGTATTTAGTAGCAAAATCATACCCTAACTTTTTTTTTAATTTGCACTTATATACCCTTATTTTTTTAGCAGCACTTAAATAACCTAAAGTTTTTAAACCTTGCACATAAATATCCTTAATCATGCAAACTCTAGGATTTTTAAGTGCAAGTTTAAAAAACTTTAGGGTTTTTAAGTGTCAAATTTAAAAAATTTAGGGCATTTAAGTACAAATTTTAAGGTATATAAGTGCTACCAAAAACAAGTAAGGATATCTAAGTGCAAGTGGAAAAAAATTTAAGGTATTTTCTTACTACCTAATACAAGTGAAGGTGTATAAGTGAAAAGTAAATGAAACGACAGGGTGTATAAGTGCTATTTAGCCTAGAAAGTGGGAAGAATGAGGGATAAAAAGTTCATGAGAAATAGAATTCACTTTGACTTGGGGGTGTTTGTTTTTATGAAAGTGAATTGTAAAAGTGTGAAAGTGAAATGATTTTAAGACTTTTGGTGTTTGTTTTATTGAAAGTAATTTTGAAAGTGAAATGTTAAAATGAGTCCACATCAACTCTAATGCATGTTTAAGTTCCCCTAAAAAAGTGCTGAAGTCAAGTGAAAGTGAGAAAAAAGTGGGGACCACTCCTAATTAATTAGTATATTTATTATTTATCTTACCTTATTTTCCCATGTTATTTAGTGGAAACAATCGCCTCCCCCCAAAAATTTCTTACATGCTAAATATATTATTTCTTTTATAGCATTTAATAGCTATGTACATTGTTATGTCATGTATATAGTACGAATTAGACAATTTATGAACATGACTACACATTTTAGCGTGATTGTTGTACAGTTGTAACATGACTAGGCATTTAATAAGCCATTACGTTATTAAAATGTAACATGACTAGGCATTTAATAAGCCATTACGTTATTAAAAAAATATAAAGTACATAAGTAAAAAAAACAGAATGCAAAGAATCTATAAAGATTAGTACAAGTAATTGATGATATATATACCTGAGGCTTTCAATTCGTTCTTTAGTTGTTACCAAAATAATTATTAGAGTTTAGAGTGTAATATGAATTTAAATAACAAATAAATAAATAATTGTCACATCATCTTTATTTCCTAGTTCCAAGATTAATTCATTTTTACAAACAAACATTGTATTTCACTTTCATGTTGACATAGATCCACTTTCACACTTGCAAAAATAAGTGAGACTTTTACACATTATAGTCACCTTCATTTAACCAAACACCCCCTTAATGGTGCAAGGCAGAATTTTGAGGTTTTTTGTCCCGATATAGTCATTATATCTTTCATATTTTGAGAAGATTCATCAAATCACTAAAATTATTATTTGGCCCCTCAAATTCTAATTTACTTTGGGCTTAGTCCCTTTATAGTGAAGAGTGCAAGTAGCAATTAGAGAGAGATCAATCTGAAACAATTTTTTGAGAAATTAGGGGACATACTAATAGTTTCAATGATTTGAGTGGCTATTATTAAAATAAATTAAGAGCTTGAGATCAAATAGAAAATGTCAATTATATCAAGGACTTGGTTCGGGATATCAAAGAATCACGGGCCTAATATCAGGGGGGGAAAAGCAAGAATATTAGTGAAATATGTACATCCAACTGCTTTTACAGCTAATCAATTATTGAATTTGAATTTTGAACTATATTTCCGGTATTAAATTTTTTAAGGATAATGATTATTTCCATTATTGAGTAAACTCACCTTTTTCATTAGTGATTTAGTACGTGGTATCCAACTGATTTTCTTCTTCTTTTTATTTATAAATAAATGGACATCCAACCACTAAAATGACTAAACCACTAGCTCATTGAGAGTGGTCTTTGTTCAAGAAACTAGAAAGAATTCTATTTCAACAAAATTATGAGTTTGACCAACTGTCCAAATAGAAGACAATTTATGTACCTAGTTCAATTTTATGATTTGAATCAAGAGAGTTAATATTTACACAATGCATCCAAAACGCATAATTATCGCTAGTTTTTTTTTTTTGAAATTTTGATTAAAAAACTATTGTTGTAATATACTAAAGAAATAAAACAAGAGACAAGAGACAAGAAAAGAAGAGAAATTGTAATCTCTTATTCATCATCTTCCATTTCCATACATCGCACAATTTATAGATACATGATGGAATACAAAAGGACATGAAATTAATAGTCCACATACAAAGTAATGTCCACATACATTTTGTCTTTTAGATTTCCACAAAATGCAATCTTCGGGATTGCGTTGAAAATTCGCTCCCCCTGATGATGACAATCTTCTGAGTCTATGCTAAGAAAAACCTAGTGGGACAAAACTTAGCGAAAAGGGGCAAATTATGATAATAGACCTTCAGGGTCCAATCTTCAGGATTGTTCTTTAAGAATTTGCTCCCCCTGAAGAAGATAGTCTTTCAAGTCTATGCATATTGTGAACATATTTCTCATAAGTTGACGTAGGCAGAGATTTAGTGAACAAATCTGTAAGATTGTCACTTGAGCGAACTTTTTCGATGGTGATTTCGCCATTCTTTTGGAGCTCATGTGGATAAAAGAATTTTAGAGTAATATGTTTTGTCATGGTTCCTTTTACATATCCACTGCTCATTTGTGCAACACAAGCTGCATTGTCCTCATAAAGGACAGTGGGGGGAATATCATCTTTCGCTAGACCACACGAACCACAAATATGTTATATCAACGATCTTAATCATACACATTCTCGTGAGGCCTCATATAAAGCGATAATCTCTGAGTGGTTAGAAGAAGTAGTCACCATGGTCTGCTTAACAGACCTCTAAGAAATAACAGTACCACCACAGAGAAAAACATAACCAGTCTAGGATCTGGCATTATAGGGATTAGATATGTAGCCAGTGTCCTAATAGCCCACCAATGTCATATCTTGGTTTCTTTTATAGAATAGTTCAAGATCTTTTGTACCTTGAAGATAGCGAAGGAAATGTTTAACACCATTTCATTGCTTCCTTATAGGATAAGCACTATACCTTGCTAGCAAGTTCACCGCAAATGCAATATCAGGCCTGGTGCAATTTGCGAGATAAAGAAGTGCTCTAATGGTGCTCAGATAGGGAACTTCTGTCCCTAACATTTCTTTATTATCTTCTTTGGGTTTAAATGGGTCTTTATCCACTTCGAGGGACCGGACGACCATTGATGTGCTTAGTGGAAAATCTTTCCAAAAACCTTTTTCACGTAGGTTGACTGGTGTAGAAAAATTCCTTCTGGGAAAATGCTCGATCTGCAGGCCGAGACAAAACTTGGTTTTTCCCAAGTTTTTTATTTCAAACTCCGTCTTTAGGCATGAGCTAGCTTCTGTAAGCTCATTGTGCGTTCCAATAACATTTATATCATCAATATAGACTGATATAATACAGAAGTCATTTTCGAATTTCTTTATAAACACACAAGGGCATACATCATTATTTGCATATCTCCTCTTCAGGAGGAACTTACGACCTTTATAATTTAATGTTATACATGTTGCGATTCTTGTTTTCTCTTAATTCAAGAATTTTAAGCCCATCAGGGACTTTCATATAAAAATATTAGCGTCTAATGACTTATATAAAAATGTGGTCATGACGTACATATACTGCATATATAAATTCATAGTTTCTGCCATATTAACTTGCGGAACGTAATACAATTACTAATAAGAGAATATTTTACATCTAAATCGATGTCGGGTCTTTGCGTGAACCCATTTAGCTATGAATCTCGCTTTATATCTCACCACCTTACAACTCTCATTTATTTTTCTTACGAAGACCCATATATATATCCTGCAGGGATATATGAACTACATGTTCAAAATACTTTAGCGAGTTCAGCTCAGCCTCAATTGTCACTTTCCATTTCACCTAGTCCGAATGCTTCAAGCACTCTATTACCGACTTAGGTTCTGGATCCAGATTATTTTTGGAGATAGTAAGAGCAACTGTAGAGGCAACTATGTTGTCGACAACTTTTATATTTCTATTATATATTTCTCCTTTTTCACAAATTTGTGGCCACTTTAATTCTTATTTTATGTCTACCAAATCCTCGTCATTTCCCTTAACAATTGGATTTGGCCATTGCGCATCTCCAGTATTGTGATTATCAAGTGCACGTGCAATTTACTGGAGATTTCATCTTCAGGATGAACCTCTTCTGGAGGTTATGGGAGTGACTATCTTTCTATATATATAATTTAGTTTGCCTCGGACTTTTATCTTTTACACTAACATGTTTTATATGCTTCTGGCACAATATGCTTCTGGCATACCAAATCATCAATGATATATTCAACATGAATATGGGGCTTAGTCACTCTTTTCTTGGCAGATTATCATGTGAACTTCTGGTTCAGTTTGACTAGTACGTGGATATAAATATTGAAGATCTTTTTCACCAATGGAATTTCTTGACATTATTTTGTATTTTGGGCACTAATCTCCCCCTAATGTCGAGAATTGATCTTCAATGAAAATGCAGTCAGCGTACCAAATTATAAATTGATCCCCTAACATGGGCCATAGGTACTAAATTGTTGACGGAGTTTCATAAATAATGTATGTACCTTCACCGAGGTCCCATAGATGTACGCTATGGTGGTGATATAGAAACATGGACTGCAAATAAAGAACACGCAGATGGGAAATGTTTCGCTTCTTCACCACATATTAGATAAAGGGGGAAAATTATGATATGCAGTTGGTCGGATTTGGTTTGAATGCCCCATTTAATTTAAGGAAATCCGACAAATCATATTTTGCCCAAGATAACCCAATCGCTCATGCCAGAATTTAAAAGAATTTGGGTCCCTAAATCTCAAACTTATCGCAACATGGTGTATTTTAGGTCAGACAAATTCTAAAATATACACATATGAATAAAAACCACATAGGTTCACAAGAATTTAAAGCAAAATCAAGATAAATTAAAATTGTCTGACAAATGCATATAATCCAAATATAGAAAAACCAAATAGTTTACCTTGACCACCTCAATAAGATCTACTACCTCCCCCTCGTCCGAGCTTATGAATATTAATTTGAATTATGACATGTGCTTCAGGCACTACGACTGAACCAATTAAACTTGCATTATGGTTTCTCACAATAGCTGGTTGTGTTTTTAACAGCTACTAATGCAAGGATTAGTTCATAATGTTTTTAGTTGAATTATATTCAGTCGAGGGTTCGAAATCCAAAAATGGCTACAGGATAAGATCTCCTACTATGTTCATAGCCTTCCTCTTGTCCACGCGTATAAGTAATTTTCTGAATTGTAGCATGTGATACAAACATAACTCGTAAGCCAACTAGTCTGACATTGTGATTTCTAATCATCAATTGGTTGTGCTTCTCTGCGACTACTAATGTAGATATCAATTCAGAAAGCTAAGTGCAATTCTTGGTCATGTACTGCTGCTGGAGTATAATATTATTTGCATGGAATGGGGAAAAGAACTTTTCGATCAAATTATTGGCTTCCATAGATCAAAGCGATCCTTCAGGGATTGTCCAGAAAAATAAATACTTTTTCACGTCTTAGAAAATTTAAAGTGTTTGCCTTCTGGGCAAATATACTTAAAGAATCAAGAGATATAATCTTGCAAAAATCACAGTTGTGTCTATTAAAAAAAAATGAACGTTCGATGCCAAAGATAAGTATCATATATCACACATAATCATCAAAATCAGCAAGCTCCTTTTTCTAAAGATTTTCTTAAAGGTTATCTTTCAAAATATTTGCTTCTGGCAAACTAGTCTGATATTAACATTCACACAAAAATTTAAATGCTCGGACGATCAATGACCATCACAAATTCAAGCAAAATAAAATATTTAAAGCGAAAGCATCAAATTGATATATTATGATAAATTTTCATGATTGATGCTCTGTATGAACTTCTGCATATAATCATTTGTCTTTTGGTAAAAGGTCACTTTCTTTGTAAAGCTTCATACACAATTAATGATCCATATAGTAAAACATTATATCAATACCACATGTCTATGACAGAGGAGATACATATCATATGATTTATATACAGACTCATGGATTCATCAAAAAAATAAAAAAACTTATTGGTGGCAACTAGTTGTGTGCATGTGTGTATTTTCCTTAGATTATATCTATATATAAGGTAGACATGGTTCTTTAGCAACTAGTTGTGTGCATGTGTGTATTTTCCTTAGATTATATCTATATATAAGGTAGACATGGTTCTTTATTAATTATTACTTGAAAAAAAATATTTTCCTTAGATTATATCTATATATAAGGTAGACATGGTTCTTTATTAATTATTACTTGAAAAAAAATATCATAGACCAATAGCTACCTCTTGCATGCACACTCCAAAATGTAAAATTGGTTCCAACATACCAAAATTACAAACTAACAATGCTACAGTAGTTAGTCATTTACAATAGCTCAATAATGTCAATTAACAAAAAAAAAAAAGGAATCGACATGAAGTGGCTGTAGGTGTAAGCCCCATATTCATAATAAAAAAAACTCAAAACTTTGAGTCTAGAGAACCACACAAACTGAGAAGTGTAGATATGGGCACATACAATGACATGGAATCAATCACAATGCTTTAAATTCAGAAGGTCCAGATACATATTTCTAGCGATGTTGTAAGTTTAGTAGCATACAACACAGAACTTGAAAATAAAATATGTACGAATAAAACTCAAGAGGAATGAAAAGATAGATCAGTGATATGAGACTGAATTCAAATATTTTTCCTTAATTAACATGTAAAAGAAAAACATCACACGTGTAAGACGAAATTATTATACTGTTATAGAAAAACCTCAAATGTATAGTATCAACTGAAATGACTAATCTGACCCAAATGAAAAGCATATGTAGTCCAAAGTTTTGGCTAACTAATGCATTAGGTACTAAAGAACAACTCTTCATGACAATTATTCAGGAGGTAGCTAATGCATTAAGTACTAAAAAATAACTCTTCATGCTAAACAAGGGTAATTTTTGTCCGTTTTCTATCGTCAAATCAAATTAAACAATGACTGTTAAGACAAACAATCACAGATCTTAAACAGAGGAAAGAGATGAAGAAATTCATGAGATAAAAATAATAAAATTCATCAGGAAAGAAGAAAAAGGAGAAAGCGGTGATCGATGGTTTTATAGTACATATTGTTACAGAGGCATGATCGATCAACCGATAACGAAAACATGAAACTTTGTAAATAGACAAAGGTCGAATGTATTATTACCTTGCAGAAGATGTACATCTAAAAATCTATTACTATACGAACCGATGATCACGAACCGGCTAGAGCCACACGTGCTGATAACGTGTTGTAATATACTAAAGAAATGAAACAAGAGACAAGAGACAAGAAAAGAAGAGAAATTGTAATCTCTTATTCATAAGTTCCAGAATATTTTATGTATCTTTATAAAAAAAGCCCCCGCCATTTCATTTTACTGAGAAAAGTTCTGTGCTGCTCGCCACTCCCCGAGGCCAAGGACGGGGTCGAACCGTCATTCCAGGATTTGCAGTCCGATACATTTCCATTATGTTACCTAGCCAAACCCGCCACCTCATGTGCCAAAGTCAAACGGTTGTTCTTCCGGATCAAGGGCTTTTTCTTCCATTTCCATACATCGCACAATTTATAGATACATGATGGAATACAAAAAGACATGAAATTAATAGTCCACATACAAAGTAATGTCCACATACATTTTGTCTTTTAGATTTCCACAAAATGTCACTTAGATTTCAACAACTATCATTTATTCTTTATGATTTTCATTTCCTAATAGCTCTAATTTTTTCACAAGATTTTATGTATAAAAGTTATCTCTTTTGCCAAAACCTCATTGGGAGAAAGTTGCATAAAATTATATATATTATATATCTAATGAAAAATATTCATAATAAACCAAACGAGAAAACAGACCGAGAAAGGAAAATAAAATATAAGTAAATTAAATGAGACATTAATATTTTTAGCTTACCCTCAAATTATAGGAGACACTAAAATTTTTGATCTCATGACCTCAGATTAACCAACAAAATAGTAATTTGTGGAAAAATATGATCAACATATATTTATCATTCTTTGCTTATATCTTTGTCCTATTTTGTATTTTTTTCATTACGATATTATTTCTTGATTTGTTTACATTTTCAATAGCATAAGCGTGACCTTATAATTCTCTCTTTATATTAGGTACTACAACTGTCTTCAAAGTAAATTATGATGCCACCACTTCTATCTTACATAATTTATGATAATACAAAATAATCATTTTTTTTGAAAAGGAAGGTAGGGTAATCTAACCAGCTAAGTCCTTAACAACACTCTGTCTCAAAAACAATGGGACAGAAACAGACCAAAAACAAGAGGACAAACAGTCAACCTACTTAGCTAGGGAATGAGCAACACTATTACCAGTGTGCTTTACATAAGAAACTTTAAAGTAGCCAGTAATAATCAGACTAGCGCGAACTTCATCTGCAATAGGAGCCAAGGAAGCAAAAGGAGAAGGAGAGTCCACCAATGAAATAATTTTTAGAGAGTCAATTTCCACCGCTGAAATCCTCCAGTTCATACGCTGAACAAAGTGAATGCCTTCCAGGACAGCCAATAGTTTCGCATGATCCACAGACATAGGACCCCTGATCCCCATAGAGTAGCAACCAATCACATGTCCATGGTGATCTCGAATAACACCTCCCAAACCAATAATATCTCCTTCCAGAGGAACAACAACATCTGTGTTGAGCTTCAGCAAACCAGAAGCAGGGGGATACCAAGCAGAAGGCCATTTAGGAGAGACATCTAACTCTATCCCCTTCCTCCACAAAATATAAAATTTGAGTCACCAAGACCGAGACCTCTCTAACACTACCACCATGAGAGCGCATATTCCTTTCCCCCCATATAAACCACATGGTTGTGAAAGCCAAAACCAGAGAGTCCCCAGGGCAAACAGAGGTGAGATGGAAAAGGAAATCACCACAAGAAGTGCCTCGTAAACCATTAATCACTTCCCAAAGATCCAAGGACTCCCACACTAAACGAGCAAAGGAGCAGACGGTGAAGATACGGAGGGCGGTCTTAAAGGCAGCAGAACAAGAACAATGATAATAAAAATCAGTTGTTAAATTATCAAATCACACACATATATATGCACACTTATAAAGACAAAACTTTAATGGAAAATCTCCAGCTAAATATACTAGTTATATTTGAGAAATTAACAATGAGAATTCCTAACATTACCTTCACTGAAACTCTATAATTAACTTTTAACAGAAGTTTGTAAAAAGAAACTTTGGGCGATTGACGACCCTATAAAATCTTGCGTCTGACCCCCAGATCACGCATTTTGCAACTAAGGCCACAACTTTTCCCTTTTCATTTCACGTAAAATTTTCCACAGAAAAAGAGAAGACAATCCACGCTGTGGGGCCCAATCGGAGTTCGAGGTCAGCGAGGGACTAGAAAAGAGATTGATCGACGTAGAAAGATCAAACGCGTTCAATCCTCTTTTCTTTCCTTTTTATCTCCGTCCACCCCTCGTCGTCGCTGTCCCCCCCACAAAAAAAAAACCGACTTTTGTAAGTTCCGCCCAGAAATTTGGAGCTCAGCTCATTATCGAAGAATTTGGGAAATTGGGTGCAGATCGGAGCTGAAATCGTCGTCTGTTCGGTTCGTCGGCGATCTGATCTCATGGCGAAGGAGACAGAGTATTACGATGTCCTCGGCATCAGCCCCTCGGCTACAGAGGCTGAGATCAAGAAAGCGTACTACATCAAGGTAACTGAGATCGCTAGTTTGAATTTTTGTTTATTTGTTTATTTTTGTGTATAAATTTGCAAGGGGTTTTCGATTGAGGGGGCTAAAAGAAGAAGAAGGAAGATTTTAAGTCTTTGTATTAGAACTATGTTATTTCCTGGTTTAGATGCATTAGGTTTGTCTTAATGTTAATTAGGGGGTAGTACTGAGATTGGATTTTGGAGGATTAATTATAAGGATGAATCGCTAAAGGTCAGTTCTTGGTTCATATTCATGGTTAAACCTCAGCTTGGGAAGTGAAATTAACTTTACATAGGAATGTGACATTGTATCTTAGGAGCTCACTTATCGATGATGGATACTTTCGTAATGGGTTACTGAAACTGACGGAACTTATATTAACGATTGGTTGGGGTTATAGAGGCTGTCAGACACGCCTTGAAAAGGTCTGAACAAGTTCTCAGCCATTAATAAAGTTTGACGGGATGTTATTTTACGGGTTTTAGGATTTTTGAGGCCAGGGGATATTTAGAGTTTGAAATGGATGTCCTCCGTAATATCCACCTAATATCTTGATGCCTATAGGTGAATACCTAACCAAACAAAGTGCAGGAGTTGGATATTTTACCTGAATTTCATTATAGTCGTAAAGGCAATTATGATGATGCAATCGAGAATGAATGTGCTCTTATATGCGAGTATTTTGTTATAGATTATTTTTTACATTCAACTAAATGATGACTTTTGTGTTGGGGTTGATAATAAGAAAAGATAACTTCCATCAAGTTTGCATATCAAACCATAAAAGATAGGTTTGAATTTGGCTGATAGATGTGACTACTTTAAAAGAATCTCTGTCCTTTTCTTTTAAAGTGGATTGCATCATTCACAATTTCACATACATTTTTTTATTTTGTGAAACTGTGAGATTTATGACTTACTCTATTTAGAACCTTGCTACCAAGTTATCTTCAGTGATGTACTCACAATACTTTCCCTGTGGGTAATTATATACAATGTAAGTAATTTCTTTGGAGATCTGCTCCAAGTGATAATTCTAAAGTATTCCTATTTTGATGATTCTAAAGTATTCTTATTAATAGTTACAAATTTTCTGGGTATAAACTCTATGGAGGAGGGAAAGATGGTTGAGTTGACATCGGGTTCATGAGTTTTCTGAGCCATCTTCCTTTAACCTTGGTAGTTGGTACTGTCACATTTGCATACGAAGTGAGAATTGAAGATTCCTACGGAAATTTTAGTATTTTAAGTTATCGGAGATCTACTGGAGACAACTTTATCGTAGACGTTATTGGAATGTTCATTTTGTCAGTTAGCCCATTATGAGTCATCTCAGCATCGGAGATTCTAGTTGGTGTGTGTGGCGACTGGATATGATGAGAGCAACAGGCGGTTCAAGAGGCAAATCTATTTAGGATGGTCTCCTTGACACCGAAGGTAACAATTGTGATTGAGCCTTACTTTCTACTATCATGAATCGATGGTCTTTGTTATCATACATAGAGCATGCTCTTGAAGAGGTAATTTAGTGTGAAGTTGGAGAAAACTACCATGCGGATTACAGCGCTGCGTCATATGACATATGAAGATAATTATCTGTCATTATCTAATTACACCCACAATATTGGCTTAGGATAATGGGAATAATTACATGTGGAAGCCCTGGTCTGAACAAAGAATATTCAAGGATTACGTAGATAGATCTATTCCGAAAGAAAGGCCTCAAATCATCGCATAACTTTCATAGTAAGTGTTAAAAATTTACTGTAAGATCTCTTAATTATTTAGCTAAGGGAGTTGATTTTTAAAAGGTAAGGTCATAGGTTGTATACGTAATAGTTATAATTTACCGCATAACTCAATTCAGTGTCCTTTCTTGTTTTGATAAACAAGTATGTTAGAAGATGTCAGATCCTCCCCTAATGCTTGATTTGGAACTGCTATGTATTAATAGTGTGAAGATTTATTGCAAAACAAAGAGGCAGAAGTACATAATCAGCCCCAAATATATCACTGTAATTTGTTTGACCATTATAATGCAAAGCTTGAGCACTTGGTGGATGAAATTTGCATGAGTTGGTCTTCAAATTTCTGGTCAAGGCAACTAAGCATTATACTATTGGTTGTCAGTTGGCTGGTGATAAGACTACCCTTCTTGTCTCATGCCATTTAACATCAGATGATGAAAGTTGCTATATGGAATTGCATTCATATTAAAGATTGTAAAAATTCAACAAGTGACGGTGACATGCATAACATTCCTATAATTCTCTAGATCAGTTAAGCTTTATAGAAATTATGGAATGTAAACAGTTTCAATGTTCTAGTTTAGTTATCATTCGATGGAAAAAAAACTAACTAAAGTGCATGGGCTGTGCATATATATGAGTAACCAAGGAGATTGAGAAGAAGAAAAAAACCGAGAGAGGTTGAAGGCATAGAGGAGCTAACGATGGTTTTTTTATGGCGGCAATGAAGGTGCCTTTAGGAGGGTAACTGGGGAGACACGTAGGAATAGAAGCGGAAGGGAATAGAGAAGGATAGGGTGGTGATTCTCTCAGTTAGGCAAACAGAGTAAGAGATGGTTTCCTTGAAATGGAAAGCTGTTATTGAAGGGTTGTCATTTATTTTTTATTTACTCCATTTAATAGACAGTAGCTTTTGCCCTGATCAAATTGGCTGCAACATTTTTTGCAACTTTTTTCTACAAACTGCCAATTGGCTTTCATTTCCTAATTGTAGTTCTGCAAACCAAACATGGGAAATATAAACCCGACTACAACATTTGCTGCTGTGGCTCTAAATTCTTGTCAACCAAACAGCCCCTTATTGTAAATGTTCCTTTAGAAGTCAACTACCCTTGCTAGATCCCACCCTTTGCTTTGATTGACTAGGCTTGAGGAATTTGCATGTTTTTTTGCTTCTATTCTAGTATGTAGAACTGCTATACAAGTATCTGCATCTTTTCCATATTGATAACTGGGATGCTTTTACTTCTTTCTAAACTGTCTTGAATTTTCTACTGCTGTATTTGATATAAATTTCTCTTCACGATTTGTAGGCCAGGCAGGTCCATCCAGATAAAAATCCAAATGATCCCCTCGCAGCACATAATTTTCAGGTAAATGTCCCTTTTTAGTGGTTGTAATTATTGTTTTTGGTCATGTAGCACATGTTTCTTATTGGTCTACACAGAATAAACATTGACCATTACTTTGCCTTTGCTAACTAACTTGACCAAAATAAATAGGAAAGGTGGTAGGATACTTCTATTTTGTCAATTTTATTGTTGGTCATGTATTTCTGTGGTAAACTCGTAGTTGCGTGGAACCCGGTTTGTTCCGGTTCATGGGATGAGTATGGGAGCGTGGTATGCCACTCATTAGAAATTGCTTATGAGGGGGGAGGCTTATATGATACGCTAGGGTTCGTGGTAGGTTCACTTCTTAAATGTAGGAAGTAGAGGTTTTGCAAAAGTCAAATTCAAAACATATGCTAGTTGTATCAGTAATGATAAAAATACTTAGAGAATCATATTGTAGCATTATGCATACTTTATTTGCTTAATTTCTCACGTTCTTTTTGTTTTTTATTCTTTTAAAAAAGCGCTATTCCTTATTTTGAAAATTGTAACTAATTTGAATTCTAAATTGAGTCGCTGGAGTTGGTGAATCAGGTCATGTTCCATGTGAATTTGGGACGATTGAACCTGGGTCATGGTTCACTATAGCTTCCCACCTTCCCAATTTCTATGGGTAAAATGATGCTATTCCCCTACCTAAATACTATCACTTATTGTGTCTCAAGAATATAATGAAAGTGATGCTCTTGGCGTATTTAGTTTGACTATTCTTCTGGCGATATTGTCTATGAACATATTTTTAAATGCTTCTGGTTATGTTAGATGCTTTTTTAGAAGTAGCGTGATAAAATCTTCGGAGTCAATTATTTGTCTGTAACACAAATCATTAGACATGTTTTCTAGCTTAGCATAACTAAAATTTTAACTATGCATTTGACACACACACACACACATATAGGAAATAAATTCAAGAAAAAAGAACCATAAATATCAGCTATGGCTTAAATCTCTTTTGTGACATTTGTTAGCTCCTCATTTATCTGAAAACCCAAAATATTCTATCCAAGAACAGAATGATTATACACTCGTGCGCGTATACACAGAGACATGCTCATGGCTCATTTGTGATACATTTAGATATTAAACTTTTTTTTGAAGAAAATCAAATTCATAATACAAGAAGATTTATCTCATTTGAATGGCTTAAAAAGTATTTCTTTTATTATGGTCGTAATTTATGCATGGTTTATTTTTATATTTAGCTAGTAAATAGTGGGTATGAAAGGATATTTGAAACATAGCAAGATTTTGATATCACATAGTGAGCTATAGGGGTACTTGGACAGTCTGGATAATGCAGATATAATCTGATTTAGAATCTGTGAGTGCTGCTTGGACTTGGGAATTGTACCAGTATAAGACTAACTTCCAAGTGGTATAATCAGATTCTTTAACTGCTTGTCATATACAAGCTTGGCGCAGGATGCTTCGTAAGAAGAAAGTCGAGGAGGGAGGAGAAAATCAGAGAAGAGAAGAAAGTGGGAGTTAGAAAAGAAAAGAAAGAGACACCACGAATCAGTTCCCGTAAGAAATCAGTGGCCAAATCGAAATAATACGTGAGAATACATAGGAAATCTTTTTTTCTACTAGTACAAAATGTTCATATTTATAGCCTAAACAACAAAGTTTTAACTTTAATGAAACATCTCTTCGGTTGAATTCTAGTTATAAAGTTAGCTTAAATTTAGCTCAGAACTCTAATAGTACTACGTCCTGTCTAATTAAACTAGGTTTTTAGTAGTAAATCCAAGTATAATCTCCTAGTTTTAGCAACTTAAACATTAGTGGTATGGATAAGGAAGAATCTGATAGCTGTAGCTTCAGGAAGACATTTGATATGATTGCCACCAAACGGTTCGTGGTATTCTCTATTTTTGATGGTTGGATAAAATTCTCCTTCAATCTTATAATCTCTCTCCTAATAGCATGATAAAAGAATTTCTTTAGTTCTATTCTTCAAATTGACTAGACCATCTTTGACTTCTTCAATGATGATAACTTCACAAGGCCTTCACAAAGATTCACCACAATAACTATCTGGATATAGTCGAGAAAGGTCCTATTTGAGATTCAGACTCAACACTTTCCATATAAGATGGTATACATAAGGAAGAAAAATCTCAGATGATGTGCTTCCGCTACAATCACCGACAACATTTACTTGTACTTGGAAAAATAAAAAATAAATATATTTGGATCAGGATTCCAAGTTTCTTCCATTTAGTCAATACCATCTTCGCTTCCAATATTCTTGTTTTTTTAATTACTTTCAACTGTTTATCATTGTTCATACAAGCGATTTGGTTCCTTATACAGAAACATCAGGTGCATCAGGTGTGCTTTTTTTTGGGTGCAGAATGCAGACATGTCTTATTTATAATTCTGTTGCCACACTGTAGGTCCATGGACCATTATATTACCATCGTACTATACCCGTACTGATTCTTCCCTGGCTGTATAAACATGGTCGGTTTGATTAATTGCTTTGTCCAGCTACATGCAAACATGTCTTGAGTTTTAAGGACACAAGTTTAGTCCAAACTGCTTCTACTTCCGTGTTTGTTTATGGTGGCGGTTAAATCCTGCCTTCAGCATTTAACTAAATATGCAAAATTGAATTTTCCAACTCTTGCACAATGAAAAGGCAAGGTCCATAGTCCTGTGCATGAACTCTGCGCATATGAGGCACATGCTTTTATCCATGTATGATTGCTGGAATTGTTGTCGAGTTGTGCACCGTAATTCTCTTCTGGCCTTACAGTAACCCTGACTGCGCTTTTAGCCTATCTCTTAACATCCAATAATATGAGGCTGCAGGTTAAGGTGCAAATTTTTTCGTGACAGCAATTTCTTATGGGCTTCTACATCCAGCGTATAACATCATCAGCATTTTCCCTTAAAATAGGGTCAACCATGTCACAAGGCTTCAGGAAAGATTTGATAGTTTTATGTCTTGCTGCGACATTCAGAATATAGCCAGTGAATAAAGTTAGAATATTAGTATCCAATAAGCAAGAAAATCAATTGTGGGTATTATGTGCGCTATGCACTTATAAGGGTGTGTTTGGTTTGATGTAGTTGGAACCGATGTTGTTTGAACTACATCAAAAGTTAAGAAGTCTTGTTTGGTTTAGGTGTTGTTGCAACATCAAAACGTTGTTGCAACAGCTAAATAAGCCAAATTTGAGGGTGCTGGAACAACACTCAAATTCGAGTGTTCCAACACCATGAGTTGGAACAACTTGGTGTAAAAATATTTGTTGTTCCAACTCCTTCAAACCAGACACACCTAACACGTGCACACACTTATTTCAGAGAAGAGGGTGCTAAAATTAATTTTTAGACATTGGAATAGACTTCTGAGCTATGACTACACAAAATTAACTTTAAATTCCTTAATCTCATTGCATTTGAGGTAATGTCATTACTTCAACTTCTTATCCCTTTGACTTTGATGAACAATGCCATTTATTCTGAGGACCCAATATGAGTCAATTCATGTAATTTGTTATGTCTTGCTTCTTGGAAGGTGGCATGATAGTTATTTGTAGGTCTTCTTAATTTCTAGTTGAACGGACTATCAACCTATAGTAACACAATTACCATTTAAAAGAAAAGACAAGCTGGTTTTTTTTCCTTAACATAGAATTCAAAAGAAGTGAGAATTGTGCTATTAAAATATATGGAATATCTTTGTCAAACATTTTAAAGTTGATTTTAAAGTGTTGCCATTATATTTCTTTTCAGTTTCATGACGGCTTATGTGAATTGTGGTAATATTTGATTTGGAACTGTTACCTTTTTGCCTTGGTCCCTCAAGTTCTTCGGCGTAATGTAAACCTGAACTCACTGAGTCCGACACATTGTTTGGTTCGAACCACTACTAAATGGCTAGATATTATTACACTTGATTCCCTTGAATCAACTTATAAACTCATCCTTGCTTTGGTAAATTCCTAATGGGGGACAAATACTTACAATCACCCATCTCAACCACAGAACATTCTTGTCACGACATGACAACGGTTCATCCCAGGATCACCGTCAGATGATGTGGATGTTAGAGGTGGACTCTATGGGTTCTAGAAGTGACTTTCTATCATGCTCACACATTGCAGTACTTAGTCCCGTAGTTCCACATTTTCGACTAGCTAATTGCCCTAATATTGTTTGTCACGCCTTCAAGTCCGTTGGCTTGTTGTAAGCTCTGTGACCCACTAAGTGCAACACATTATTTGGCTCAAACCCATGCCGAAATGACTAGCTATTGTGACACTTGATTCCCATGACCCACCTTATAAACCTATCTCCATAATTTCATAAATTGCCGGTGTGTGATAACTAATGGAGTATCACACTTTTTTAAATATTTTTGATGGTATAAAGATCTTTACAACACGATGTTTTAAATTTCAGGTTTTGGGTGAGGCCTACCAAGTCCTAAGTGATCCAACACAACGTCAAGCTTATGATGCTTATGGGAAATCGGGCATTTCAACGTAAGTTTTTTTTTGGCTTCTACTTTGACATGTTACTAAAACAAAATAGAACGGCAAGGTTCTCTCTGGAAATTTTGGGATATCTTCTGTGCTAAATATGTTGCATGAGCACAAACATTCTGACACATCAAGAAACGACAGAAAGTAAAATTCTAAAGTATAAACTACCCAAATATAAGTATGTCAGTATGTGTTTTGAGACGTGTCCTACATGACAAAGGTTCATCATAAAAATGTCTGCACGACATGGGTGCCTATGCATACACAACTATAAGGCATACACAACTATAATAAGAAGTGCAGTAATGTATTTACTGACATAATTTTCATTCAGCATAGAAGCATTGAGAACATATGTTGGCTCCTCTATTGCAGAGAGGCTATCATTGACCCTGCAGCAATCTTCGCGATGCTGTTTGGTAGCGAGCTTTTTGAAGAATACATTGGTGAACTTGCAATGGCATCAATGGCCTCATTTGATGTATTTTCTGAAGGGGAACAAATTGATGCAAGAAAACTGCAAGAGAAGATGAGGGTAAGATATCTAGGTTCACTTTTAGACTTTGAAAGTTTATGAATGTACTTTTCATCTTCCTATCTTTCCCTCATCATTCACTGGTCTTCCTAAATGTATGGAATTTGAATTTATTGGTTATTGTGGTTCCATTTCTGCATCTAGGGCTAATTGTAGCAGTAAACCCCATGTTCACTGTTGGAGCCAGAATCTACTTTTATTTTCTTCCTTTGGGTTCCTTTTCGTTTTTGTGTGGGCATGTAGGAGGTTGGATGGGTAGTTTGACCTGTGTTGAACTATAACTAGATTAAAGAGATGAAATTTTGCAGCCCAGTTTAATAACGTACAAACTATTTTTTAATTTCTCTAAGACAAATAAATTTAAAATTTTGGATCTTTCACTTATATTCCTTAAGCCCTTGAAGGCTACTAAAATAGAAAAATCAAAATAAGAGGGTCATGTATGTGATATTAGTTAGTAATTTTTACGATTACAATTTTTTCTTTTAATATATAAAAAGAAAGAGATCCTAGTGAGAAATTAAAATCACAATAAAGGACAAAAGACTCTTTAAAGTATTATAAAACTAAAGGGTTTCTTGTATAGATACCCCTCAAATCACACATATTTGCGGAACTCCCCCCCCCCAACCCCCCCAACCCAACAAAAAGAAAAAAAAAGGAAAACAACAACAACAACAACAACAAATGATCAACTTTGTTTTATATGATGAGTAAAATTTTTGACTATTTTATTGATAATTTTTTACATTGCTGTTACAAATCAGCCTATTAAGCTTGGTGAGCCTATTAAGCTTGGTGATTTGTTGATTCTGGAGTTTTTTTTAACAAAGTTGATGATTTGGGCCCGGGGGTGTACTTTTACAAAGTTGATGATTTTGGATCTTTCACTTATATTCCTTAAGCCCTTGAAGGCTACTAAAATAGAAAAATCAAAATAAGAGGGTCATGGATGTGATATTAATTAGTAATTTTTACGATTACAATTTTTTCTTTTAATATATAAAAGAAAGAGATCCTAGTGAGAAATTAAAATCACAATAAAGGACAAAAGTCTCTTTAAAGTATTATAAAACTAAAGGGTTTCTTGTATAGATACCCCTCAAATCACACATATTTGCGGACCCCCCCCCCCCCAACCCCCCCAACCCAACAAAAAGAAAAAAAAAGGAAAACAACAACAACAACAACAACAAATGATCAACTTTGTTTTATATGATGAGTAAAATTTTTGACTATTTTATTGATAATTTTTTACATTGCTGTTACAAATCAGCCTATTAAGCTTGGTGAGCCTATTAAGCTTGGTGATTTGTTGATTCTGGAGTTTTTTTTAACAAAGTTGATGATTTGGGCCCGGGGGTGTACTTTTACAAATGCACATGATTTTAAGGGGTACATAGACAAAACCCCAAACTAACATGAGCGCCCAAAATTAAAATGAGCGCGATGAACTAAAAAACTCACTTAGTAAAATTTTGGGTTGGAACATAGGGACCTAGATGTATTCATCTTATTTTCCCCTCCTTTTGCATTGATGCTTTTGTTTTATTTCATCCTTCCATTGTACTGTCTCAACATCTTCTATATCTGTTATCTGCCTGGATGGTTTGTTAGGGGCTGGAGAAATCTATATGCAAGGGGATTCTAGCCTATTCAAGCTTCTTATAAGTAATATCCTTGGAGACATTTCTGTTAAATCATACTAGTATGCGCTCATCATTAGTCAATGCTCACTCCCAACTTAGGCCTCTAGAAAGCCTAGATTATCACAAAACTGGTCATCAGTAAAGTTATAAATTTAAAGGGCTAGTTGATTGTAGATGATCTCCTTCCTTCCCATTTGGTCTTTGTCCTGCTCAGTTTTTCTGCATATAGTTGTAGCAGCTCTATTTAAGTGCATAAATATCGTCTTGTCCCCCTATCCCTTCCCTATTTTAGCTCACAAATTTGCTCAGTAGGTATAAGATTTTTGTGATGTTTTTTATTTGTAATGCAAC
>NC_033798.1:71458157-71474388 GCF_001876935.1 Asparagus officinalis | reverse complement strand
AAAGATCGTCTGCACCAGTATGTTCAAGGGAACAAGGAAGTTTTCATTAGTCATGCTGAAGCTGAGGTGTCAAGGCTTTCAAATGCGGGTAAATATTATGTCTTCAACTGCCTCCATCCCTCTCTCCCTTCATAATTTACTGCATTTTCATAATAATTAGACTTCACGTGTTGGGAGCTTCTTTTGGAGTAGTGCTCCTTTTCCCATTTTGATGTGAAAGGCTGATGAATCTGGTTTTGTAATAGTTTGAATCGCAAAAGGAAATATTTAAAAAAGTTTTTCTGTGGAATTGAATGATACTCTACATGTGAATGATTGGCGAACAATTATTAAGGTTTCCCTGGAATAATGAGAGGTGCAATGAAATTGGAGATGTCTTCATGATTTAAGCGCAGTATCGTGTTCTATTTGGTATTCCTCCAAGATAGAGATATCTGGTCAATTAAATGTTGGTTACACTCTTCTTTTTATCCAATTCTTTTCATAGCTTTCCTTTGTGCCTCAAAAAAAGGTTGGTTCATCTTGTAAACTTGAAGAGGTTCATCCTGTAAACTTGCGGGTTTGTTTATAGTATTCTAGAAAATGGGTATGAGGGCACATATAAACAGAAAGCAGAAAAATTAAATGGAAAGTAACACGGTTTCAACGATGCCTTGAGACTTTTGTGCAATATAGAGTAAAGGGGATGAATATTGTTGTCATCCTCATTAACTGAAAGGAAGTAAAAGATGCTCTTTGGAGAGTAAAGCATATGTTTTCTGAAGATACATTTCCAACGCCGCGAATAGATTGTGAAACTCAACTAACTTTTAAATTTGTTTTTCTCAATGGAAAATTTTAAATTATGACCGGGTTGGACTTTCAGATATCTTAATTTACGGGCTGTGAGAAATCTTTTTGATTTGTGAAGAAGGTAGGAGCAGATATTGATAATGACCTGTTGACGGGATGATATGCAAAGTATATATTCAAGAGCTTGCTAGTTTCCATTTTTCTTCATAATTATAAAGCGCACTCTGCAAAATATTTGTTCTGCTGGCGAAGTTGAGACCTTATTAATATGACAAAAATCATCTTTCAGTTATCTTTTATGTTGTGAACTAGGTGGTTCATTTGCCTGCCTAGTGCTGTCTATCTGGTAATTCATTTTGCAGATTTGCAGAGGATCACTGGAAACAAGGACATAACCATCAGTGATTCAAGCTATATAAAATATTGCTGATTTCTTATCCCTTCCGAAATAAAACATGTTTCAGCAAAAATCTTTGGAACTCAGTGGGTTTGTGCCACGTGTTTTGTTCCAGAACTCGTCCCTATATTATGCTCTTAAAGAATGTTTCTTGTAATTCTATTGTGGCAATGTGTCTTGTCCAGTCAACACCTTGTTATTACTTATTAGCGGTAGTCTAGTTGTCAGATGTCAGGGTCATGTTGAACATAAAATTCTATATTGGATGAAGGATGTTTGCGACATATCGGGATATTTAAATCTTGGATTCTCATATCATATAAAATGTACATAACAGATCTGAGAATGGAGCAGTGAAGAAAAAAATGACATCTCCAACATCTTACAAAGATCTTTAGCAGCCTTTATAATATATCTTTTAGATTTCAAGTGGTTTATATATCTTCTGTTCTGATTTGTGTGGGTTGTGTCTTTCTTTTTGGTTAACATCTTATGATTAACTTTACAGCTTATGGGGTTGATATGTTGAATACCATTGGCTACATATATGTAAGGCAGGCGGCAAAGGAGCTTGGGAAGAAAGCAATATATTTGGGTGTTCCTTTTATTGCCGAGTGGTTCAGAAACAAAGGGCATACAATTAAATCACAAGTAACTGCTGCAACAGGTGATCACTTAGCATAGTTTGTAATACATGTTATTATGATTGTTTTGTGTGCATTCACTTTTGCATCTTTGTGAATTTCTCCCTATTTTCTGTCATTTCTCAGAATTATGCAGGAAAATCCTGAGATATTAATGCATTGTAGTTTGCACATGTCCCGGTTGTCTCTATGGAAGTAAGCATATGATGTAGATATTCAATATCTGTGGTTGTTGCAGGTGCAATTGCATTGATGCAGCTGCAAGAAGACATGAAGAAACATCTCAGTGCTGAGGGAAATTATACAGAGGAGGAACTTGAAGAGTACATGCAGTCTCATAAGAAAGTGATGATTGATTCCTTATGGAAGCTTAATGTTGCTGATATTGAGGCTACCCTATCCCGTGTCTGTCAGTTGGTCGGTCTTCTATGCTGTTAAAACAAATCATTTTGTTTCTGGAAGGCATTTCCATCATTACAGGTCTTAATCATGTTACCATGTTTTGCCACTTTGATTTTCAGGTCCTTCAGGACAATTCAGTGAAGAAAGAGGAGCTTCGGGCTCGAGCAAAAGGGTTGAAAGCTCTGGGAAAAATATTTCAGGTGATTTTCAGTAGTACATTCTGCTATTTCTTGGTTGTCGTAATTTTTGTGTGCTTTCTTAATCACTTGGAGCATACGATACATATTGATTCAGAGGGTGAAGTTATCCAATGGAGTTGAGAATGAAGCAGGTGGGCTTAACAAGTTGAATGGAAATGAGCAGTGCAATGATGGAAGCTCTCCAGATACAACACCTAAATCCCCTGTTGAGCAGTCATCTTACACGACTCCTCTACATCCCCAGGTAACCACTTGCCGACCTATTTATGTGGCGCTCCTCATTAATCTTTTATGTAAACAGCAAGAAGCTTCCCTTGTACTCCTGCTCAGGATAGTCAGTTCTCCTACCATTTGAGCTTTGGGAAAACATGGTAATTCTAGTCTTTCTGGGTTGCGAACCTGGGGCTACTTGGCAATCGTTGTGTGTCTCTTCTCCTCTCGGTCTTATACCTATGTGCATCTACAATCTAGGCTAGGGGCCAATGATTTATGGGACAATTTATTTATAAAAAGTTTGGATAGAAGGGAGTGCTCATTTTGTTAAATGATGTAGGGTTAATTGCGGATAGACCCCCTATATTTCTATTGGTGTGGATAGATCCTTTTAACTAATAACTATTGCCCAAGTGCAGATAGACCCCCTGACCCTGAGTGAATTTTTGTTTGACTCTTAGAAGAGTTAAAAAAGTTCAATCAGGAGGTCTATCTGAACCAATAGAATCGCAGGGGCTATCAGCAATTGGGCTAAAGTACAGAGGGCCTATCCACAATAACCCAATGATCATATGCCAAGAGATGGACCAGGGATGATGCACATTCTGCTAGTCACATGGGATGGATGGGTCTAACCATATTTCCTACCTTGACAGCTTATTCAATAAAATTAGTCTAAATGAGTCACCCGCCCAAACCAGTTCTCTCTTTATTTATTCTAGTTCCTTTTTTTTCGTCTCAATGTAATAGAGCCCATATGTGGAGGCTCCCCAGCTTGGCGGTGCCCAGTATAATTACAACTTCCCAATGCCGGCTGCACCTCCTGGAGCCCAGAGGCAGGCTTGATGATCTAGCAGAAGTCAATGCCGGCATCTGGTAGTCTACTACTGTTGGCATCAGGGATCATTTGTTGGATGCTTTGTTTGTATCATTAGAATGCATGGGGGAATTGGTTTATTTACCCCCCATATCTCTTCCTACATGATCTATCATCCCCCATTGTTGATTTTTCCTCCCTCCTTTTTTTGCATGTGGTGTGTGTAGGTGGGTTAGCGGGGTGGAGTGATTGTTTTTGTTCATTTAAATCCTGTACTAAGCCCTCAACAGCTGCAGCACAATGGCCCTTTGTACATCGGAGGTATCCTCCATTTGTTGGTTTGCTTTTTTTTTTTTTTTAAACCGTGATTCGTGATTGTTTTCAGTAGGAGAGGGCTGTGTAAATATATTTGGATAATACCATAAATGAATGATTTTGTTATACGCTATTGTAATTCCTCCAGAATTGGCTTTTAAAAAAAAACTATTATGTGATGGATGTGTGTGATTTTACTGGCTTTATATATTCTGCATGAATAGTTACATGGGTTTATAAGTCACTGGGGTGCTGAATGACTCACCAAGAGTAGAGTTGAATTTACGGAGAACAGAAACCTGCAGCATCTTATGTTACTCGTGTAGCAGTGTCAATATTTTCCTTCTTTAAGAAAAATGATTTGAGACAAAATAGCAGTTATTCATGCAGCTGATTAGAGTAGGTTGCTACTCTTCCCACTGTATGCTCATGATGGTAGTCATAGATTAAGATTTATCATTATTATTTAACGAATGATTATTATTTACTTAAGTAAGATTACAAATTGATGCGATGTACAAAAGATATGAATCAACTCAATCCATGAAAAATCAATTATTTCAATAAAATATTACTATTCATTTTCCAGAAGCTTAAGTGAAGGATAAATTTGACAGATGAATATAATTTAGAAAGTAAAAAAATTGCGTATAATTTGGTATATATGGGAAAAAAGGACCCAATAAATTATGACATCACTAAGAACGCATTAAGAGCTCCTTATGCTATTAGTTCAATCAGGAGGTCTATCTGAACCAATAGAATCGCAGGGGCTATCAGCAATTGGGCTAAAGTACAGAGGGCCTATCCACAATAACCCAATGATCATATGCCAAGAGATGGACCAGGGATGATGCACATTCTGCTAGTCACATGGGATGGATGGGTCTAACCATATTTCCTACCTTGACAGCTTATTCAATAAAATTAGTCTAAATGAGTCACCCGCCCAAACCAGTTCTCTCTTTATTTATTCTAGTTCCTTTTTTTTCGTCTCAATGTAATAGAGCCCATATGTGGAGGCTCCCCAGCTTGGCGGTGCCCAGTATAATTACAACTTCCCAATGCCGGCTGCACCTCCTGGAGCCCAGAGGCAGGCTTGATGATCTAGCAGAAGTCAATGCCGGCATCTGGTAGTCTACTACTGTTGGCATCAGGGATCATTTGTTGGATGCTTTGTTTGTATCATTAGAATGCATGGGGGAATTGGTTTATTTACCCCCCATATCTCTTCCTACATGATCTATCATCCCCCATTGTTGATTTTTCCTCCCTCCTTTTTTTGCATGTGGTGTGTGTAGGTGGGTTAGCGGGGTGGAGTGATTGTTTTTGTTCATTTAAATCCTGTACTAAGCCCTCAACAGCTGCAGCACAATGGCCCTTTGTACATCGGAGGTATCCTCCATTTGTTGGTTTGCTTTTTTTTTTTTTTTAAACCGTGATTCGTGATTGTTTTCAGTAGGAGAGGGCTGTGTAAATATATTTGGATAATACCATAAATGAATGATTTTGTTATACGCTATTGTAATTCCTCCAGAATTGGCTTTTAAAAAAAAACTATTATGTGATGGATGTGTGTGATTTTACTGGCTTTATATATTCTGCATGAATAGTTACATGGGTTTATAAGTCACTGGGGTGCTGAATGACTCACCAAGAGTAGAGTTGAATTTACGGAGAACAGAAACCTGCAGCATCTTATGTTACTCGTGTAGCAGTGTCAATATTTTCCTTCTTTAAGAAAAATGATTTGAGACAAAATAGCAGTTATTCATGCAGCTGATTAGAGTAGGTTGCTACTCTTCCCACTGTATGCTCATGATGGTAGTCATAGATTAAGATTTATCATTATTATTTAACGAATGATTATTATTTACTTAAGTAAGATTACAAATTGATGCGATGTACAAAAGATATGAATCAACTCAATCCATGAAAAATCAATTATTTCAATAAAATATTACTATTCATTTTCCAGAAGCTTAAGTGAAGGATAAATTTGACAGATGAATATAATTTAGAAAGTAAAAAAATTGCGTATAATTTGGTATATATGGGAAAAAAGGACCCAATAAATTATGACATCACTAAGAACGCATTAAGAGCTCCTTATGCTATTATGCAGTAATTATTATTGGTATTCTTTCCAATCAAGTTAATAAGTAGTTGTTCCATCGTGGCCAGGAGAAAAGAACTTCCCAACTATAAAGGTATAAAACCTATATGAAGCCTTCTATAGAAATCATATAGCAGCGATGAACACACATCATCTAGCATGAATATTTTTATTTTTAGTAATGAAAATATAGCATGAATCTTAATATACACATCTCTTATCACAATAATCCATCAATGAAAACTGCACCAATAACATTGCAATGGAAGATAATCTTGCTAGTATGGTATGTGTTGTACCCTAAAAATTAGGAAGCCTAATAAGGGCTTGTTTGCTTGCACGGAATTAATTACGAAGTAACTGAAATAAAGAAAGTAGATGCTACTTTTGTTACTTTTAATAAAAAAATATATTTATTTCTCTGAAAAACCTACTTTTAATAATTTCTTAAGCACTGATGTGGCGCTTACGTGTCATCCCTAATTCCTAAATATTTATTCGCCCCTTAAGGCTCAAAAGTAGCCCAAAGTAAGTAAAGTGTGCATTAATTAGGAAATAAATATTTTTTTATTAATATCTTCTTTATTAGTTACTTCCTAACAATTTTTCGTTGCTATAAAAAAAGGGAATAAGAATAACAAGTACTATTTCCACTACTTCAATATATATATGAAACAAAAAAAAATATTACTTCCACTACTTCCTATTTCATAAATTTAAAAGTTATTTTTTTGATCTATTTCCTACTTCTGGTACTTCTATTAAACCAAACAGGCCCTAAGAGTGGTCAAGTAGTAACTAACTAGCCGACTCCCAAAGCATCTACAAGCACAACCCAGGTGATAAGCCGACCAACTCGCTTCATGATTCAACTTCGATATGAAAGGCACTTTCGACCCAAACTCAGGTAGATGTCCGACTCCGAGACGAAGGACATTCTTCACTCAGACCCCATGTAACGTGTCTCGAACCATGGAACGGCCTGACAAGGGTCATTATAAGTCACACTGCATTTAATGAATATACAGTCAGCCCCACACTTCATCACCCGGTCACCTTCAACAATTAATGTGACATTAGAATCATAGTGACATTTCAAGCCAGAGCCTTCAAAGCTGGTCGGACATGCCATTACTCCAATAGTCCCATCACTGTACAAAGGAGACTCGGCCAATCACTTGCCGACACGTGCAAAGTAGGGTCTGAACCTAAACTGCACACATTCAGGCAAAATACCAACATACCCCCGTAAACCCTCTATAAATAATGTTAATTTCTACCAAGTCAAGGTATGCAATTTTACATACAATCAGCTAGCACTGCTACAACCAATCACTCATCGTAGAAAGCTCATCAACAATAAAGAAGAACATTGCCCAATAAACCATCAGCTAGCACTGCTACAGTTAATCGGTCATGGTGGAAAGCTCATTGACAATAAAAAAGAACATTGCCCAATAAAATGCAGGACAAGAAGCTAAAAGAAAAGTCTTAGTAGTTCGAAAAAGCGTAAAGCAATTTGTGAAGTACTCCTAACACTGTAAATACAAAACCACTTCAGAAGTAGAGAATGCTTTGCTTTTTTGGCTAATATGTATGCAGGCTCTTGCAACTCGATATTCACCACCTCAGCAATGATCACCAAAGCCCTTTGTGTCTTATCAGAGTAAAAACAATGTACGTACCAAGTACTTGATATCGTCTCACTAGTGAAACCATAGCACAAAGTTCTTGTTGCTCAATCTTCATCAACTCGGCAACGATCGCCAAAGCCCTTGGTATCTTTTCAAATAAAACTAAGCCATGTACCAAGCCATCGGTATCATTTTCACGAGTAAAATCAAGGCAAGAAGCTTTTGTCGCTCGATCTTCATCTTTGGCAACGATCACCAAAACTCTTGGTGTATTTTCAGAGTAAAACCATGACACACAACAAGCTATTGTTATCACTCTCACGAGTAAAACCCAGATATGAAGCTCTTGCTGCTCGATCTTCATTGACTCGGCAATGATTACTAAAGCCATTGGTGTCTTTTTAGAGTAAAACCAAACCCTTGGTATCGTTCTCACGAGTAAAACTAAGGCACGGAGCTCTTGCTGCTCGATCTTCATTGACTCAGCAACGATCACCAAAGCCCTTTGTGTCTTTTCAGAGTAAAACCAAGGCACATACCAAGCCCTTGGTATTGTTCTCATGAGTAAAATCAAGGCACATAACTCTTGCCGCTTGATCTTCATCGACTCGACAATGATCACCAAAGCTCTTGGTGTCTTTTTAGAGTAAAACCAGAGCACATACCAAGCCCTTGGTATCATTCTCATGAGTAAAACCAGGGCACGAAGCTCTTGTTGCTTGACCTTCATCAACTCGGTAACAATCATTAAAGTCCTTGGTGTCTTTTTAGAGTAAAACCAAGGCACGACCAAGTCCATGGTGTCTTTTCAGAGTAAACCGAGACACTGTGAGAAGCACTCATGACTTGGTCTTCTTCGATTCATCGGGCATTCATTTGTCCTTGGCATTAGTTCTCAAAATTAAACCCAAAGCACAAACAAAAGATGTTGTAGCTAGGCCCTCACCAGAAGCCTCAACAAGCCTTAGGTAAACGACACCAATGCATCACTCGGTCTTCACTGATGTGCCCAAAAGACAAGAAAACTCACGAGTCATTCCTCACCGACTCGTTCAAAAATGTCTGAACTGGGAGCATTTGAAGGAGGGGAGTCGGGTTTCTCAAATGAGGAGGGACTAGTGACATCATCAAGGCCCTCGCCAACATCTTCGTCGATAGCCTCCTCACCTTCCCCTTCATCTACGACTTCCCTCATCCTCTTGGACTATTCCTAGCCCGCCTTACACCTCGAGCATCTTATGGATACGAGACACTTGGTTGTTTAGGAGGGATACTTGAAGTAATCCTCCTTTACCATAAGCTCGTGAGGGAGCTGACCCTTTAGATAATCAAATACCGCCTTACAAGCGAGGGCACTTCAACCTTACCCAGATAAGCACCGCGGTATCTCTCGATTATCTCGATCTCAAAGGCTTTTAACTCCAGATGAGTCATACTGGCCTCAAGCTCTTGAACCTGGGAGCGAAGAAAGTTACGCTATAGCTCACCTTGGTAGTCACATGGGCAACTTCCTGATGGAGGGCCTCCTAAAGAGTCACCTCCTCATTCACTTTGGTCAGCAGCTTTTCCGATTGGGTCCAAGTAGCATGAGCCCTATCGAAGGTGTCTTCCTTCTCTCTCTTCTTGGCCCAGACTTTTGACTGGAGATACGCCACTCTCTCCTCCATAAAGTCTCATATCGTGATGGCATGATTTAGATCTTCCTTAAGACTCTTTACCTCCTCATGGGCTTGCACTAGCTGAGCCTCACGATGCTAAGCATCAGCCTCAACTGCCTTCAGTTCTTCATCCTTATGGGCTAGCTCTCGCCCCATCATGACCTAGCCTCACTTGAACTCATCGAGCTCTCTACCTTTAGTAGCAACCACCATTTGGGCCACCTCTCGGGCTTCCCTTTATGCCTGCATCTACGGTTGGAGCTTAAAAAGAGTTCCCAATAAATTTCAAGTTGTAAAATGACTCAAACTCCAAGAGAGCCCCTCGGATGAAGTAGCTCTAGAGAGCGTAGTGAAGACCAGCACTGGGAATCTCACACAGCAGTGCCTCATCAGTAGGAAGAAGGAATTGCTCCACTGCCTTGTCCTAATCGATTTAGAACTCTAGAATTGACCCTCTAGCATCCATTCATCACTCAGGGATGAAAAGATGCTCTTCTGAATCCCTCTCATAGCGAGGATGAGACTTAGGCCCCATCAAAATGGCTCACATCCCCTCCTAAATACGGGGATGGAGATTGCTGATATGATGAGTAAATTCCCACTCATACCTGCCCTCATGCATGGTAGCTGAGAGATCCAAGGACACCGGAGCTGGATGCTTGTACGTCTCAACAACTGGATTGTCAGTAGGCGACTCCTTTTTGGGTCTCCTAGATGACTGAAGCCCCTCTTCCATCCAATTAGCACCCCTTCAGCTATGACTCTAGCAGGGCCTCATCTCCTGTCAGCTCCTTGACAGGAATAACTTCCCCTCTGACTTCCTCCTTAAGAACTGAATGCGGGAAATTACCCTCCACCTTGATAAACTTAGATGGAGCATGGGAAGATTCTGGGGTCGCAACCCCACTAGTTGACCCAAGGGCAACTTCAATCTACTAGGAAGCAACCTCAACCGTCAAATTTCTAAGAAAGAAGAGCTCCCACATGCTACTTTCAACCTGACGACGGCCCTTGGAAGCCATATTTTTCCTCATCTTCTTGGATCTCTCAACCTGATCAAGAGATTTGCTGAAATTGAGTTTAAGAGCAATGTCAGTGGCATGTTGTTGCTACAAGACCTGGAGATGCTCTGCCTCTACATTGTCGCAGAATATATTTTGAGGCACAGGAGGAGAATCAGGATAGGAACCCTGTGCCGGTTGCTCATCAATAGATATGACCACAGCACGGGCTAAATCCGCTTTAGTAGTGGGGATAGAAGATATATAGGCAGCACGGAGGACATCATTATTGAACAAGTTCTCCCAGCGTCGCGACCCCTTGTAGGCCTGAATCCTCCCTAGGTCCCGCAACTCTACATCCAAAAGCTTCTCCATCCACAGGACTTCTTTCTTAATCTTCGGCCATGAAGGACAAGTCAGGATCAGATCAGCACCCATGACGAAGAGTAATTTTTTTGTCATTCTTTGTTTGTATCGGGGATGTTTGAAATCACCTGGGAGTCACCAACCATCTGCAAATAGAAATAGCCGTCCCTCTTGCCAGCCTTCACACACACCTAGCGGCCCAACATACCCAGCTTCGATCTGACATCTATATGATGGCAGATGATGAGGAAGGCCACCAGAAAGTAATAGAATTTGGTGTCAATTGTGCTAGTGCAACCTCCAAAGCCCGAAAGACCTTCTGAAGGAATGGGTGCAAAGCGAAACCCATAGTCAAGATGATGCCAATACAATGGCGCAAAAACCCCACTATGATGATAAACAGACTGGTCACTTGACAGAGCCGATAACATATAAACACTAAGGATGTCAAAATTTTGAGCGCAGTACACCAATCAGCGCATGAGAACCTTCGAGTGATACTGACGCAATAAGGCGATTCTGGCCTCATTGCGAACTATAGAAAGTTGAGCATTGAAGCCTTCAAAGCAAAAAAGAGATGATTGGAATATGGCGAGATTTTTAAGAGGAAGACGCGCTCACAAATGGCAGAGAAAGAGTTTTAGGGGTTTTCACAAAGTAAAGAGAAGAAGAAGGAAGAGGAGCAATATATATAAGCAAAGAGGATGACACGTGGCAAAAAATGAATGGTTGGCACAGTTTACGAGAAAACAGCTAACCGTTTTTAGAAACTGAAGCATGTCCTCTCAAACGAGGCACCACTCCATCAAACTGCCACATGAACTCTGCTGACGTTAGAAATGTCAAATCACAGTTGTCTTCTAATAAGGACGGACTAGGTTCCAGCATCAGTCTTGTTGTTTTCTCTCCAACTTGACTTTTCGATTCTAAGTGAAAAGGAGCCAATATTATACCCTAGAAATTACCAAGCCTAGTAAGAGTGCCCACATAGTAACTAATTGGTCGGGTTCTAAAACATCTGCAAGTACAACCTGGGTGATAAGCTCGCCGACCTGCCTTGCTATCCAAATTTGACGTGAAAGGCGCTTCTGACCCAGACTCCGCTGGATGTTTTACTCCGAAACGAAGGGTGTCCTCAATCAGACCCGACACAACGTGTCTCGAACAAATGGAATGGCCTGACAAGCATCATTAATAGTCATGCTGCATTTAATAAGTGTACAATTAGCGCCCGCACTTCTCCGTCCAATCATCATCAACAATTAATGCGGCGTCAGAATCATAATGACCTTTCGAGCTAGAGCCTTCGAAGCTCATCGAACATGCCATTACCCTAATAGCCCCATCACTGTAGAAAGACGACTCAACCAATCAATTGCTGACACATGTAAAGTAGGGTTTGAAGCAAAACTTCACACATTCGGCCAAAATTTCCAACCCGCCCTTGCAAACCCTCTATAAATAATGGTGATTTCTACATTACATAAAAAAGTCAACAAGACTATACTTTGTTTCGTCTTGAGATTAACTAGATATAGTCACTGACTTGAGCGCCAAAATACACTCCGGTGGAAACAACCTCTGGTATCTCTAACCTCTCTTATTTGTGTAGCAAAGTACAAATCAAGACCCTCAAGTGAAGATCAACCATCAAAGACGATAAAGGCACCTAGAAATCAAGTTTAATTCTCCCAAATCACATCTCAACTTCTGACATCAACAATATGTAAATCAAAATTCATGTTACGCAAAATATCATCGTCAATGTCTATATACAAACAATGCTTAGTGGCGTGCGCACCGAACCGTGCCAGACTAAAAATATATATTGGGCTTAATTGCACTTCAATATTTCACCTACTTTGCACACATATATATATATTCAGTTGTTTTTGAATGCGCTTAAATATCCGCAAGTTTAAAGGTTACACTTTCATACCCTCGGTTATGTTAGTGTAAGTATTTTTTTCTCGAAAATACTTATGCGACACTCTATGCTAAATTTTGAACATTTTATAAATCATCACTTTTTGTTAAATCTAATGTTAAACCTATAAAAATTCTATTTTAAACCTATACTAATTCTACTTTGCAATAGAATCTTGATAGGCTTAATAGTTGATTTAACAAATGTTAAGAGTTGAAACATTCTAAAAATTAGTATGTGATTATCGCATGAGAATTTTAGTGAGAAATTCTCACGTTCGCATAATTGACGATATAAAACCGAAACTTTTAGAAAAGTTGGTAGTTATAATAGTCTTAAATATAATTTACTATTTTCTCTTATACTTTATTATATTAATTAATAGTCTCAAGTATATTATCAATATTATGATAGTTATAATATTAAATAATATTTTATTACTATAATAAACACTATAATAAATTACTATATATTAAAGTATGATAATATATATAAAATTAATATAATATAATATATTATTTAATAATATTTTTAATTAATAATATTAAACATATTAATAGTGTATTATGATTATTATAAATTCTATATTTTAATAAGGAGCCATGTCATCAACTATTCCATTTAAAGTATAGTAATTATCATAAAATAAAATAAAATGTTATATTTTTAATAATAATTTAGTATTTTAAATAATATTATATTGAATTAAACAAAATATTATAATATTTAATTAAATATTATATTATTGACATATTATATTAAATATATTGTTTGTACATTACATCAATTAGTATATAATATATCATATTATTATAATATATTGTATTAAATTAATTAATAACATTAAATATAGTTATAATTAATCAGTAATTATAACATAATATATTATAGTTCAGTATAAAGTACAACTATGTACTACATTATAATAGCATACCAAATAACATGCTAAACCAATTATGTAAATTAATTTAGACTTAATTGATAGATAAATATTGTAATTTAATAATGTATCACGTCATTAATTATCTCACATGAATTGTGAAATCAAAGTTTCAAATTGTCTCATTATCTCAAATTGTCCCATTTTATACAACTCAAAATATCTTAAAAAGATAAAATTATTGTTTTAGAATAATTATCCGAGTTAGTCCCAACTAAATAACCCCCCAGTAAGCCTACGCCTACCTAGGGGTGGGCAAAAACCGAAAAAAACCGGTTCAACCGAAAAAACCGCCCGAAAAAGCGGGCCGGTTAACCGAACCGGATTAAATGGATGAGAAGAAGACTCTAAACCGCCCGAACCGAATTAAACCGGTTTGGATCCGGTTTGAACCCTTGAACCGCCCGAAAAAAAACCGAACCGAATTTTCTAATATAAATATTGAAAAATTCCTAACCCTAACTCCATTTTCTAATATAAATACTGAAAAACAGATATTCAGCAAGTTGAAATACAAAAATATGGCTAATAACTACTTGCTAGACTACTGAAACAGAAATGCAATAAGTGAGGATGGAAGGTGTATTTATACACAGCAACAGCCTAGGCAGGGTCAAGATAGAAGGACATTTTCTATGCTCTTTAGTTAGAAACTTTTGCAGTATATAAACGATCTAGTTTGTTTCAAATAACATTGCTAATAAATAATTGAAAATGTTACCACGAACGTCTACAAAGACCAAAAAAATAAGCTTTCATATTACCAGAAACAACCTCAAAGGAAGCAAAAAGTGATCGGTATCCCCGAAATAACAGATGCTTCTTTCGTCCACATGTCCAATTCCCCGAAAAATAAACATCAGGTATTTTATTATCCTGAAGTAAACTGTCCAACCATTGCCTCTACTATTTTCATTCTTCATGTAATAAATTATTCAAGCATCAATACTTTGGTATCCCAGTGCAGGATATTAGATTTAAAACTGAATCACCGGGAGGACATACCGAATTGGAACAGATATCCCATGTATCCAAAAGTACAACGGTATTCAGGTGTGGGCAGATTTTTGTGAAATGGAATTAATTCAGTCTAAAACCGAAACCGAACCGAACCGATCCGAATTTCGGTTGGGCCGAATATTCGGATGAAGGGGAAAAAATCTGGATCTGGATGAGAGTTTTGAGAATTCGAAAAATTCGGATTGGATGCGGATTGGGCTTAAAACCGAACCGAACCGAATACGCCCAGCCCTAATGAAAAGAGATGAGTTGAGTGATGTTTGGATGAAAATAATATTTTATTAGATGTGATGGATGAGTTGTTAGATGAAAATAATATTTTATTAGATGTGGTGGATGAACCAGTTCGAGAATCTATTCGCCAAGAGGAACTCCCCCGTCGCCCACGCGGTTGGGTTCTGGGACTACCACTCCTTCATCACCGCCGCCGCCTTGTTCGAGCCCCTCGGGTTCGGCACGACGGGGGGGAAGACTATGCAGATGAAGGAGGTCGCCGCCTTCCTTGGCCACGTCGGAAGCAAGACCTCTTGTAAGTTCTCTCTCTCTCTCTCTCTCTCTCTCTCTCTCTCTTTTTTTTGTTTCCCCCTTCTTGATTGGTGGGATGCTCATTAGATACAGCTCTTTTCTTTTTTGTTTGTTGTTGGTATAATGTGTAGTAGATCTCACATCGCTTCGTGACGTTAAAATGTGCACCGAACGAATGTCAGCTGTCGGCTCGTTTGATTTTGAGATTTATGCACAGATCCGAGGGTTGACATTACTTAATTGCAATCGGCTCGTAGTGAATAAATAGTATGTGGGTTTCTCGGGATTTTGTAGCCAGATCTTTATTTGTTAGATACTGGAATTTGTGGAGTTCAGTTGATCTGTAGGATTCAAAGTTGTTGGGTGAAATCTATGGAACTTGTTGGGTGAAATCTATGGACAACGTCAATGTGTAGCGGATTGATGAACTTCATTTTTTAAATGCAAAACGTATTGTGAATCCATGTAGAGGAAAACAACAAGTGTAGGAGGAGGTAAGCTGGTCATAAGAATAGAGGAGACTTGAGAAATCTCGAAAAAATGTCCTTAAAAGATCTGGTTGGAAATCTTTGGAAACCTATGGAAAGTTCGTCCCTTGACCATTTAAATCTAACAGCATATACAAGCACTTTATATATGAGGTTACTATTATCTATGGACGAGTCCTCATCATACTGAATTGGTTTATAATAGAACTACTAAGACATATATAGGCAGCTACATTACCTTGATACTTCAAATAGGAAGCTGGAACCATACCCTAGACATATACGTACCAAAACTTCTTGGACACTTCTTGAATATATGCATATGTTTATTCATGCTTATACTTAGTTGTATAATACATGTTTAAATTTAAAACACTCATCGTACACTTCTTGGACGTATATTCTACACTTCACATCAATTTCTTATATATTGATTTTATGTAAATGAAAAAAATACTATTGGTTTTCGTAAATTATTAATTTTAAAGTTCATAATATATATATATATATATATATATATATATATATATAGTCGTATCCCTGTACCCTATCTTTTACTAATTTTCCGTGCTCCATACCCGTTCCCGTTCTATCACTCATACATATACAACTTAGGCAGTTTCGGACCATACTTGGGTCAAGTAAAAAGAAAATAAATAACCATACTTGGGTCAAGTAAAAAGAAAATAAATACATAACTCTTTCAGTTTCTAGACGTACGCAAAATCTTTGACCTATTAAACTAGATTGGCTGGAAATGTCAACAGTTATGTTTT
>NC_033798.1:71407363-71458147 GCF_001876935.1 Asparagus officinalis | reverse complement strand
TTTGGCTGGAAAGCCCAAGAATGGTGGCAGATTTATTGGAAAGGCAAGTTGATAAAAGAAAAATAGTTAGCATAGATATCCAAGTTTTTCTCTCAAGATCCTTGCATCTGAGGAATTGATTGGACTGCCACATAATTGAAGAATTTTTATGGTCGTATGGCATATCTGAATCTATATAGTGAAGTCCTGAGAAGTCAATGAACTTTCATTAGAAGTGATGTCATTTGAACCAAGTTCTTTATGTAACCGTGTTCATGGTCTAGATCAAGGAGGATGCTTTTTTGTGGTTCATTTAATTTTTCTATCAGGTGGAAATTAAAAACCATGCGTTGTTTGGTGGTGTGTGTGGATGCAGGATTCGCGGGAGACATTTTATCCTTTCCAGTTCTTACTGTTCAGGTGAATGCAGGTTTGCAACTCATGTAGCTCAACTACATGTTTGCCTCTTAAAAGATAAAAACAAAAATATCAGTCAGTTAAAAAGCTGAACACGCTCTTGTTAATCTTTTATATAATTGCTTTTGTACACAGTGTTGTCATAGACGACTCTTAGAGCTGAACTAATTACCTAATAGAAATAATGGAAGACAAATATTTAGCTGTAACTATCATGTTTTTTAATTAACTGGTGGGAATTTCACAGGTCAGATGCATGTAGCCCTATAAAAAGTAATATTTCTATGGACATACAACACTAGTAGTTAATACAATGCTCAAATCTTTTCTTATATGCCACACAAAATTTTTCCAGTCTATTGAAATTCATATTTTAAAATGGTCGCTTATTACTTACTAACATTCTAATACGTGCTCTATTGTTGCATCCCATTATGAGGAAGCTTTACACACATAATTAATTGATGAAACTGATATGCATGCTCTTAGGAACTGAGCATACTCTCTCCTCTTTATGCATATAGTACTTTTGACTTGTATTTGACACTTGTAGGTGGGTATGGTGTTGCAACGGGTGGTCCTCTTGCATGGGGACTGTGCTATAACCATGAGATGAGCCCAAGCCAGTCATACTGTAAGGATGATGACAATCTTTACAAGTGCACCCCTGGTGCTGAGTATTACGGTCGTGGTGCACTGCCCGTCTACTGGTATGTTTAACTCTAGTTTCCCTCTCTTTTCAACTTTTTTTGTTGCACTGTTTTGGAAAGCAATTTGAAGGGTTGATAAAATAGAGACAACCCCCTATCCTTCGCATGAGCGACGAAAAAAACCCGCTTAAGTGACAAATTGACCCCACACCTTCAATTTCTAAAAATTAAACTTAGAGGCAAATCTATGATCATACATATGCCAATTTTATGTACTACATAAACAATTGATGAGTATTATACTAAAAGTTAATGGTTACATCTAAAAAAGTGATGATTATTTGACTAAAAATTTAAAGCGAGGGGTATCCTGTCATTCTTGAACATGCCAGATATTTTGTAATTCACCTGTTTTCCTTTTTTTACAACATTGGTTTTTGGTTCTCCGACAATAAAGAAACATAGTATAAATTTGCTTTGCTCCTAATCAGGAACTACAACTATGGCATTATTGGCAACGGCATCAAGGCTGATCTTCTAAACCACCCCGAATACCTAGAACAAAATGCAACTCTAGCTTTCCAAGCCGCTATGTGGCGTTGGATGACCCCAATTAAAAAAAAGCAGCCCTCAGCCCACGAGGCATTTGTCGGTACTTGGGAACCCACAAAGAACGACACAGCATCAAAGAGGTTCCCTGGATTTGGCGCAACCATGAACATTCTATACGGAGATCAACTCTGTGGTAATGGCTTTGCTGATGACATGAACAACGTTATATCTCACTATCAGTATTATCTTGATCTTATGGGTGTTGGCCGAGAGGAATCTGGAGATAATTTGGATTGTGCTGAGCAAGTTGCCTTCAATCCTTCTTCAAAGTCTGAGAGCTCTTAAGCAGTTATGAAGGTAGAGAATGGCGCAAAATAAATGGGTATTCGATATTGTTTGAGTGAAGCTTTTTATTGGATGTTTTGGAAGGATAGTATGTATCTTCCTGCGTAACAAGTTGATTTGTTTTATATTGCTATCTGTAGATGTTGAATATTTGGGAATATTATTTTATGTATCATGTGAGAAATTGTAATATACACTTCCATATTCTTTTTGTTTGAAAATATATCCGTATTCTCAATTTGGTGCTCTGTGAATCAAGTGTCTTCACATTTTACCCTCGCTGCTTTTTAGTTTAAGATTGTATCATTTTGTATCTTATGCATGTTGGGCTCCTTATTTTTTGTATGTTCGGTCGCATGTTACCACCGTTATTTTTAGTGTAAAAATTGTGTCATTTGCTATCTTATGCATGCTGGGCTCCTTATATGTTGTAGCGTGCGCATCACTACCATAGATTTCCTGGAAAATTACTACCATAGATTTCCTGGAAAACGATGTACGACACAGCAAAGGCAACTAATCAGTTTGAATACGTGAAATTGTGTGAATATAATCAATAAGGTTTATCAGATAAGCAATATGATAACAAATAGGGTCACATCATAAAATAATTGGGATCCAGTTAGATGTGTGTTATAACCCTTCAATTAGGGGTGTCCAAATAGGTCTGAGGCCGGGGCCGGGTCCGATGCGTGACCCTGACCCGGCCAAACTGGGTTCCAGGACCGGGCCTGGGCCGATTTGTCGGCGCCCGCACCGGCCCGGCTAAGAGAACGGTCGGGTCAGGATGGCTAGGCCGGGTTCGGCCAAAATGGTCACCTAGGTGACCATTTGGTTGTTAAGGCCGGGCCGGGCCGGGCCGGGCCGGTGGTAACAGCAAAAAACGGCCATCTTTGGCATTTTGACCAAAATACCCCCAAAACAGTTAAAAAAGGGTCAAAATTTGAGGGTATTTTGGTCATTTGTCTAGGGACTGCCTCTATAAATAGAGGAGATTTTTATTTATTTTTCTCATCCAAAACTCATCTACTTCTGTCTAATACTCTTTTATACTCTCTAATACTCTCTTTTCCTTTATAATTCTTCAATCAAATGACTTCCTCATCTGATTATGAAGGGCAAAACCTAACTCTCAATCTTGAAATGAGTCCTCCTACTACAGGAGCTACAACTACTCCTCCTACTCCTACTGATGTTGATCCCGACTCCGGTGGCAACGATTCTACACCAAGAGCTCCTTAAAGGCCAAGATCCGATGTGTGAAATTTTTTCAAGAAGATAGACATCATTAGGGATGGACACGATAGGCTTCTCTCCCAGAAGGCTAACTGTGCGTTGAACGGCCATATTTTTCAAGCTCATCATAAAAGCGGCACCAACCACCTCAAATGCCATTTAGATAAACACAACAAAGGTCAGACGCCTCAAGGTGATATCCGACAATCTTTACTCTCCCAATCCTTATCTTTTGGTAGTCTCGGTAATTGGAATTATGACGCAATCCGAGCTAGGAAATACGTCATCAGGTTTATTATTCTTAAAAATCTTCCTTTTAAATTAGTAGAAGATGATAAATTTAAAGATATGTTTACAGATAGTTTTTATCCCGCATTTAAAAAAATTTCTTGTCAAACTTATCAACGTGATATTTTAAAAATTATCAGGAGGAACAAGCAAAAATAATTTTTTATTTACAAAGTTTAAACTATAAATTTTCTTTAACTTCTGATATTTGGACATCTAAAGCACAAACTGGTTATTTATGTATCACAGCACACTGGATTGATGATAATTGGCAAATGTTTAAAAGAGTTATTTCTTTTATTGCATTTGAAGAGTCACATACTGATATTAATATTACAAATTTAATAATTGAAGAACTTACAAAATTAGAAATATCAGAAAGAATATTTTCTCTTTCACTAGATAATACAAGTAATGATAATGTAGCTGTTGATTATATCAAAACATCTCTGCTATTGCCATGTCATGGTGATATTTTTCATATTAGATGTGTGTATCATATTTTAAATTTAATTGTTCAAGTACATTTGGTGAATTAAATCCATGATAGAAAATTTTAGGACAGTAGCTTATGCTCATAATGCTTCTGAGCAAAGAATTAAAAGATGGAAATAATTTTATAAAAAAAATTTAAAACCCAAACTAATTCCAAAAGATGTTGACCATAGGTGAAATTGTACCTATGCAATATTAAGTGTAGCAATAGAATATAAAGAAATTATAAATAATTTTATTACTTTCTATACTTCTAGTTCTAGCTTTGGTAATATGTATGGAATAACTGAGGATGAATGGACAGTTATATGTAATTTAAAAGAGATGTTATAAATTTTTTATGATACTACTATGTTATTATCAGGATGTTATCATCTAACCATTACTTTAGCTGCTTTACAAGTTTTAAATATTCAATTTTTTAATAAATATCGTATGGATAATTATTTTAGAAATATAATTTTTTCAAATGAAAAGTAAATATAATAAGTATTTTATACCTATTCCTATTATTTTTTGTTTGGGAGTTCTTATTGATCCATGTTTGAATGATATTGGCATTCGAAGTTTGTTAAATTCTTTGTATGGTAGTATGATAATAGACACTGATGATGATCAAACCGTTACTGCTCTTACTCATCATAATACTATTAGAAATTATTTTTAAATATTATATGATAAGTATGCAGCTAGATATGGTGTAACTACACATCAGTCTATAGGCACTTCTGCTTCTATGAGCTCAAGTCGGGGCAAAAGTGTGAGTTTTGATAGGGAATCAATGGTAGCTGAGCTAACTGGTGGATCTGAACTTGGATCATCAGTAGAGGTTTCTGAAATTCATTAATATTTAACCGCATCTTTAGTATATGGAAAGTATATGGAATAGTTTTATATCCTATACTTTCCATCATGCCTCGTGACTTACTAACAGTGCAGGTTTTCATGATAGCTTCAGAATTCACCTTCAGCACAACAGAATGTTTGATCGACGATAACAGAACATCATTAGATCCGTATACCGTCATGCGGTAATGTGCCTACAAGATTGGTAGAGGTACGAGAAGAGAACGCAATGCATCGATCAGATGGCTGGTATTGAAGATAAATTTTAAAAGTTAGGACTAGCAGATAGATATAAAGAGTGGACATTATTCATCAAATTATAATTTTTATTTCTTAGCTAAAAAATTATAATAAATTATTTTGGAAACAGTTGTAAATGATAGTGATATAGATGAGTAGGTGCCAACCTAGTTGGTATGTATTCATCTATTGTGATGTGACGTATTCCAAAATAAATTTATAATTGTAGATGATCAATCAATTATTAAAAAAAACTTATTTTTATCATATTAATTTTTATAATTTTTTGTATTTGTAAATTATGTAATTACAAGTGATTAATAATATGATTGTTTTTAGGGAAAAATGTGTCTAGACCCCCAAAAAATAAAGGGGATGTGACCCAACCCCTCAATGTTTTTCCCATGTTCTTTAACCCCAAAAACCCAAAAATGTGATCTGACCCTTTTTCACACTCTCCCATAAATCAATCCAAAAATGTTCCGAAAATACCCCTTTCCCTTCTCTTCTTCTTCTCTGTTTCGTTCTCCTCCTCCTCTCCCCTAACTGCTCATTTCTCATGTTCTTCTTTCCTCCTCCTCTCTGCATCGCCGTCGACGGTGGTCTCAAGACCGACAAGCAGCACCGTCTCGATTGTCCACAACCGTCAGCGATCTATGACCCTAACCGACTCAACGCGTTCCAGTGCGCGAATCAGAGAGATCGTCAGGGGCACCGTGGTAGAGTGCGCGTCGATCTACTGTTGCGTCCCCTTCAGCATCATTAACCTTGTCATCTATTCGATGGTGAAGCTGGTGAAGCTGCCGGTGGCGATCTGCCAGCGAGCACACATGAAGAGACGGAGGTGGCAGATCACCGCGATGAGGAAGAAGGCGACGGTGGAGGCGACGTCGATCTGGTTGAGCTTCGATCTTGACAACAGAGAGAGCGTGAGGATGAAGGAGGAGTGAGGGATTCTTGCGGTGACGGCTCCGTCGTCGGAGGTGGCAGCATTAGAGGAGGAGATGTGGACGAGTTTTTTGAGATGAGGTTTGGGAGGAGTCTATCGTAAAGGGAAGATATGTGTAAAAGTAATTAATTAAGTTTAAAAAGAGGGGGTTAATGGACAAATTTAATAGTGGTGTTTTTGTGATTCTTTGTTAAGAAAGAATTTAATTGTTATGTAGATCTTTGATAATGTACGTAAATTTTTGAACTAAAATTTGATGTGTTTGAAAGACTGAAAGTCCCTCAAGATGATTCATCATTGATATATAAATCTGAGAGGCACCCGAATCTGAGTATTTTTGTTGATAGTGAAGATGATTTGAAGTGCATAGTAGGGTATAATCGAAATAGTGTTAAGTATCATAGCTATATGTTAACTTTTACCAGAACATGTTAACTATAATAGTTATATGTTAAATAGTGTTAAGTATCATAGCTATATGTTAACTTTTACCAGAACATGTTAACTATAATAGTTATATGTTGACTTTTAACAGAACGTGTTAACTTTCCACTATAATAGTTATATGTTGACTTTTAACAGAACGTGTTAACTTTCCTCCTAGTCTGTTAACTTTTCATATTGAATGTTAACTTTCGCTGCTTTATGTTAACTTTCATCCAAACCTGTTAACTTTCATTGCTTTATTTTTGTAGAAGCGTTTAAAAAAAGCTATGTCCAAGTCTTTTATCTCATCCTAGATTATAAGTCTAATCATATCGTGTATTCAAAGAATATCAGTTGTAAGAATGTAAATTTTTTATTATGGTGAGCTGTAGGCTGTCTAAAAATCACAATAGATAGCTTATCCTCCATCAAACACCGATGATGGAAGTTACAATCTGACGACTTCCAGAAGGCTACAATTTGAAGACTTTCACATAGATCGCTGAAGGTTACAATCTGACGACCTTCACGACAACCGATGAGAGCTTTAGTTCAACAGCATTCACAATCAACATCGGGAGTTACAATCTGACGACTCTCATATTCTCAAGGAGCCAAGACGAAGATTACAAGACAATGATCTTTGCAACGCTATGACAAAAAGAGATTACTTGGTGATAATCTCTGCAAGGCAAGACGCGGAGGTCCTCCCCGTATTTCAACATCAAAAAACGCCAGGGTCGAAACCCGCGTTTCAACATAAAAAAACGCCAGGGTCGAAACCCACGTTTCAGCTGGAGTCGGACCCGCGTTACAACATTAAAACGCTAGGGTCGGACCCGCGTTTTTCAACACCCAGCGAGTACTGAACTCCGCGTCTCAATTCTAAAACGCGGAGTTAGGATCCTGAACGCCCACGTGGGCGTTTGACTCGTTTAAACACGAGTTGAACGGTTGCAGGAACCGTTTTCCCTCCACGATTTGAGGGATTTCTGCCCCACTATAGAGAGAATTAAGGGGTCGGTTACACCCCTTAATTCCCTATAAATATGGGTAAACTCAACTGAGTTTAGGGCTGGCATTTTCGGATCTGAGAATTGGCAGTAAGGTTGGATTTTCTTGGCTTGGATCGACCACTGGAGACAGGCTTTTGAGGAGATCGGCATCATCTTCCAACGAAGATCATCTTCAACTTCAGCAACAGGGAGCCTCTGTCCTTGGCTTTTAACCGACTTTCGGTTCAAAACAACTCTTTTTCAAGAGTTAAAACTCGTTCAGAGTTATCAACTCGTTCAGAATTCTAAAACTTGCCACGCAAGTTCTCCACAACGTCAAATCGTGAGGAGAAGACATCGTTCCAGTGAATCAAGACGTGCGGATCGTCAACGGAGAGCAAACTCGACGCAAGCACTCGAGGGAGGCACTCCATCGCCACCGAGAAGAACCCAGTTTTAAACAAAGAGGAGAACCAAACTTCGTTTTCCTCTCTTTTGTAATCAAATTGTAATCGGAATCAAAGGAATACAAGGCCACAATTTGTCGAACAGCCCCTCTGCTTCAGGAGCGAGCTTAGCCTCAGCCGAACTCGCCCAGCGAGTTGAATGTCCCACATCCGCGTCAATACGATGTGTTATGGGTGGTAAAAGGCCTACGATGGAGATGGATCCAATCAACGCCGATGATGCTCCTGCAAAAGCCTTAAAACATGCTAAGAGGAACGCTGCTCGTCGAAGAAGAAGGTCTCAGCAACGAGCACAACTCCGAAAAAGTCAATCCTCCAACCAACGCGAACTTCGCGTTCGTGAGCCTAAACGCGACCCTGAACTTCGCGTTTATGAGCTTCGCGAGAACCAGACTGAACGCGGCCTTCAATGGCGCGTTTTACAGCCAAAACGCGAACCTCAAGGCTACGTTGAACGCGAACTTCAACTTCGCGTTTCCCAGTCAAAATATGACCCTCGCGTCGACAATGAAGAACGCGACCCTCATGTTGCCAAACCAAAACGCGACCTTCGTGTTTCAAGTGCCAGACGCGACCCTCGCATTTCAAGTGCCAAACGCGACATTCGCGTCTCAGGTGCCAAACACGACCTTCGCGTCTCAGGTGCCAAACGCGACCCTCGCGTCCCAAGTTCCAAATCCAATACAGGAGTTGGTGTATACCGTGGAGCTTTATCAACTCATCAAGAGTCACCCGAATACTCTGCGTAGCGCGACTAAATTGAGGGGCGGATATAAGAAGTTTATGGATTCAAGGCCTCTCAACCAGATCCATGTTCACCGAGAGCCAGTCCTGTCTAATCATGGACTGGGGGTTCCAATTCAAACCTCACGATCAGTGAGTAATTCTCCTCGAATCTTTATAACAGATTTGAGAGAGTTCATATCGAGATAAAGACCGATGCAGCAAGTCATTCGTTCATTCCAATGTGAACGGCTGATTCCTATGGTCCTCTCGGGATATCAATCCTGCTCATATGCGGCCAAACCATTGGTGTTCGACCAATTAACGGACGTTGCTTTGTCTAACCAACGATGACGTTCGCACAGGAAGAAGTCTCCAGAGACCGAATATCCTGAGGTCACATCAATATGATCGGCATAGGGAAAGCCTCAGGTCCTAGTTCCGATGACTCTGAGACAAGTCGTTCGCCGACCGTCAGAGAAATCGCTAACGAGTTTGAAGGAATTTACCAACGCACTCGGACGCGAACAGGAGCCATTCCCCCTGTTAACTATCGGAGGTTAGCCAAAGGAATTAATTCCGATGATGAACACTCAGCCATTGCAGAGTCCCAATCATCAAGCTCTTTTGTTGTACATGAGAGCTCCGCTTATATGACAGGAGACCATGAAGATCTCGCAAAGAGACTTGATGAGCAAGAGACCATGCTCAAATCTCAGCAGGAGGCCATCAATGAACTCTTGGCCCTGTTGACTCAGCTTGTCGCAGACAAGGCCAAATCTCAGAAGACAGATTCGTCACTCAGGCAAGAATCTTCCCGAAGGGAAAGAACGTCTTCGTCCCGACCTCACACAAGCAAAGGGAAGGGAAAAATGGTTGATGACACGGCTTCTGACCAAGAAGCCCACAACCTGGAATCTTCCTCTGATGAAATGGTTCAGGAAACTACCTGTGGGGTGTATCCAAAGGTGGACAGATCTAGAGAGACTCTTCCTATCAAGATTCTTTGAAGAGGATACGAAAGTCTCCATCCATACCCTTCTCGCCACTAAACAGAAGAAGAGGGAGTCCGTCAAAGCCTTCGTCAAGAGGTTCCGAACCATGGCTCTCCGGTGTTCGTCAGGTATGACACAGTCTACCTTAGTAGAGACCTGTCGACACAACCTGCAGACCAACATCCTAGCTCGAATAGGGGTTGCAGAATGCCGTTCCTGGAGACAACTAATCTCTCAAGGCGAACAGGCTCAAAAGATTATTGCCAGGATCAAAGCTGAAGAACAAAGTAGGCAGGATCAACCTGAGCGATCGGACCAAAACCAACCTTCTCCTGAGCGATCGGACCAAGCCCAATCTCCTCAGTCAGAAGGGGAAGATACTACGACCACTGAAGCTGATCCTCTTCAGTAGGATGCCGGGTCTCCAATAACTATCACGTTAACAATTACCTCTGATAGTCAAACTCATTAGATAGTGGCCTACTCCTTTTCCCCCCTTCACTTGTTCAAGACTGGGGGTTGGTTTATTTGTAGTTCATTGGATTATGAGTAATAAATTTTCTGAGTTGTTATGTTTAATAGAACACCTCTGTCAATCATAAAATCTACCAGAACTATCATCAACTTGTCAATCCGCTTCCATAGGATGGCATGCCCACAAAACTATCACGTTAACATTTACTTCTGATAGTCCATCAACTTGTCAATCCACTTCAATAGGATGGCGGGTCCACAAAACTATCGCGTTAATGATCACCTCTGATAGTCTGTTTTCTCTAAATTCCCCCACCAATCCTCTTCAAGTAGGATGGCAGGTCCATCAAAACTATCACGTTAATGATTACCTCTGATAGTCCATTTCCTCTAAATTCTCCACCAATCCTCTTTAATAGGATGGCGGGTCCACAAAACTATCACGTTAACAGTTACCTCTGATAGTCAAACTCATCAGATAATGGCCTACCAGGTGATGTGCCTCTATTTCGACTTCATGGATAGTACCTCACTAGGCGATGTGCCTTGTCTACCTCTTTTTCTTCCTCTGCTAAGTCTTAATCAAGACTGGGGGTTGGTTACTTAGAATCCATTGGATTAAGAGTAACGAATCTTTCACATTGTCGAGTTAACATTACACTTCTGACGATCATCATCCCCACAGAGTATGCATTCAACTTGCATCACTCCTAATTTGTCACGTTAACAATATACCTTTGACAATCAACTTATCAATCCTCTTCAATAGGATGATAGGTCCTCAAAATTGCTCAAATCGTAATCTTCCCCAGCAAGATACTAAGTCTTCAAAATCTTAGTATCAAAATTCATCGCTTCTGATGATAAACTCATTTAGCAATTCTCCCCAGCAAGACGCTAGTCCCCAAAATCTTGTTCAAATCACAAGTATACAAATCTTGTCATGTTAACACTAAACCTCTGACAAAACCCACTTATCAATCCTCGTCAATAGGATGATAAGTCAACAAAGTTGCTCCAATTGCAACACAAATCCTGTCACGTTAACACTAAACCTCTGACAATCTACTTATCAATCCTCGCTAATAGGATGATAAGTCCACAAAGTTGCTCTGATCGCAACATCTTCCTGTCACGTTAATATCACACCTCTGACAAAAACCCACTTATCAATCCTCATCAATAGGATGATAGGTCCTCAAAGTTGCTCCGATCGCAACACATATCACTTATCGACTCTCGTCAATGGAGCGATAGGTCCATAAAAAATACTGTTAGGTTAACATCACACCTCTAACAGTAAAACCCCCCAATGAACTTGTTAATCCTTTTTCAACAAGAATAGCAAGTTTTCATTATAAAATCCCCAGTGGATTAGAGATTTTCTGAAATTATCCCAGTGATAATAAAGAAAGTTTCTGAATTTCACTCTAAGTGAAAATTCACGCCAAGTTAATACTATACCTCTGGCACTTCTAATTTTCTTTCAGTGTTTCAAGTGAAAATATAACACAGGAAGAAACAGTGGCAAAGTCTACGTATTCAACATCGTAGCACCAAAAATCCATGCCTCACATGCATGGGGAATTTTATCCCGAATCCTAAGTAGGGATAAGTCAACGCCTAACACGCGTTGCCGGTTAGTCTTTCACCGTAAAAAAGGACAAAAGTCTACGTATTAAACATCGTAGCAGGTTGTTATTAATAACGCCAAAATTCATGCCTTACACTAATGGGGAACTTTGTCCCAAATCCTAAGTAGGGATAAGCCTACGCCTAACACGCGTTGCCGGTTAGTCTTTTTCCGTAAAAATGACAAAGTCTATGTATTCAAAATCATAGCATCAAGCCTAAGAGAGTTCATTCTATTAGCATAACGTTACATGTGGAACGGACTTAGACAATCCACATGTTAGCCCGACTCAAACGGTAGTCGGTAAAGGCTTATCAAATTCGTTGATGGCTGAGGGTTTGCCAAAAATCCTCTGTATGTTTGAAGGCCCATCAGCTTAATGGACGTGAGCCGAGACTTAAAACTGATAAGCTAAAGACAAGTCTCAAAGATTTAGTCAAAAATACACGGAAGCCACTTCCATGTCTCAAGTTAAAACGCCAAGGTCAGCCCCGCATTACAAAAATCATGACGCCGAGGTCACACCCGGGTTTCAAATTCAAAACGCCGAGGTCAGACCCTGCGTCCAACGACAAAAACGCACAGTTCATGCGGAGCCCAACTCTGCGTCCCAGGTCCAAAAACACACAGTTCATACGGAGCCCAACTCTGCGTCCCAGGTCCAAAAACGCACAGTTCATGCGGAGCCCAACTCTGTGTCCTAGGTCCAAAAACACACAGTTCATCTCTACGCAGCGCGACCTGTGCGTTTTCAGCCTAAAACAGGCTCAACTCTGCGTTTCAGGTCTAAAATGCAGAGTTCGGGCCCAGAACGCTGTTTTCAGCATTTGACTCGTTCAAGCACGATTTGAACGGTTTCAGAACCGTTTTCTCCCCACGATTTGAGGAGATCACTACCCTATCATGGAGAGATTTATGAGGGGGAGGGGGGGGGGGGGTAGTTACACCCTATTAAACCCTCATTAAGGAGAGATTTAAGGGGGCGGTTACACCCTTAGATCCCCTATAAATAGTGGGAAACTCAATTGAATTGGAGCTGGCTTTTTAGATCTTAGACTTGACAGCAAAGAGGAGATCTTTGACTTGGCAACGAGGGGAAGATCGACGTTCATCCTTCAGCAACGTTCAACAATAGAGAGCTTTCATCCTTGGCTTATAAACCAATTTCAGTTAAATCAACTCTTTCATAGAGTTTCAAACTTGTTCAGAGTTATCAACTCGATCAGAGTTTAAAACTTGCTCTGCAAGTTCTTCTAAAACTCGCTCTGAGTTATTAACTCGTTAAGAGTTATTTTCAAACCTGTCATGCAAGTTCTCCACAACGTCAAATTGTGAGGAGAAGACCACGTTCCAGTGAAACAAGACTTTCGGATCGTCAACGGAGAGCAAATTCGACGCGAGCATTCAAAGGAGGCACTCCATCGCTACCGAGAAGAACCCAATATTAAACAAAGGGGAGAATTCAAATTCATTCTCCTCTCTTTTATAATCAAAATCTAATTGTAATTGAGATCGAGAGAATCCAAATCAATTTTTCTTTCATTTCTTTTACTACTAATTTTCCAACAAACACCATCCTTGATAAAAGGGTCGACCGACACTGCCTTTCGTGTCAACTTAGGAGTGTCGGCATGTCCGAATGAGTGAAACATTGTCTTATCTTAGCTTAGTAACAGCCTTTGGAGTTGATATAAAGATGTCGACTCGTCTGGCATGTCAAGATTTCTCGTATTGGCTAGTATCGCCTCTTGTGTCGATACCAGGGTGCCGACTTGATGAGTCGGTGGGACCGAGACCTCTGTAATTGTACCTTAGGTTTATACTTTGGTAAGGTACTAAGGCCTTGTAATCTAACCATGATGGTTGAGTTGTACTGGAGGATTCGACCATATATGGTGCCTTAGGCTTACCTTAATAAAGGGCCGAGGGCTTGATAATCGACTGAGGAGTCGCTGTGCCTTGAGCTTATCTTGATAAAGAGCCATAGTCTTGATATTCAACTTAGAAGTCGAAATGCCTAGAACTCTTGGGAGTTGACTAGGACTCTTATCGTATCATTTTGTGAATACTGTATCTTAGGTGAGCGAACACCATAACTGTTAGCTCCTTTCACTTGGACTTGGCTTTTAGTCGACTTCGAGAGAAATAAGATATGTTCTTGATCAATACAGGTCTACTAGGCGAGAAAATGAGAAGTCTCTATCTTAGAGGCGTGGCTTGTCATTATTGGGCATCCATTGCTAACTCCGTTATTCATGGCTGACGTCATCAAAAGATCTGAACCGTCTTTTTAGGAGATGAAGCATCATGGATAGAAGGGAGGATCTTCCACTTTTTGAGTATTGGGACGTGGGGCATTAAATGAGGGTGGTGCTTCGTGTTTCGAGTGAACCGCTTTAGATTCTGATGTGGAACTGGCCTGGTTGTTTTGAAAACCGCTGCGTCTTTTGAAAATCCCTTTGTATTCTTCCTTGAAAGCTTATAAATAGCTTATTGATGATAAGATAGTTCTTTTACGAACTTTTACTCTGGAAAAATTCCTAATATTTCTCCAAGCTTCTTCTAAGAAGAAATCTTCCATGGCTTCCCAAGCTTCAAACTTTGGCCGTAGTGAGGAGAGCCTTGCTGCTCTTTTCCTTATCCGCTCGAAGGTCCATATGGACAATCTGGTGGGATTATATGATGAATACAATATCCCTCAGACTCTCACTTTGGCGGTGCCAGAGATGAGGGAGCCAGTGTACTACCATGGCGAGGGTCGAGTGCCGCTATACTTAGCCCAGGAGTATAGCTTACGGCTGCCCTTACACCCTTTTATCAAGGAGGTGAACACTGCTCTAGGGGTCTTCCCTTCCCAATTCTATCCGAACGTAGTGGGAATTCTGGTGGCATTTATCATCATGTGCCATCGTGTTGGAGTCTAACCAAGCTTGAGAGTGCTTGGGCATTTGATCAGCGTGAGGTCAACTGAGAGACCCACATTACTCTTTCCACTATCGTGGGGAATTCCAGCTTGTTTTTGACTCTTTAGAGTTAGATGAGGACTGGAGGAGGCAGTTCGTGTGGGTCTATGATGGCGACAACGTCTTTGCCTCCTCGGACTAACCGGGGGTGAATGAAGATGTTTTGTGGCCAGTTACCCTCAGTGACTTCAAGATGATGGATCTAGAAAAGATCCATTCTTATGCCGGGTCCCAAGAGAATGATGCTCTATTTGTTGATGTGTTCTCCCAGACGGCGAGCATGTCCATGATTTTATCTTCCACTGGCTTCGAGGAAAGGGCGAGCCCTGTTCCTCTGTTAGTGAAAAATCGCAAGAGGAATACAGGGACCAAGGGGGCGAGCTCCACTGCTAGACCCCATAAGAAGCCGAGGGGGTCTTTTAGTGCAGAGGAGGTGGCTGTCTTAATGCCTCAAGCAGCTAACATTATCTCTGAATTGAGGGGAAGGACAAGGATTGAGATACGGCACCCAGTTAGACCAGTTGGGATGGGTCCGATGATAACCCAGCTTAACCGCTTGGAAAATGTAGAAGAGTCTTCTCCTGAAAGGGAGACTATGGTCCTAGTGGTCGATGAGGATGCTGTCGGCCCCAGTACTAATCCTGAGGCATCTCGTCGCCCTGGCAAGGAGCCGATTGGGGCGAACGACATTTTCGAGGGGAGAACTAGAACTCCATCAGAATAGATGGAGAATGATGCTGACAGGAGGATTTTGGAGGATATGCCAAGTGTTGGCATACTCCAAGCTCTCCAAGCTTGTCTAGCTCGGGGGACTTCGCTGGGACATGCTCTGTTCAATCGACTTGAGCATTCCCTGGAAGGCCAAGCAGAGCTGGCTAAGGAGAAGTCAGCCAAGGAAGAGGCAGAGAAGAGAGTCTCTGTCTTAGAGGCCGAATTGACTCATAAAGAAGGCGTTTGGTGCCGGAGTTTGGATGAGAAGGAAGAGCTCCTTAAGATCTTTCGAATCCAGTTCTCCAAGAAAACGGGGACCATCAAGGACCTTCAAAGGGAGATGATTCACCTAAAGGTAGAGGCCAAGTCCGAGAAGCGTCGTAGGACGACGGCTGAGGCAGAGGTTCGAACAAGTCGCGTGTCTCTTGAAAAGACGAGGGGGACTTTGAAGAGCTACAATCAAAGCTTCAGGCATCCACAGTCCTTGTCGACAAACTAAAGGATCAACTTGCTCGTCTGGACTCAGAGCAGCAAAGAAAGAAGGTGGTTGACGACTGGCATCACGGCCATATAGAGAAGGCTGAAGTAGCCTTAGCTTATAAAGCTGGGGTTGATTACTTAGCTTCCTTGGTGCCTTGCGACTCTCATCCAACTCCAGATCGCTTCTACCCTTCCTGCGTCTCCTATTGCCTCAATTTGTTGAAAGATGTCAAGAAAATTGGAGGCGGATTGGATTTATCAGTGAATGTTGATGAGGTCGAGCCTGTTGCTAGGCCCCCTAGGGAATCTTCAACCCTTGCTGCCACTAGGAGTTTGTCAAGTCTGACTCCCGAGCTTGGTCGAGAGCTTTGACGACCTGCATGTTTCTCCTCTTTTTTTTTGTTCTTCTCTTTTTTTGTAGAGAAGTTTGTAACAAAGTTTACTTTCATTGAATGAAAATTAAATTTTATCTTCATTCTTGAGCTTGCCTTCATTGTTTGTATTCTTTGAGCTTTGTAGCTTCGTTCTCATCTGAGATGTTGGCTGAAGTGAGTTAGTTGTAATGTGTCGACTCGTATTGGGGACTTATAACAACTAGTTCACTTGATGCCTTATTCTGGCCGAGTGTTTAATTGACCAGAACTTGACAGACGACTGCTTAAGTTATTGGCCATACGCTTAATATTTGTACTTTAGGTTTATGAATTCCTTTTTGGTAGAATGGCAACTCTGAGGTTGGGTGCTAGGCCTTACAGAGGTGCCTAGGTCTTCATAATCCCCGTATGGTCGAGTAGAGATTGTGAGAGTCGACCATAGGGTTGTACCTTGGGCTTACCTTGATAAAGAGCCAAGGGCTTGATATTCGACTGATGAGTCGTTATACCTTAGGCTTATCTTGATAAAGAGCCAAGGTCTTGATATTCGATTGAGGAGTCGTTGTGCCTTGGGCTTACCTTGATAAAGAGCTAATGTTTTAATATTCGACTGATGAGTTGTTGTGCCTTGGGCTTATCTTGATAAAGAGCCAGGGGCTTAATATTTGACTTAGGTGTCGAAATGCCTAGAACTCTTGAGAGTTGACTAGGTCTTTCTTTCCCCTAAGGCCGAGAGATGACTGTGGGAGTCGGCTGAAGGGTTGTGCCTTGGATTTATTCCTGATAAGGTACCAATGGCTTGTCCATGATGATCGATGAAAGTCATAGGAATCGACCATAAGTTGTGCCTTGGGCTTACCTTGATAAAGAGCCAAGGGCTTGATATCCGAATGAGGAGTCGTTATGCCTTAGGTTTACCCTGAAGAGGTACTAAAGGCTTGATATTAAACTCAGAAGTCGTTGTGCCTTGGGCTTATCTTGATAAAGAGCTAAAGGCTTGATATTCGACTTATGAGTCGAAATGCCTAAAACTCTTGAGAGTTAACTAGGTCTTTCCTTCCCCTAAGGCCGAGAGATGATTGTGGGAGTCGGCCGAATAGTTATGCCTTGGATTTATTCCTGATAAGGTACCAATGGCTTGTCTATGATGATCGATGAGAGCCGGAGGAATCGACCATAAGTTATGCCTTGGGTTTACCTTGATAAAGAGACAAAGGCTTGATATTCGACTGAGGAGTCGTTGTACCTTGGGTTTATCCTGAAGAGGTATCAAGGGCTTGATATTCAATTGAGAAGTTGTTGTGTCTTGGGCTTATCTTGATAAAGAGCCAAGGGCTTGATATTCGACTTAGGAGTCAAAATGCCTAGAACTCTTGAGAGTTGACTAGGTCTTTCCTTCCCTTAAGGTCGAGAGATGACTGTGGGAGTCGACCGAAGGATTGTGTCTTAGATTTATTCCTGATAAAGTACCAAGAGCTTGTTCATGATGATCGATGAGAGCCAGAGGAATCGACCATAAGTTGTGCCTTGGACTTACCTTGATAAAGAGCCAAGGGCTTGATATCCGACTGAGGAGTCGTTGTGCCTTGGGTTTACCCTAAATAGTACCAAGGGCTTGATATTTGACTGAGAAGTCATTATGCCTTGGGCTTATCTTGATAAAGAACCAAGGGTTTTATATTCAACTTAGGAGTCGAAATACCTAGAGCTCTTGAGAGTTGACTAGGTCTTTCCTTCCCCTAAGACCGAGAGATGACCGTGGGAGTCGGCCGAAGGGTTGTGCCTTGGATTTATTCCTAATATGGTACCAAGGGCTTGTCCATGATGATCGATGAGAGCCGGAGGAATCGACCATAAGTTATGCATTGGGCTTACATTGATAAAGAGCTAAGGACTTGTTTATCTGTCTGAGGAGTCGTTATGCCTTGGGCTTATCTTGATAAAAAGCCAAGAGCTTGATATTCGGCATGATGGTAGAGTTACACTATGAGGATCTAACCATCTATGGTGCCTTGGGCTTACCTTGATAAAGAGCTAATGGCTTGATTGGGGTGCCTAAGTCTTATATGACGCCTAGGCCATTGGCTATAGTGAAGCCTTGATCCTTGCGAGTTCAGAGTAAATTCTTATTAAATGATATCTTATCAGTTCTATATTTTAAATTGTCATGAAAAAAATATCCTTTGCAAGCATCTGATACTCAGAAGGGGGTTGAACCACTTATAATCTTGCTCTGGTTCTGCTTCAGGGGTAATTTTGCAATGGGTGAGGCCGCTAGTACAGAACCTCTTTTAGTTGGATTTTGCTTGCTTTCATAGTGGATAACTTGTTGGTATGACGAAGATGAGTCAAAACTCTATTTGCCATCTCATCATCTGAGGTTCCTTTTGAGTCTGAATATCCAGTAAGGCTTTGAAGGCGGATGGTTAGCACGCTGGTTTTTGGTAAAAGGAACTGCCCATACAACGTGAATTATGTCGAATGACGTTTTCCATGTGAGGGTTGAGGGCACGACCAAAAGCTACCTGGTACCTTTTGTGGTGGAACCTCTTTGGGGAGGGAGTACACCAACCGGTATTGTACTCCCTAAAAATGACAAACCATGATGGCTTTCTTGAAGGATCTTCAGGAGTACTGGGGGATTAGACCATGCTGTGGATGGAGAACTCTCTCTTATGGTGATCATGCGGGTCGCATGCTTCAACCATCAGAGCTTAGGCAACTTTAGTGGTGAAGGTGTCGGTTGAAGGGCCAAGATCATTCTTCCTGAGAACAATCAGCTGACAGGCCCTAAGCTTTTCCCACAATCTCATCCCTGATATCCTAGGAGTTCTCCGAATGAAAGTCCATATGGTCTAAGGTGCCTACCACAGACTTAATCACTGCTTCTATACTCATATGAGCTATTATTGTCAGTGGGAGCTTCAGTGATATTAGATCTGCTCATAACCCCTGGAGAAGGTAGGGTACTGCTTTGTGAGCCAACTCTAGGTTTCTTGGTTGTCCAGAAGATGGAGTTCGTCTGGAGTACGTCTGTGGCGGCGATAAGAAGCATGTGCTGCATGTCCAAGCCAGACAATCACTATAGTGGCGTGTCTTCTCCAGGAGGGCTTTTGGGGTTCTGGTAGCGATACCATCATTTGGTGGATGACCCGCCCGACAGACGCTTCCTGGAAAGCTATAGGGGCCTTTGAGGGCTACGCCTATATTGGCTCCTCATAGCCATAGGCTAATCCTTCTTAGCTTAAATGATGCAACTCCTGACTTCATTTAGCTTGAATGGTGTAATTCCAGTGTTGCTCTTAAGAGTGATTAAAATCATACTCTTGTTTAGAACTTCATGTGTCTTCCTGAAAAAGAAGAAAGGCCCCACAGTGGGCGCCAAACTATTGATGCTCGATATCAAACAGCCAATTAATCCAGAAGAAGATTGTTACGGGGTGGTGAAGGATGATGGAGGGCTCGTTCCCTTATCCAGCTTTATGCCTAGTTCTTGAACGAGGGTCTAATGTCCGCGCTGCACAGACATAAATAACTCATGAGAGGGTGGGGATTGGTTCCCTTGTGGTTCCTTCGATGATCAAGTCAGTTGATACACATGAGTTTGAGTGGAGTTTAGAACTATGCGTTCTTATGCTATGTGCATTAGAGATTATCATCTCTCGGATTGGATGGACTAGAAGAGTTAGATTGTTCTTTTTTGGCTTCTTTTTTACTTACCTTGCTTTCATGGGTTGTCCCCCACTCTCATGGTGAATAACCTCCATGTATAGCATAGATGTCCGTGGTAGGTTGGTCATTTCGGCCATGCAGAATGGCGGTGGCAAAGCATGAGCTAGAAGATGATTCATCCCTCTTTTTACAAGTGTTGGCTAGCGACTAGAAGGGAAGTCATTTCAGAATGGGAGATGGCATCTCCGTGATAACTGGGAAGTGACTTGTGAGCATGGCAGAAGGCACACATGCATGCTGAGTCATCCCCTTACTTTACAGGTGTCGACTGGTGACTAGAGGGGAAGTCACTTCATTATGGGCGAATGTATCTCTATATTTTTCGGGAAGTGATTGACCTGACAAGTCATGGAGACTTTGTCAGACCAATATCTAGATAAGCAGGGAGCATCCCTTAAGTCGTTTCTGAGAAATGCCTAGTGAGTGGTCAAGTGCCTTAAATAGGGTCGTCCTTGATAAAAGGGTCGACCGACACCACCTTTCGTGTCGACTTAGGAGTGTCGGCCTGTCCGACTGAGTGAAACGTCATCTTATCTAAGTTTAGTAACAGCCTTTCGAGTCGATATAAAGGTGTCAACTTGTCTGGCATGTCAGGATTTCTCGTATCGGCTAGTATCACCTTTTGTGTCGATACCAGGGTGTCAGCTTGATGAGTCGATGGGGCCGAGACCTCTGTAATTGTACCTTGGGTTTATACTTTGGTAAGGTACCAAGGTCTTGTAATATAGCCATGATGGTCGAGTTGTATTGGAGAATTCGACCATATGTGGTGCCTTGGGCTTACCTTAATAAAGAGCCGAGAGCTTGATACTCGACTGAGGAGTCGCTGTGCCTTGGGCTTATCTTGATAAAGAGCAATGGTCTTGATATTCAACTTAGGAGTTGAAATGCCTAGAACTCTTGGGAGTTGACTAGGACTCTTATCGTATCATTTTGTGAATACTGTATTTTGGGTAGAAAACACCATAAAAGTATTGTAAGCTACAAGTTTATGTTTCAATGATGTAATCCACATGCATACGTAATGGTGATTAAGAAGAGAGGCCCAAATTAGGAATCAGACTAGAGATCCTAATGTAAATTGCTATTATTCTAGTGGAGTATAATGGGCCATTGGACTACATTGTACAACTGGCTACCACACCAATTTGTGCCTTTTCCTTTTTTTATTTTTCTTTTCTTCTTCTTTTTTTGCTTGAAACGTTGAGTAAACTACCCCGTGTTCCATTAATAAGTGTTTAACGAAACAACTCAAATTATAAGAATGAGAAGAAGGTTAAAAAAAGCCATGAACAAAAGAAGCTGTAGTTCAACCATGACAAAATAAAAAGAAAACAACCCGAGAACAATGAACCACAAAAATAATAGAAGAACAAACTGTTGGAATATCAAATTAAAATGTTAGAATAAATAAGATTAATAGCATGAGTTCTAGAAGTGTAAGGGTAATAAGTTTAGAAGGGGAAGAGACATAGGTTATGGGAGAATAAGAGTCACTCACTCCTTTATGATATTTTATTTTTATGGCATTAACGTAGGAGTTTAATTGGTGACTATTGGTATGCCTATACATTTTGTTTTGAAGCCTATATAAAAGGGCTATTGTAATCCTTATTTTATAAAAAAAAAGAAGAAAAGATTGAAGAAATCAAAGTAAGTTCTTTGTCATCATTTGGGAGAGTTCTAAGTTCGTAAACTTGATACTCAACAGTGGTATCAGAGCCACTTGATCCAATTTTCTTATTTTCTCTTCTTCTCATGGCCACCACAAATAATCTTGTCAATCCTCAAGTTCCCAAGTTATCGAAAGATAATTATGAGAGTTGGTCAATCCAAATGAGAGCCTTATTTAGTTCTCAAGAGTTGTGGGAGCTGATCATTGATGGGTTCATGCACTACTTGATACAGGACTTTTGGCGACAGACAAATCCGTCGCCAAAAGTCAAAAATCCGCTGCTATTACTTTTGGTGATGGAATAAAAATAATTCCGTCGCCAAATTACCGTTCGTACATTAGGGGTAGTTAATAGGACTTTTGGCGATGAAAATTCTGTCGCTAAGTTTCACCGACGGAAAATCAGCGACGAACTTTCCGCCACACTTTTTTTTAAAAAAAGAAAAAAAATATTAGCGATGGATTTTCCGTAGATAAAAAAAAATATTAGCGATGGATTTTCCGTAGATAAAAAATAATAGCGACGGACATTCCGTCACCAAAAGTGTGTCTGTTTTCATTTTCACGTGTCCGTTTTCCATCACTAAATGTATCTTTAGCGACGACCAATCTGTTGCTGAAAATGACTACAATTGTTTTTAAAAATATTTTGAAAATTAAAAAAACCCTGTACAATAATATAATAAATTTAAAACCCTGTTTAATCAGTAATATAATATTCATTCACACGCATATATAACACATATATTTCAATAAAAGCAAATAAAAATATCCTGACATAATAAATATTGTTTATACAGCACACACCCATTGTCTAGAAGTCTTGGCCTACAAATATAAATCAAACGTTAACAAGAGTTATAGAGCAATACATCATCAAAAACTAAATTTTACAGTAAAGTAACAAATTATAAAACAACATGGTATGACATGCAAGTGTAGCAATATGAGAGAGTATCATGGCATAATCTTATGTATTATATGTTTCGGAGATAGTATCATGGCATATTCTTATGTATTATACGCACACACGCACAATTTTTTTAACAACGCATGCACGCACCCTAACACCACCCGCAATTTTCTCACCACACACACATGCACCACCCACACGACCATCAACATACACACACACACGCACGCACGCACGCACACACGCACCCCCCCACCCCTCCCCCTCAACCACCTCCACCACCAAATCCCCACTCATCCCCCTCCTTAACCACGACCAAAGTCCCCACACACCCACCCACCAACCACACTCCACACCTCCCTCCACCACCATCACCACCATTATCACCCAATCCCCACTCCTCCCCCTCCTCCATCATGACCAAACTCCCAACAAACCAATCACATAACGACCACCATAACACAACATCACAACCAACCAACCCACCAACTAATACCACCACCACTATGCACACACGCACCATCAACACCATCATCACATAAAAATATTATAAGTATATATTTTAGGCTTTATGTTAGGGTTAGAGTTAGAGTTTGTATGTAACAGTTTGTATCAATGTGTATCGGTGTGTATGATATCATTTACTCACGAAGAAAATTCATAACTAAGTAAGAATTCTATATTTAATTCATTTAATTAAAAAAAATAAAGTATATATATTACCTGATCCGACATAAACCGTCTCCTATATGCCTCCTAGTGTTCCTGAGGCAGAGTTAACATGAACTGTGTGAACTCCAATTCTCTCTGCTCCCGATGCCTCCGTTCTTCCTTCGCAATTTGGTGATATGTTGTTTGCTGCGATTGTTAATCTTCAATCACTTTCAACCGATACTCCATCGAGTCTTGATATGAAATGCTTCCTGGTGTTCTTGGTGGTGTTGCAGACTAGTAGGTGCTACTAGACTCATGCGGCCTCTGTTCGGATCCTCTCCACCGGTATCTGTTCTTCCTACTTGGTCCAATGACCGTCTCGATGATGGAGTTCTCCTCCTCTCTACTTAGTCGGGCCGGAGTGCTAGAACCAACCTGAGATTGAGACATTTGCTCCTGTAACTTGGCATGTAATTTCTCCTGTGATATATCAAAACAAACCGGGCAAGTCGACTTATTAATGATGCATTGTTATGAAATTGAATATACAAATGAACTGTTACTTACAGCCAGATCCTGGTTTTTCGTTTTCTTCTATTCATCGGGATAATTCGAGCTCCAGGAAGTCAAAATATGATCTGCAAAATGTCCGAGATCTCCCCTTCCTTATTTTATTCAAATATATCATTAATCCATAACAAATAAATTATACTCAAATTAACAACTTAAAAGCTAATATATTATATACCTCAACCTCTAATTAATGATAATGCTGGCTGAAGGACCTGAAGCCCCCGTGATGCTCGTAATTGCAGGGCGCGTTGCGGTTCCTCCTTGCTATTTCAGCTTGAGCCTACAAAACAATGTCAAATAAAAAAAAAATCAAACAGTAAATGAAAATATGTACCTCAATAATACCTGAATTTCGGCCGTGTTCAAGTAATCGCAAAGTGCAAAAAATCTACGCCATCCACGCACTCGTCAATATGCCAGAAGCGTTCCCAATCTTGTGTTATTTGAACAAAATATTTTTTCTTCACCTCAAACCTCCATCTCTTAAACGATAGATTGATTTGCGCGAAGCAGTAAATCCAGGCACAAATGTTATCGTCAAGAAAGAAAAATCGCTTCGGAATATAAAGAAAAAGAGATACAAATCAGTGTATTAAACATAATAAACTAATAACTAATAATGATAAAAATTAAAATAAATGGCTCACACATAATCTCCAACAAGCCACTAGTGCATCAATCCGCTGCGACTTCCACGTTAAAAAATATATTAAAGAAATCATATACCCTGGCTAAAGAGGTAAGGAAATTATTGAAAGCATTGACAAAGGCCCCGACAGGCACTCCGTTCTCCTATCGGATCACGGCCCTCCGATGAATATCAGGGATGAGGCTCTATTCCCTGGTAGCACTATGACTGCGCCTAGCAGGTCACCCGGTACCTGCGAAACAATGAATGTAGGCTGAAATATAAATTAATCCATATCGATAATAAAATGTTCAGTGCTATAACTGTTACAAGTTTGGGCACTATGCTTCAGATTTTTAGCACAAAACTGAAGACCAAACTAATCATGCCGAAGCAACAAATGATATGGGTAACAACTCTATGCTTCTTCTTGCTAATGATGATTCAAGTGTTCAGAATGATGCTTGGTACCTTGACTCGGGTTCTAGCAACCACATGTGTGGGAAGAAAGAACTTTTCATGGAACTCGCAGAAGGAGTTCGTGGAAGTGTGAGCTTGGGAGATTCTTCAAAACTCCCAGTTGAAGGCAAAGGGAAGATTAAAATCTACCAAAAGTATGGTAAGCCCGAGTATATTTTCGATGTTTACTATATTCCTAACATGAAAAGTAATATTCTTATCATCGGTCAATTACTCAAAAAGGGCTATAAAGTACATATGGAGAACAACCATCTTTGGTTGAAAATGCAAATAGAGGCCTCATAGCTTGTGTTAAGATGATAAGGTACCGCATGTTTCCCTTGCATCTAAACACGAAAATCGACAACTGTTTTCAAGGACTCATGGAGAATAAGTCATGGAGGTGGCATCTTTGCTTTGTGCATCTAAACTTCAATGGCCTGAAGTTACTATCTACTGCTGGCATGGTACGAGGTCTACCAACAATCGATCCACCAAATCATATTTGTGAAGATTGTGTAATTGGCAAGCAACCACGATTTCTTTTTCCCAGTGGAAAATCATGGAGAGCAAAGGCACCATTGCAACTTGTTCACATTGACATCTGTGGACCGATTGATCCCGTCTCTTAGGGAGGTAATAGATATTTTATAACCTTCATTGATGACTTCAGTAGAAAGTTGTGGGTGTACACTCTTAAAGAAAAATCTGTTGCCTTTACTACATTCAAGCATTTTAAAGCTCTTGTTGAACCGGAGAGTGGCCACAAGCTAATAATTCTTCGATCTGATTGAGGTGGTGAGTACATCTCAAATCTATTTCAAGAATATTGTAGGGAGAAAGGTATAAAAAGATAGTTTACTACTGCCTACACACCACAGCAAAATGGTATTGCAGAAAGAAAGAACCAGACCATCCTCGACATGGCAAGAACCATGCTCAAAGAAAAGGGACTGTCAAAGCAGTTCTGGGCAGAAGACATGGCATGCTCAGCTTATTTGCTCAACCGATGCCCCACAAAGATAGTCAAGAACAAGACACCTCAAGAGGCATGGAGCGGTTACACGCCTAGTGTGGATCACCTACGAATTTTTGGGTGTGTTTCATGGTGAAAAATGTATTTTCATCGGATATACGAGGAGTCGAATGCATACAAGCTCTACAATCCACTAACCAAGAAACTAGTTGTTAGTAGAGATGTTGTCTTCAATGAAGAAGAAGCATGGATCTGGAGCAATGAAGAGACTACCAAAAATCAACCCAAGGTGGATGAACCTGATGAGTCTGTACATGAGGTACCACCACCAGCTACACCACCATCTCCTCCACATTCTACACCATCTCCTACAAGAGGTTCTCTATCTTCTGGGGAATGTAGCAGCGGATCTACCGTGCAACAAGGTCCCATAAAAATAAGAAGTCTTAGGGAGATCTGTGAACAGATAGAAGAAGACAAAATGTCAAATATCTTCTACTTATATGCTAATCATAAACCTCTCACCTTCCAAGAAGTCGTAAAAGAAGATTGTTGGTGAACAACAATGGAGGAGGAGATCCACGCTATCCAAAAGAATGACACTTGGGAGTTGACAACACTTCCACAAAATCACAAGGCAATAGGGGTCAAGTGGGTGTATAAGATCAAGTGCACGGTAGATGGTGAAGTTGATCGGTACAAGGCGAGGCTTGTAGCGAAAGGTTACAAACAAAAGTACGACATCGAATATGAAGAAGTCTTTGCTCCAGTTGCTCGACTGGATACGGTGAGACTATTAATTTCACTTGCAGTTCATCACAAGTGGAATGTATATCATTTGGATGTCAAGTCAACATTCCTCAATGGCGTTCTTGAGGAAGAGTTATACGTGCAACAACCAGAAGGCTTTCTTGTGAAAGGGCAAGAAGACAAAGTGTACCATTTGAAGAAAGTCTTGTATTGCTTAAAGCAGGCACCACAGGTGTGGAACGCCCGAATTGATGACTATCTTTATCAAAATGACTTCATTAAATGTCCCTATGAACATGCCATCTACATGAAGAGGAACCATAAAGGCAAATTTCTAATATTTTTTTTCTTTAGGTTGATGATTTATTATACACAGAAAACAGTACCGAGATGCTTGCTGAATTCAAGGCGACAATGTTCAATGAATTTGAGATGACGGACAATGGATTGATGTCCTATTTTCTTGGAATTGAAGTGAAGCAGCAACAAGAGGGGATTTTTATATCCCAGAAGAATACATGAAGGAGATCTTGGAGCAGTTCAAGATGAATGAATGCAAATATGTGAACACCACAGTAGCCATCGGAATGAAGCTCTCAAGAGAAGGAGACAGACGTTTCGTAGATTCAACTCTTTTCAAAAGTCTAGTTGACAGCCTGAGATACTTGATGATCACAATGCCCGATATTACTTATGGAGTCGGACTCGTGAGTCGCTACATGGAGACACCGAATGAGTCTCAATGGCTAGCTGCGAAGAGGATACTAAGGTATATCAAAGGCACACTCAACCTGGGTCTCTTATATGCATATGATGAATGCATAACTAGTTGGTTACTCAGATAATGACTTGAGAGGTGACCAAGATGAGAGGAAAAGCACCACATGCTATGTCTTCTATCTTGGGTCAACTGCATTTTTATGGACCTGGGAGGGGTAATAGGAGATACAATCAAATCTATAAGTCAAAAGTAAGATACCGCATCTTTTGACGTTCGTAGATAGCAAAGAGGAATCCTAGACTCGAAGCGGCGAACTAGACCAGAATGGGAAGTAAGCATGCGAATGACATGGGTCTTTTTCTTGCTTTCAATTTGTTGAACGTTTTTCCTATAGTAGAAGAAGGTCCCTACCCCTAATTGCGATTCTGGTGGGTCTATCTTTTTTCCTTATTACAACCTAATTATGCATTCTTTTGTTATATAATCATATTTTTCTCTTTTTGTGTGGTTTCGTTTGTTGTTGCGGACTCTTCCAAGAACCTGCTTTCTGTTGCGATTCGATTGAATCCGCAACCCGAGACAGCTCAACCACCTGGAAAGAATCTTCCTTTCAGTCAATGACCGTAATCGATGATGCTTTTTATATCAACTATCTTATGGAGCCGGAACCGCTATATGGACCCGCTNCGCTCTTCCTGGAGAAGAAGAAGCGCTGGCGCATGTGTGCGCGCACAGAACACTGGCACGGAAGCAGCGCTCTATTCGCGGATACAACAGCTTGAGGCAGACCTATCTCACAAGATTCTGCCTCAACTCAATCCTGGCGAATACGAAGGCCTTGTGAGGGATCACTTGGATAATGCCTTTTCGGCCAGCCATTACACCGCAACTCTCGCGCGAGAGGTATTCGAAATAACCATTTTAGAGCTAAAAAGTTAGATCCGAGTTGTAGTCTTATCTTCATGTGAAGCAGAGTATGTGGCAGCTGCATCTACAATATGTGAAGCAATTTGATTGCAGAACATATTGGATCATCAACAAGAAGACCCGACTATAATTTTTGTGGACAACAAATCAACCATCCAGCTTGCAAAGAACCCAGTACATCATGGGAGGAGCAAACACATAGATACACAGTTTTATTTTCTCAGAGACCATGTAAAGCAGAAAAGCGTTGAACTGGAGAGCATTATCACACCACTGAACAAGTAGCAGACAAATTCACCAAGTCATTATCAAGTGAAACTTTCATGAGGCTAAGAGACATGCTTGGCATACAGATATTTTGATTTGAAGGGGCGTGTTGGAATATCAAATTAAAATGTTAGAATAAATGAGGTCAATATCATGAGTTTTAGAAGTGCAAGGGTCATAAGTTTAGAAGGGAAAGAGACATAGGTTATGGAAGAATAAGAGTCACTCACTCCTTTATGATATTTTATTTTTATGACATTAAAATAGGAGTTTAATTGGTGACTATTGGTATGCCTATACATTTTGTTTTGAAGCCTATATAAAGGGCTATTGTAATCCTTGTTTTATAAAAAAGGAAGAAAAGATTGAAGAAATCATAGTAAGTTCTTTGTCTTCATTTGGAAGAGTTCTAAGTTCGTAAACTTGATAGTCAACACAATACACATGGAGCTAAAAGGAACTCCATCCATACTTCCTCCATGCCGTGATAACAAATCCTTCAGCTCAAACTTGAAGTCCTCTTGACTCTTAATCCTACCAAATATGCTGTAGAAAGATCTTCGTTTGGAAGCTCTGATCACCATCTAATTACCGAATCAATCTATCAGCTCTATCTTCGTCTGTTCTTGCAATGATGGAACACCTAATTTGATGTTAGATATGCACATTCGGTACACTTGTGATGAAGCAAAGCTCAAATTGTTAGAAATTCTAGCCTGTTTGGATTTAAGGATTTCATTTCAAATTCTATAATTGGCCCAATTACAGTGTTTGGATTCAAAAGAATTTGAATATCAGATATTAGCCCAAATCCATTTAACCTTGAAAGCCCATAATAACCTCATAAATCTAAATCCCTAACTGCACCCTGTCATTTACAATTCCGTTCTTCTTTTTTTGACCCGCGATCGCTCTCTCGCTTCCGCATCCGCCTCCGCCTCCACGTTTCTCTTTTCTCGACCCCCGGTCTCTCTCTCTCTCTCTCCCCCCATTTCAGCTCTCAGATCTTCGCTCTCTCTCAGTTCCATCAAAACCCTAGCTCCTAGATCCAACCGGCGACAACTCTTCGCTCTCTCTCAGTTCCATCAAAACCCTAGCTCCTAGATCCAACCGGCGACAACTCTTCGCTCTCTCTCAGTTCCATCAAAACCCTAGCTCCTAGATCCAACCGGCGACGACGATCTAAACGACGACGGCAATACAACGGTGAGATTCTAGATCTAGAACAACTGCAATTTATTTTTCCTGAATTTGAACTGTTTGCTGAAGTGGGTTTTAATTGGTTTTCTGATTTGTGTTGTAGTTTGGAGTTGATCAGGGGAGATTGAGATCGTGGTCGAGCCAAGCGTTGGTTGATATCCCGAATAATTCTGACCAATTGATGTTCAGGAGGTGAGAGTTCAGGAGGTCGAGCCAAAATCAATTGATCGTTGGTTGATCAGGGGAGTGTGAGCTGCTTCAGTGGTTTGTTCAGGAGGTGAGAGTTCTGGGCTCTTTGATTTCAAATAGGACTATTGAAATCAAAATTTTATAGATTTTGGCATTTTATTCATGATCAATTGATGTTAACGCTTGCAGAAGGATATCTTCCCATTGGAAATTGGGAGCACACTTTCAGAGAGGTTTTTGGAAGAACAAAGTTTAATTAAAAATTAAAGGTAAATAACTCTAATGACAAGGAATATTATCTCAATTACATGCGATTATAGTTGCAAGTCTTGCATAGGACTATGTCAAAATTGATCATGCGATGATAGTAATTTTTCACTGTGTAAAATACCAGGAGGCTAGTGTATTGAATTTTCATTTTGCAAAATTTCTGGAAATAAGTGACATTTTTCGACATGTCAAAATTGAAACGTTTTCAACACAAATAATTCTTTTAGAACAAAAATGTCCGTATTGCAATCTGTGTTGTTATAGGATAAATTTAATTAGGCTACCCATCATATATGTAATTGATGAATTATATGCAATTGTGAATAATTTGAAGAAGGGAAAGTCCGTGTACATTAGTATCAGTCGTATTTACATTTACTCCATGTTACATGGTCTAATTCTATCTCTTAGATAAGTATAGTTTTACACATTAATTTTTTATGATGAAACAGTTTAGGAGAAAATGTCAGACCAACAAAGTTTACATGGTCAAAGGAAACGCACAAGGGAAGAAGTAGGTGAAGATGATGGGGAAAAAAAGCTAGTTATCATAATTGTGACTTTCATAATAATGGTAGTTGGAGCATACCGTCATAGAAGAAGGTCTAGCATCAAAGAGATAACATGGAGTGAAGATGTACGTGCTCATAAAAGAGCCCTCTGGATGGACACATTAAATACACTAGCATTATATTGATTTGTTATATTCCAAGTATGCAGGAACTGAGTTGGAGTTTAATGGGACAAACCACCCCATTATATTGATTTGTTATAATATCTTCTTTTTGGTATGTTCAATGAAGTTTCTCTGACTTTAGAGTTTTTCTACTGATATGATTTCCTTCTTTTTAAGGCAATGATTAGAAAAGGTAAAGAGACTTTGCCTCCTACACAAGGAGGTAGGAAAAGGAGCTATCTTACTTGGAATCCACAAATGGACATGATATTGACGGCCGTGTTTTACAATCAACTAAACCAAGGCAATAAAGGTGAGGGGGATTGGAAGCCTCAAGCTTATCAAGCTGTTGTTGATGAGTTAAAATCCAAATTGGGTTTGTCTATCACGGTGGATCACGTAAGGAATAGGGTAAAACTTTGGAAGAGACACTATGCCATCATCACTGAAATAAGGACAAAAACCAAGTTCAGATGGGACGATGATAAGAAAATGGTGGTAATTACTATTGAGGACTTGGTAGATTGGACCAAGTATTGTGAGGTATGTTGAATCTATGTTTTTGTAAGTTTTTAACATCATGAAGAATCTATGTTGAGTTGTCTTCTTATATACATGTTTTAAAGTAAATCTGATGCAATTTATATGCAATTTACCAGCTGTTGATAAAAGGAAACTTTCATACATGGCGAAAAAGAATCATGTCAGCAAGAGTACTGAGATGTTTGATTGTGAAGTCAATCTATTTATTAAACATAGGCATCCATGCATACGGAAAGATATTTAATACATACATATGTAGATAGTTGTTTTCACCGTATTGAATAATTGTGTTACTAGATTGTCTCACTATGTTTTTGTATGTTCTCATGCTTGCATAGGTAAATTCAGATGCCAAGGCATATCAAAACAAAGCTATTGAGAACTGGGATGATATATGTGTGTTAGTGGGCACCGATAGAGCAACTGGCGAGGGTGCAGAACAAATTGATGATTCTATTGCAGCTATGGATATGGAAGGTGCGAATGAAGGGGAGAGCTCTAGCAGAGAGGTTTCAAAATCTTCAACTTCTAAATCCAATAAGAAGCTCAAGATTGACCCTTTAGCAAATGCAGTAAGTGATGTTGGTGAGATGCTAAAGGAGTATCTAGTGAGTACGAACCCACCAAAAGCTGATTGCGAGGAGATTTATGCCGAGGTATCTAAAGTGAGGGGTATTCCTCCACATCAATTTTTAAGGGCGGTTAAGAGATTCATTGATGGTTCTACACATGATTTCCGAATGTTGAAGTTACTTCCAGACAATCAAAAGTTAGATTGGATTATGCTATGTCTTGAAAACTCAGACTAAGGTAAAAAATAACTCATTAACTTTTGCATCTATTTTGCATCTTCTTATGTGTGCATCTATTTAGTTCACTTGCAGCAGTTTCCTATATTCTCGTCAATAGTTCATGCTATATGGTTCTCATGACAATATCTAGTAACTTGCACAGTAATCTGAATCATCTCTTGATTAGTTTGTTAAGGACTGGAACTCGTACATACTCTTGAGCATTTAAGGAACAAATACTACATAATTTGTTGTTCCACCAACATTTGAAGCTTACAGATCTACATGCCCATTAGTATGCATGGCCTTCTTTCTGCCTTCAAAATTCAAATAGCACAAAATATTACTTGCTTACAATTTGCCGGGCTTAGACATTGCACATATACATCAAATGAGTACATAACTAGCAGAGCAACTGAAATTCGATAAAAGTCTGTCCTCCGTTTGGCCCATTGACAGCTATACACACCATTCTCCTCCCAATTGAATTATTTTGTAGTTTTAGTCTCATATCCTCAGTTGCGCCTAATTGAAGGTTGAGTCTGAAAGCAGATGACGGTTGTTTGTTCTGCACTGCAGTCTCTTCCACTAGCCTCATGAGAATTATTGATGTCTAACTACCCAACGATGATTTGAACTGAGAGTTATCCTCGTGAGTTCAGTCATCATGCTATCTTTGGATTTTAGTTTGGAAACTTGGGGGTCTTTGACTGCAATTTGGGTCTGATTTTGCGTTTGATTTTGCGTTTGATTTTGCGTTTAACATAAGGATAATCCAGCTCACATTTTGGATTCTTGTTGACCTGGGTGCTTCCTTCTTTTGTTTTCTTGAGATTCCTTTATAGTATCACACTTTAAAATGGAGCTCATTTGGTCTTCTTATTGTTTCAGGTGATTTAAGACCTCGCAAAGCAGGACCTCTTGAACTGGGGAGAGAAAGCTGCAATAAGAAATACAAAGCAAAAGTGTATAAGCAACAAAAAGAAACTCTTATTTGAATCAGATGTAAAAGTTTTAAAGAAACTAGAGCGAGAACAATTTAAGAATGATATTGTATAATGGGGAAATATTAACTAAAATTGTAGCTCGAACATATTTTGGATCTCTAGTTTGTTGAATTGTTATATGCAATATTTGAAGTTTCTACTTTATTTATTGTTTTGGTTAGTGATGGAGAAGTTTACAAAGTTTTATTGATGAATGATTTCGGTTATTTTTATGGTGATTATTAGGTGAACTATTGACATCACTGCATTCGATGTTTTAAGGTATTTTATCTATATGTCTTGTTGGTTGGATATGTGCTATACTATTTGAGGCATTTATTTCCACCAATTTCGATGCAAACCTTATGTAATTTGAGTATTTTATTTCTAAATTATCTTCGAGCTACAATTTTAGTTTAGGAATTAGAATTCTACTAGATGGCAAACAACTCAATTGAAATTTTTAAAATTGAAATTCTAAAGTTTGCCAAACATGAATCTCAAATTGAATTCTGGAATTCAAATTTGGATGTTTCCCAAACAAAGGAATTGAATTTGAAATTCTGGATTTCAAATTTCAGAATTCAATTCTGGAATTTGAAATCAAATCCTCGAATCCAAACGCAACCTTATTTCATTCTTTCCAAATTACCCGAACAGTAGAAGCACGACAAATAGCCCAACAACTCCTAGAGTCGTTGTTTGCCTGGCCATTGTTCCTAGAGGTCCAAAACATCCCTAAACATTGAAGGAACGCGAGTAACGCCACAAATGTACATAGTAGGTTGCTATATATCCCTACGGAAAAGGCAAAAAACGCAAGAGGTGGCCAACTTATTCCTCCTCGCACGTACATAAAGCGCAAGCACTAAGGCCTTGCTAATTGCATTTCCTTAAGATCATCCCAAGTAATAAACAAAGTTTTTAGATGCCAACCAAATGAAAGCCTTGACTTTAAATGGGAGCTTAGCTAGGTTTGGATTGAGATCCTCTACTAATGAAAAGCTTCTAATATCTCCTAATAAGGAGATCCTAGCCTTTCATTTTCATCATGACCTTTCATTTTCCCAACCATCCTTGTGAACCCCCCTCCCAACTCTTCACAATTCTCATTAGGAAATATTAGTATTAGTAGAGGATCCCAACTTTTGGTGCAATACCTGCTTGTGACCCAAAGGAAGTGAAGGATGCAACCTGAGAGACTCTGAGAGAGCAGCCTGCAGGTACTCCATCATCTTGACTTCTTCTGGTTTGTATAAAACATCATCATCATCATCATCATCTCCTTTCTCCTCTCCCCTTCACAATTTCCCTAACCAGAAGAACCAAGTAAAGTGCAAGAGACTTCGATTCTTCACCCCCCTAGTAAAAATATCACCTATGTATCCCTCAAAACTTTCACCGATATAGGTCTTTACCCTCTTCATCCTTATTCCTCATGAGCAACGAGAGAAGATCAGACCTCTACTTGTTCTCGACCTTCAACTACTATTTCTTCCTTTTACCAGCCACCTTATATGCAAGCTCATCGACTTCCTCGGGCGATCTCGTCAGTCTCCTCTCATCACCACAAGAACCTAAGAACCTTGCATATCTTTTTTTGGTATAACAAACCTTACGATTGAAGCCTCGGTGGCATCCTCAAGAGCCAGAGAAAAGGGTATTTTGGGCAATCCTAGCGTAAGGCAACCAGGTTCCGTAAAAAATGCTACAACACAAATACTATCAAATGAGAGCCTCATCATTGCATCCAAAAGATCAAGTGACTTTCGTCATAAGCTGATCCAGGAAAGAACCAGGAGCCCAGAGATACGCGCCACTAGGGGAGGCCTAGATGACGGATGCTAGTCAAGAGAAATGATGGTGATGAGGATGACAAAGAAAGCAATGAAGATGCATCGAGTTTAGAATATCTAGGGAGGGAAGAGGTAATGGCCCATGGCGAGCTTGTCGACTGTGGAAGAAGAGAGGGTGGTTTGATTCGAAGAAGCCATGGTGTAGTGACAATGGAAAGAGTAGCATAAAGAACACGGGAGGCTGAGAGTAAAATTATGGGTTCATTGGTGATTAAAGAAATCCCTGTTGGATTGTGGTTTTCAATGAGTTTTTCAGTTTAAGAATAAATCTTTTGATGGCAACATTAATTTCCGCACACGAAGGTTTTAGATGCTTGTGTCAAGATCTTGTTTCCATGCCTTAATCAAAATTTTGCCCACTGATATGGATCAATTTGATAATCCTAGAGAAGCTCCTAAAATAGAATCGAACAATGATTCATAAATAAAAGAATGAAATTTCCATACTCCTTGTGAGATCGCTTATTAGCGCAGTTACGTGAATCCTTCATATCGAGTTTCTCAACTTGTTGTTGCTATTTTTGTTGGCCCAAAATCTGGCTCGTTACCAAAAGGCCCAGTTCCCCACAATATTTATTTCAACCTATCTCTAAATCTATCCTCCTACCCGATGATACTGAACCCTAAGTCGGCAGCCTCCTTTCCATCCCTTTTTCCTGCTCTGCAGCCGCTGTGAGTCTCATCTTTCATCCCTGTATGTCGGCTCCTACCATTCGAAACCCTAGGCTTCTCTCCAGTGTCGGCTGCCCCCTTCTCTATTTAGGTCGAAGGGCTGGTAGTAGCTTGGGAGAGATTGAGAGTGACGGTGAAGAAGACCCTGAGCTTTGTGCTCTCCTCTGCTTTGTGCGATCCATCCTCTCCCTTCTAAAGCTTTGTGCTTTCACCCTTTGTGAGGTAAGTGGAGAGACAGTGGAATAGTTGTTTTCCCCCTTTTGTGTTCTTGGTGGTACACAAGAGAAGAAGAATGGACTGGTTGGTCAGGCTTTTGAGCCAAACTTATGACGACGTCGATTATTAACATTGGTATCAGAGCTCGGTGAGTCGTCACCGTTTCAAAAGACGCGGTCGCCTCCGCCTGCGGCTTCGTTTGACTTGTCGTCCGCCCGGCCCTTCCAAAATCGCCCGGTAGCTGCCGCCTGGGCTTCGTTGATCGTCCGTCGCAAGACCGCCGCCGGCACCACCACAGGACCGCCGCCGGGCCACCGTAGTAACGCCACCAGACCGTCGCGTGGGTAGGGTCGAAACTCTCTACATTGGGTTTCGCTCAAGTAATCTCTGGTTTTTTGTTGAAAATTTTTCTTTTTTTTAGAAACTAAAATTGGTTTGTGCTCGTGCGAAAGAATAAATGGTCTGAACCCGAGCTTCGTGCTCATCGTTATTCCCATTTTGTTTGTACTAGTTGCTTCGCACACTTTGAGCCTGATAAATTTTGAATTTTTTCAACTATATTTGCATTTTATTTTTCTAACATTTTTTTCTGTTATTATTTCTGCTCGTGCTAGTTGCTGTGATACCATTGCTTATTTTTCTGTGTGAATAATGTCTGCTGCTAATCAATATGGTATGGTTCAATATGGTATGGTTCCGTTCAACGGAAAATTTGATTTTAGCATTTGGAAACAAAAAATAAAATGCATTTTAATTCAACAGAAGTCATTTAGGGAGTTGGTCAGACCTATTTGACTTCTGACACCGAAGAAAAAAGGGCTGAATGAACGAAAATGCTTGTTCCACAATTTATTTGAACTTATCCGACTCTGTGCTTAGAAAAATTAGAATTTTGGAATCTGCTAAAACCCTTTGGGATAAACTTGAAGAACTCTATACTGAAACCTCTTTGCTCAGTAAAATGTTTTTGCTTAAAAAAATTTTAAATTTAGATTGGATATGTCTAAGGACACTGAGGAGAACCTAGATGTTTTCACAAAACTTATTTGAAGTTAACTGATGACAAACATATAGACGACTATACTCCTATTGCCCTTCTAAATGTTATTCCTGACTCATATAGTAATGTAAAATCTGGTATGAAATATGGTAGAGATGAGGTTACCCTTGACATTGTGGTCAATGGTCTTAAGAGTAAGGAATTAGATTTAATACCCTTGACATTGTGGTCAATGGTCTTAAGAGTAAGGAATTAGATTTAAAACATTCTGGGGGAAATAAAAATTCTGGTGGTCTTAAGAGTAAGGAATTAGATTTAAAACATTCTGGGGGAAATAAAAATTCTGGTGAGGTTATGCATGTAAGGGATAGGCATCAGAATAGGTCTAATAACCAAAAGAATACTAGTAATAGGGAATCAAGTTGGAAAAAATTCGAAAATGGAAGGGGTAGATCTAAGTCCAGGTTTAAAGTTAAAAATGCTATAATTGTCATGAATCTGGTCACTTTATTAAAGATTGTCCTAAGCCTAAATAAAAATCAGTAAAATGGTCATGCTAATATGGCTGTCTGTGAGGGAAAAATAAGTGAAATTTTCATGATTAATAATCTTTGTAATTTTGCATATTTGAACTCTGTGTTATCTGATTCTTTGTGTAAATTAGATTGGTTAGTAGACTCTGGTTGTACTTTTCATATGACTCCTTTTAAAAACTTGTTTTCAAACTACAAGAAAATAGAGAATGACTTTGTGTCAATGGCAAATGAAAAGAAATGCAATGTTTTAGGAACTGGTGATGTATGCCTTAGGTTTTCTTCTGGTTCTGTGTTTACTTTGAAGGATGTTAGGCATGTTCCTGATTTACGTTATAACTTGATTTCTTGTGCATCTCTAGAAAATGATGATTTGGAGGGAAAATGAGTTATAAAAATTCTGAAAGGGTCTCTTGTTATTTTTACTGCTGAAAAACAAAATAACTTATATGTTTGTCATGCTGAACCTGTGCTTGATTCCGTTAACTCTGTGATAGGTGATAAATCTGTTTTATGGCATAATAGATTGGGTCACATGAGTAATAAAGAATTAGAAATTTTGCATAAAGGAGGTCACTTTGGTAGTGATAAAATATCCCCCATCCCTTTCTGTGAATCTTGTGTGCTAGGAAAACAACATAGGATTAGTTTTCCTATTTCTTCTTTTCCTAATCAGTCTAAGTGCACTAATGTAATTGAATATTTGCATGCTGATGTGTGGGGTCCCTCTAGTGTTCCTACGCATGGAGGGAACCAATATTTTCTTTCCATAATTGATGATTATTCTAGAAAAGTTTGGGTTTTACTCATGAAGCAAAAATATGAAGTTTTTGACAAATTTAAAAACTAAAAAATTATGATTAAAAACCAAACGGAAAAGAAAATTAAAACTCTTAGGACAGACAATGGTCTTGAGTTTTGTAACAAACAATTGAATGATTTGTGTGCTACTTGGGGTATTAAAAGGCATAGGATTGCTGAAAGGATGAATAGAACTCTCTTAGAGAGGGTGAGTGCTATGTTGGCCACATCTGGGCTCTCCAAGAAGTTCTAGGGAGAAGTTGTTTGTACTGTGGCCTATTTGATTAATAGGTCTCCTTCTGTTCCCTTAGGAGGGAAATGCCCTGAATTTGTGTTCACGGGCAAACCTCTTGATTTAAATAATTTAAGAATTTTCGGGAGTGCTGGCTATGTACATCAAAAGATTGATAAGTTAGAACCTAGATCTAAGAAATGTGTTTTCTTAGGACATGCTGAAGGGGTAAAAGGTTATAGGCTTTGGAATAAGAGTGAACCGGGGTTTAAGGTAGTGATAAGTAGAGATGTTGTTTTTAATAAAAATGAATTTCCTTGTTTACCTTTACATGTCCCTATTCTTGAAAATAATGCTCCAAATGAGGTGGAGCAAATGCCTATTATTAATCAACCCGAATCACCTCCTGAAGAGAAATTGAATGATATAATTATTAAAAATCAAGATGAGATTATTCCTAATGAGATGGAGCATGATATGCAGGAAATAGATAACATGCATGATTTGAATGATTATCAACTCACTAGGGACAGAAACAAAAGAACCATTAGGAAACCTGAAAGGTATAGAGATTGTAATTTGATTGATTGTAACATGTTTGAGTTTGCCTTTAATGTGTTTGAATCCCTTGAGTGCAATGAACCTAAGACTTATAGAGAAGCATTAAAATAAAAATATTCTGAAGAATGGATTAGTGCTATGAAGAGTGAGATGGAATCCCTAAGAATTAACCAAACATGGAAACTTGTTCCTAAACCTGCTAGTTGTTTTGTAGTGGACTGTAAGTATCTGTTTAAGGTAAAATAAGAATCTGAAAGTGTTAGGTTTAAGGCTAGGTTAGTAGCTAAGGGATTTACTCAAAAGGAGGGAATTGATTATGCCGAAATTTTTGCTCCTGTTGTCAAATTCACTACTGTTAGAATTATGCTTGCTTTAGTTGCTCATTTTAATTGGGAATTAAAACAAATGGATGTAACTACTGCTTTCTTGCATCGTGATCTTGATAAAAATATTTATATGCACCAACCTGAGGCCTTTGTGGACCCTAAATTGCCTGATCATTTGTGTTTGTTAAAAAAAAGGTTTTGTATGGTTTAAAACAATCACCTAGGCAATGGAATATTAGGTTTGATAAATGCATGCAATCTTTAAAGTTTAAAAGAAGTTCTGCTGATCATTGTCTGTATTATAAGAATATAGATTTTGTGCTTGTATTTCTTTTAATTTATGTGGATGACATGTTGATTGTTAGTCCTTGTTTAAAGTCTATTGAGCATATTCAAAAACGTCTTTGTGAAAATTTTGACATGAAAGACTTAGGCGATGCTAAAAGAATCCTAGGCATGAATATTATTAGGGACAAAAACAAATCTACTCTAATTTAAACCAAAGTTCATATATTGAAAATTTTTTGAGTAAATTCGCTATGTCTGATGCCAATTCTGTGAATGTACCTCTTGCTTCCCATTTTGTGTTAAGTAAGGATCGGTCCCTCAAGACCGAAACTGAAATAAATGATATGAAGAAGGTGCCATATTCAAATGCTATATGATTGGTCATGTATCTCATGGTTGGTACTAGGCCTGACATTGCATATGCAGTTAGTTGCTTGAGTAGATATATGTCAAATCCTAGTATGCCTAATTGGAATGCTTTGAAATGGCTTTTAAGATATTTAAAATCCTCTGTGGATGTAGGATTAGCCTTCTCTAAGTGTTCTGAAGGTGTCAAACTAGTTGGCTATGTAGAGTCCAATTATACAAATGATAAAGATAATAGAAAATCTACTTCTTCCTATGTGTTTACTTTGTGTGGCTCTTGCATAAGTTGGAAATCCCAACTACAACCCATTGTTGCTTTATTCACTACTGAATCTGAGTATGTTGCTGTCACTGAAGTTTTTAAAAAAGCTATTTGGTTTAGGGGCCTTATATCTAAAATTGGTTTTCTTGATAAAAATATGGTTGTATTTTCTGATAGTCAATCTGCTATTCAACTTTGCAAAAATCCTGTTTTTCATGATAGAACTAAACATATTGATGTTAGATTTCATTACATTCGAGATATAGTTAAAAAGTCCTGTTTTTCATGATAGAACTAAACATATTGATGTTAGATTTCATTACATTCGAGATATAGTTAAAAAGAGTATTGTCAAGTTAGAGAAAATTCTCTCAGATTTAACCCTGCTGACATGGGTACTAAGTGTTTGCCTGCTGAAAAATTTATCTCGTGTCAAAGAATCTTGAATTTTGATTTTGGGTAATTTTCCTTTTCTTTGTGTTTTGCCTTTGTGGCCTATTAACTTGCTTTGTGCTTGTTAGTAGCTTTGTGATATTTTCCCTTTGAACTCGATGACCGTTTGGTAGAGTTCGCTCCTTTGTGGACTTAGCATGCTTGGTGATCTTACCCCGATCTATGTGATCTGAGTTTACTTTGTGTATTCTCTTCCATTGCTTGTATCTCCTTTGTAATCATACATGTAATGGTTTGGCGATGATGAGTCTTGCAGTTCCGTGGTTTTTTCCTCTGTGCACTACCTTGGGCCAACGGTGGAGATTGTTGCTATTTTTGTTGGCCCAAAATCTGGCCCGTTACCAAAAGGCCCAGTTCCCCACAATTTTTGTTTCAGCCTATCTCTAAACCTCTCCTCCTACCCGATAGTACTGAACCCTAAGTCGGCAGCCTCCTTTCCATCCCTTTGTCCTGCTCTGCAGCCGCTGTGAGTCCCATCTCCCATCTCTGTAGGTCGGCTCCTACCATTTGAAACCCTAGGCTTCTCTCCTGTGTCGGCTTCCCCCTTCTCTATTTAGGTCGAAGGACTGGTAGTAGCTTGGGAGAGATTGAGAGCGACGGTGAAGAAGACCCTGAGCTTTGTGCTCTCCTCTGCTTTTTGCGATCCATCCTCTCCCTTCTAAAGCTTTGTGCTTTCACCTTTTGTGAGGTGAGTGGAGAGACAGTGGAATAGTTGCTTTTCCCCTTTTGTGTTCTTGGTGGTGCACAAGAGAAGAAGAACGGACTGGTTGGTCAGGCTTCTGAGCCAAACTTACGACGACGTTGATTATTAACACTTACGTATCATCAAACTAAAACCACTTTGTTTGAGGACTCTTGCCAAGTCTGAGTTGTACTGGATCAACTCTGAAGGGGGGAAAAAAGAGGAAAACCATTCACACATTTATAAGGGGAGAAATACAAAGACAAAGGGGAAAAAAATTCCTTCACATTTGCATGCATCAGATACTATCTTCGAAGAGAAGGAATGCAAAATATCACACGCAAAACATCAATATCTCGTCCATTTTCTGTGAAGGCTGATCATCTTCAGCAATCATTTTTCTCTTCTGCTAGCTGATGGCAACTTCCTTATTCACTGCAGATTTTGCAAGCATCTAAAAGTGTCTCCTAGTGATACAAAAAAGGAAAAAATATTAATCAGTTGTAATACTAGATATCTAGTAATAACTCTAAGAGGAACATGAAGAGAGATCATACGGCACTGCAAATAGGGCAAGTACAGCTTCTATCCATCCACTCAAGCATACAGCCAAAGTGATAATCATGCTTACACTCTGTCACTAGTCTTGGGTTTTCTTTGCTATACTCTGTCATTAGAAGCATTATCAATACTTAAGTGAGCATAAAAGGGAAAACATGAAGCAGAGCAACCATAATTTCTCGATTTGGCATACTGAGAACCCAAAGATAGTGATCCAAATTATTCTCCCCTTAGACGAGATCATAATTGCGCAAGTACTTACTATGTTTATCATGAGAAACTGTGCAATGGGCACTATCAGCTCCAAAGACTGTCTATCCTTAGATTAATGTAACAAAAGAATTTTTGAATGCATGTATTGATCCAAGGTTCTTGTTTCCTTGCATCACTAGATGTTCAGTGGATATATGTATATTTTTTCCGTTACATTATTTCTAGGAACTAATTTCAACTCATGATTTGACTGTGCCTTTTCATAAATTAGATTTAAAATCTAGGGATTATGCTTGATGCTAAAGAGGAGTAGTAGTATGATCTATGAATTGGTCAAATCACAGTGTGAATCATGTTATACCTGTGTTTATGAAGATGTCATTTGTTAATGTAAATCGAACGCTGGAAAGATTAGCATGAGAATCATCCAAGGAAGGATCATGTTTAATTATATCTCAGTTTCAATTAAGTAACTTCCTAACATATATCTTCTCTTTGAACAACTCACTTGATTTCTTCCTGATATTTATTTATTTATAAATGACAATAATAAAAAATATACGATTGATATATGTGAAATTCCCATGTTCAAGTCCTGCCTCAGAAAAGATGTCCGGTTTCTTCTTCAAGATTAATCCAGCACATTTGCCTATGAGTAAGTAATGGAGATTGATATTTCTGTTGTTCCTGAGGTCCATGGAGAAGATAGATATGGAGTGGTCGGATTTTTTCTCGTGGCTAATTCTTCGTCAAAGACTATTTACAAAAGAGCATATGACAAGGAGGGGGTTCAATGTTGATCCAATATCATGTGCTATGTGTGGGCACCTTCTTCCTTCGCATATTTCATTTGGCGAGCAAGAAACAGTTGCATTTTTAGGGGGAAGAAGCCATATAAAGTTTTGCATCAAAATTAAGTTGTGTGATATCGCTAAACTTGCAAACACTGAGAAGAATAGAAAGTCGTGCAGGTTCATGTTTATTCAACCTGACTTCATTGCCAGTAGATGATACTATTTTGGAATTCTACATTGGAGAAAGTTTTTTCTTTTTAGCGTTTTTGTTAGTTTGGGGTCTACAGGTTCTATTTTGTTCATATATGTGCAGTATATTTGATTTGAGTTGTTATCATGTTTTTTCTTACCAAGTTCTGGAAGAACCTGTACATCAAAGCTATTATTGTTAATGATTACCTTATTACCAAAAAAAAAGTAGTGGAGATTAATATAGTTTGTGTTACTATATATGTAAGATATATTCTAACTTGCTAGCCATTGTTTACTTTGCCAAAAAAGGTTTATAGTCAATATTAAGATACAATTCAATCAGAGGATGATTTTGCTGATGGTTGATTGAAACAATCATCAGAAGGTATATGCTCAAGGGGAAGCTTTATATGAGTTTAACTAAAGCCTAATATTATGTACCCGAAATTTTGCAGCAGTTAAACTGACATGAACCTATCATGCATTAATTATAGGCAGGTGTTCCGAACCTTTCAAACATGCTGATATGTAAAATGTCAAAACTTACCCTAATTCTAGTCATTCAAGAGCTAGAATTAATATTATAGCAAGGCTACTTGTTGTAGGTGCAATTTGTCAAGAATTGGTGCGTGAATCAAAAGAGACCAATCAATTTGTACATTGCATATCTTGTTACCTAAACTTGTTTAATGCACCATATTTAGGTTCATAATCCCTTAAATCTCGTTTCGATTAGGCTCTATTAGCAAACTGAACCACAGTTATGAAAGTGTTTCATAAATTAACAGCGTCATGCACTTGATGCACAAATAAGTAGAGCTTACCTTCAAGGCAAATTGGACAAACATCCTCATCCTCATCCTCAACATCGAAAAAAGTTTGATTTTCTGCGCTTTTCTCAGGCCCTTCATCTAAACTCTGAGCTTCACGTGTACAACTTTTCAAAGGTATTTCCCCTTCGTTATCTTTGGAATGCAATGGCTCGGTCTTTTGATCTGTATTCGCATCATTGGCTACTTCTTCATGACTCGGCTTCTGAATTGTGATCGGATTGATCCTGTTAGATCTTACTACTACATGTTCACGTTGCGCTTGCTGAGAATTAAATCTAACTGCATTTAAATAATAATAAAATCAAATTAGCATTTCAAGAGAGATGATAAACATTTGTAGTCAAATATTGATCACTGGATTATTGCAGACCTTGGTTCGAGGGCGAAGTCTGAATTCGTGTAGGCTGTATATAAATCAAAACAAAGCAGAAAAATTCAAGGTCAGCGCGCATGGAACAAATAGACACCAAATTTCTTCTTTTTTATACTCTAAACATATGAATTTGTTTTTATTTTCTACTAAACAGATGTTTTCAATTTAGAATATGATAAAGAAAATTCAGGATAAGGAGAAACCCATCACAGAGAAAAGAAAATAAAACTCAAAGAAACCGGAACACCAACAAGTTGAAAATAATCATGAAAATGCACAATTTTCCTTCCAATAAACAACTCCAAGACATTGAATTTTAATAATATCATAACAACAATCATAAAAACACAAAGTTTATTGGATATTAAACATGTTGAATGTGTTCATATACATAAAAAAAGAATGAAAAATTTAAGAGAGAGAGAGGAGAATCACCGAGTTTTGGGCAGGACGAGAACATGAAGAACCCATGTTTCACCTTTCAGAATACTAAAACAAAAAGCAAAAAAAAATATGAGCTACTGTCACATAAGCCCACATGAAAATAAATATCTTTTTATTTATTTATCTGCAGATTTCTTCAAGTGTATTATTTATTTTTCTCTTTTTCTTTCTAATCGCAATTCTTCTGTTTCTAAAACTGTAATAATTGGTTTATACAAACAATTGTATATTTGATTCTTATAGATAGAATATTGAAGTTTAGATAACCAAGAGAATATTTTTGACTATAACCGATTCTAATAGTGGAACCGTGAAGAGATGATTAATACTTTGATTGTTTTAATTCGTTCCAAATAGATAACCTTTTCTCTTTCAAAATTACATTCAGTTATTAATTTTTGTACAAGATAAATCACAAGCGTACATTAAGCAGTAGACAGCCATGATTAAAGTAGTAATCTCTCCACAACCAGTAGACAACCAAAGTTTTAATTTATAATTCAGATTTATTTTTTATTTTAATTATTTTGGGTCCAAATTTTCCTAATTTAGACTAGAGTAAGATTCACATAATTCTTTTACCTCATCTGCTTATTTGTAAATTTAGGCTTTGCTGCGTGTATTGTTAAAATAATTATATGTTCATATGTTTTTTTATTTCAAAACAGGGAACTAAACAATTAAAAAAATAAAAAAAAAACGGAGTGCATATCGATATCAAGTGATCAGCGATAAAATATACTACAGATCCGGAAGAAGTTTATAACAAGATTTCATACGATTTTTGTGCAATTTCAGCGCAACAACTGCACTGCTGTTATGGATGGTTTCCTATTTAATTGAGAACAAAATGATGCAATGAATACGTCTAGAAAGGAAAACGAATTGAATTCTTTTGCATTAGTTAACTTTATACCCTTTCATACTTTCTTGAAAATTATATCCGGAACAAAACCCTAATATATTTAACTGGTCCAGAGTTTGTTTCCATGTAGTATTTTTTGCATGATTTCGCAGTCAACATTAGACTATGATTTTCTTTTTTCCAAAAGAAGAAAATCTGGTTGGAAGTCGCGGGCGAACAAAAAATAACGAGCACAGATTAAAAGCTAAGAAACGTTTTTTTTTTTTAAATTTCTTTCTTGTTAAAATATTTTATCTTATAGGAGATTAAATGCTAAGAAAAAATTGCGAAAATTATGATCTCATACCCAAAAACCTGAGGGTTAACTTGATTTAGATTGCATTCCTTCAGAAACAAGATCAATAAAATCCACTCAACATGCATGCACGCATGCAGGCATAATACTTTCATCTCACATAAAGCAAATCCATAGGACATCATCTCACTAGATTTTACAAGTAAGTTTTGTACTAACAAGAACAATTGCATAACCAAAAAGAATATAAATTCTGGTAAAGGAGCACTCTCACTGTGGACAGCTTAAGATCCTCTCTGCAATGGATCCTCAAGCCTGTCCAATAAAACCCATATCCTGCAATCTGCTACTGAGCTTTATGTATCCTCAGCAAAAGACTTCATTTCTCTGAAGCCTGGTACTGACAAAGCTCAGCAACATTAGAAATTTTAAGACATGATGCAAAACATTATATCTCATGAAAGATAGCAGCCATCTTAGTCACCCAACATGTAGAGAATTCATGAAAGTATATTGAAATCTCTTACATTCAAGCAGGAGTCAGGTTTTTAGCACTAACACTGAGACTCTTTCAAAGAACTATCTGAAATCTATAAAGATGTCAAGTGACAAATAATATGGACCAATCATGCTGCTGCAAAGAAACTAAAAGAAGGATTAGAAACCTTTCCAGGACAGTACATAGTCTGTAATCATTCTTCAAACCTCTTATCAAAATAATCAAGCAAGTTGTTTCACAAGACTTAATATACGCGCAGCATCAAGATGGTGCTGTAGGCTGAAAATAATCTGTCAATTAGAAACTCTTGAGGACTGTTGTTGTAAATAATATATACTTGCAAAAGAAATTTTTGCCTGCCCCAAAGAAATTTACAATCATAAGTTAACTCATATATACGTGAATCATATATATAATATCAGGCAGCTACTACCTTCATAGAGCTGGTAATGTAAATATTCTAGCAGAAGACTAAGAGGAGACAAATCTACCCCAAAACCCCTTGATAAGTTTTAATGCAGCCCCAATGGTTAGAACCCAAAGGATAGCTCCCACTCCAACAAGAAATGAGATAAAAAGGAATCCACCATTTCTATTACCCTCCCTCCTATTAATAGTACTGCTACTACTACCTTTTGTAGCAGGTAGTCCTCCAGCTTCTTGTGTTTGCCCTGTCCTAAAGCTCGAGACACGTTCAAGTGCTCGGCTAATCAAGGTATTTTCGGATGCAAGAGCAGGACTGCTCGGTACAGAATCTAAGAAGGCTAAGAGTGCTGAATTGAACCAGGATTCTGAAGGTGTCCCAACATTGTTCATCTCACCCAATGTAAGCCCGTCATCTGGCTGATTATCATTAGCATACGCCAAACCTACATAATTAAGTAACACATACAAATGAGAAATGAACTTAAGTGTTAAGGTAAGTAATACAGGTGCAACATCGTTTGCAATTGTGCACAACAGGTCAGAGGTTGAAACTGAAGGTGATTAAGCACCTGAAGAAGCAGATGAGGGCACGACCGCAGTTGAGGCATTATGAGACTGGGCCTCGGTCCAGAACTCGGTAGTAAGATGAGATGCTTGGCTGTGTCTTCCATTGCCACCAAAATCATCCCACCATGAATTTTGATTTATAATATGACCAGGTCCCGTTGCTTCAGCTAGGAACATTTGTGCATCGAAGTAATCATCTGTATCAATCAACCCGCCACTGACAGGAATGTGATCATTGTTGCTGATTTCCTCAGTTCCCCAATTTAAGGAATCCAGATCATTCAAGTCTTTGATTTCTAGAAATTCTTCATCAGCTATATCTTGTCCCTGCACTGAAGAACCGGTCAAGGAAGTCATCTTTGGCATTTCTATAGGTTGCACATTAGCAGCAGCAGATGTGTTCTGAAAGCTTGTCATTACGCTGCCATGCTCATACTCAGCATCTGTTTGCTGGATGAAAAGGTCATCTTGATAGGACAGAGGGTTCACTGTAATATTGGCCTGCAACAACAGTGATATTTTCAGACAAAATTAGTCAAGTATATCTAGCAAATAAATGTGAAGTGACTATAATGTCTTGCAGGAATAAAGATTTTCTAACATAACTATGTCCCAGATTGTTCTACTAAAGAGGCTATCACTACACTTAGAAGAATGTAAACCATAATAGAATCAAGGAGTGGCTTAGAACTTGCATACCTCCGGTGCCACATCTAGCTCATTTGACATTTGCAGCAAAATATCCTCAAGATGAAAATTTGAAAGTGTGTTCGTGTCCTCATTTACTATTCTATTGACTGAATGATTCTGAATATGCTCTGTTGTTTGCATGCATTTGTCAGTTCCGCTCCCAGGATTATCAACTCGAGCATCATCATTGAGAGAATAGCATTCAGAATGCTGTGGAACCACATCTTGCTCATCTGACATTTGCAGCAACATGTTCTCAACGTCATAATTGGGTAGTCTCTCCCCAACAACATTTGATACTCTATCAACAGACTGAAACTGAGGATGCTCCTTTGATTGATCTCCCATGTTAATGTGGTTCATGAAATTGTCATCAGGAAAATCTTCCTCCCACTCTTCTTCTCTAAATGGTGCCCCGTACTGCTCTCCATTCTTCGGTCCAGGTCCACTCTTTCTAAAAAGTTTGTAGAGTGCAAAATAATCCTGCACAGGAGAAAATAGCTTAGATTAACATTTAAACAAAAGTTTTTTTCAATATTAGTCCGTTAAATCTTTCACATTTTGACATTAGTCCCTCAAATCATTGAAATTGACATTAGTTCCCTCAATTCTTAAGTTATTTGGAAATTAGTCCCCCAAATCAGTGCAAGGGATTGGTTTGAAACAAACTTATGAGAATTGGGGAACCTAATAGCGTAATGATTTTCTGATTTCAATGTATAACTTCATAACTGAGGGAACTAATAGCAATTTCAATTATTTCAGGAACTAATTTCAAAACAACTTATGAATTGGGCAACTTAATAAGCTAACTTCAATGAAGGAATAATTTCAAAATATGAAAGATTTAAGGGGCTAATGTAAAAAAATCCAAGATTATTTTGATTGCTCTACCTGTACACTGCTGCAGCGCTCAAGCACCTTCTCATCGATGGTGTACTCATGCATCACCCAATCGGTACGTTCTCCTTTGGGAGCTCTGCCATGGTGGTAGACTAGGGTTTTCTTGTTACCAACAGCCTTAGAGTTGTGCGAGATGGTACGGTCCTTGCCAGTGGCCTTCCAGTATCCATGCTTGGTCGCTCGATTAGATCTTGATCCATTTGGGTACTTCCTGTCCCTGGGGCTGAAGTAGTACCACTGCTTGTCGCGGCTTCTCAACAGCGATTTATCTACAAAGTAGAACCAATCACACTTTAGCTTGAAAATCCATTATGTTCATCCAATATCAAACTCAAATTTGTTAAGACAAAATGCTATTAAATAAAGAGCGAGACATGGAAACAACAACTGTCACATTCCAAAGATAAAGCAGATAAGTTAGCACTAATAATCATGAAACCTGCTTTCTGAAATATATGATTCTGGAACACATAGTTTAGGGCCTTTCACATTGGTGCAAACATGGATAGAAACAGAAATTTCAGATACACAATATTCTTAACTGAAAGTATTTGCAAACTACAAAGTTTACCAATGTAAGAGATAATCCATGTAAAGCTTTAATAATACAGATATGCAGATTGTAGACGAAGTTATTTACGATTTAGTAGGCTGTATGAAAAGGTTCCACATGTTAGTTCAAATACGATTTAGTAGGCTGTATGAAAAGGTTCCGCATGTTAGTTCAAATACCGCGCGATTCCAGCTACACTAAATCCTTAGTGCAAGATTTTGGAGGTAATATTGGGCAACCAATATGTTGTTGCAACACACTTGACTGAAGAAATTTGTGTTACTATAGCATTCAAGATGAGTGCAGGTGCAACACTGCATGCTCTGTACATATAAATAAGAGATTTGTCAGTGAAGGTTTAATAATCACTATTAACCATTTAATACCTTTTTCATTATTAGAAGTTGCCATAGTAAAATATGTCAATCAAATGCGTGTAATGCCATTCCAGCATGTGTTATTTTAGCTGATTTAATATCGGTGCTATATTGCATCTCCAATAATGAGCAACAAAGCACACTAAAAAGTAATTCTCTAGAGCCCTCACTTTCAGTAAAACTAAGCATCTGCGACTAATGTTTTTCAATCTTAATAGAATCTGACCCTCTTTTATCCTTCCAGCGTAATGACAAATTGACAGTCCTAGTCCTGAAATCTTCTATATCTTCTCACCTAAAGCTTTTAATTCAAATAAAAATTTCACGATTATCTCCTTCCCTAAGCACACCATACTATTTTCTGTTCTGTGTTCTGGGTTTTGGGCTTTTTTTTTTGTGTTCTGCGTACCTCCCGGGTATATTTCCTCCCTTCTTCAAATATCAAATTAAACTTTATGTAAAGGAGCTCCTCCACCCAAAGATAGTAACTTTGAGCATCTTTAAGCCAAAGGCTCAACTACATCAATATGAAAAAAAAATAATTCAATTAATAAATTACTTTAAAAGAACACACACGTATTCAAAATTGAGCAAGTAAAGAACCAATCCCCCAAACTAATTAAAAGTGGCTATTATTAATCAGTAAAATAAAAAAGATTACCTGGGAGTTCCCAGGGCTCCAACTTGTAAACATCAACGTCTCCGATCGTGCTCAGCTTAATCCGACGACCACAAACCTTCCGCTTCAGATAGTAGAGCACCAGCTCCTCATCGGTAGGATGA
>NC_033798.1:71353926-71407338 GCF_001876935.1 Asparagus officinalis | reverse complement strand
CCTGTCTCTCTCTAACCCCTAGCGAGTAACTGGGGTTTGGTTAAATTTCTAACGAAAGGAAAGTTTTTTACTTATTATTATTTCTTTTATATGTTACTCTCCAAATGTTTTATATTTTGAAATTAGACCCCCTAGTATGTTCTCAAAAAAAAAAAAAATTAATGTGATCTGAAATTAGTTACTTTACTTAAGGAAATCTCCCGTTGTATTCAAACCCTAACCTAAAGACCTCCACCGGAGCGCCAATTGAGTAAAGATTCTGTAGTGTTAGATTTTGAATGTGCTGATCTTTAACCTAAATTTTTGGTGTGGTTTTTAGTTGATTTAAATATTTTGGTAGTTATCCGTCTCTAAGGTGGGGGGCGTTATTGGTTGGTATAATTTTGGAGTAAGTGAGATAATTTTTGGGACTTTACTTTATGGTGTTATTCATTGGGACAATGAGAGTGAGATTTTACTTTAAGTTGTTATTCATTGGAACAATGAGATTGAGACATTACCCCCACTTTTCCCAAAATTATCCTACTTCTATATAAACTTTTTGTCCCAACCTTCAAAAATTACCTCATTCTTAACTTTAGGACAATCATGAGGAAAATAAGATAATTTATTAAATATCTAATATATGTAAATTATATTATAATATATAATATATTTTAATTATATTTTATTATAAAATTCTATTATAACTTAAGATAATAAAATATTATATAATATTATCTAATATAATAATATTATATATCATTATTACATATTGGTTGATTAAATATTATATTATTGAAATATTATATTAAATATATTGTTTGTATATTATATCAATTATTATATAATATATCATATTATTATAATATATTATATTAAATTAATTAATAACATTAAATATAGTTATAATTAATTAGTAATTATAATATAATATATTATAGTTTAGTATAAAGTAAAATAATGTATTACATTATAATAACATACCAAATAATATGCTAAACTAATTAGGTAAATTAATTTAGACTTAATTGATAGATAAATATTGTACTTTAATAAGGTGCCAAATAATCAATTATCCCATATGAATTGTCAAATCAAAACTTTAAATTGTTCTATTATCCTAAATTATCCTACTTTACACCACTCAAAATATCCCAAAGGGATAAAATTGTTCCATTAGGACAATTATCCCACTTAGCCCCAACTTGTCTCAGCCAATAACTCCCCCTAACCAAATGTGGTTATCGATTTTGATGGTAAAGATAACAATGGTAATAATTACAAGGTTTAGGGGATAATTTCAAATAATGAAACTTTGGGCGACTAACCTCAAGTTTTGAAAGATTTGGGGGCACTAATATGGAGGGGAAAAAAGAACCCGAAATATGAATGTAACTTGGAATTAACTGAGGTCGAAACTTTTTCTTGCGATTTTCTTCTGTTGGATATTTTTGTCAAAACCGCTTTCCAAAAATGAGTTTTTAAATTATGTATTTATTAACTACTGGTATATTTTAGAAATCCTTACTAGCGTAGTGGAAAGTTAATTTTTTTGATATCTCAAAGGTCCTGTGTTCGAGGCTTACCAACGACAAGCTCAGAATAATTTTTATTTAATTAATCCCTCATAAGTTCTGGTGGGTCGTGGGACGGGGGCCGTGGGCCAATGGGCTTAGGATCGGGGCTAATTGGGCCGAGACGCTAAGTGGCACTTTATGAGATGCACTTTGCACTTCGTACGAAGGCATCGGGGCTACGTGGCACCCTTTGGCAGCCACGCACGACCGCCTCGCAGTCTACCCTCGTGTTGCGCAGGATCGCGACCATCGCGTTCGGACGTTACTGAATGCAGTAGTTACAGCATTTATGTGATTTGTCGTTACAAATATAATTTCCTTAATTGTCATTATATTTATAACAGTCAAATTAAATATGGGCAACCTTTGAGCTGGTCTTAGAGACCTATATATAGTGTCTTTTGGGGACCTCTTGGATACAAGAGATAAAAAAAGAGATACGAAAAACACACAAGTATTTTGTGCTGTTCTGCTGCTGCTGCTGCAGAGTCTGAAAGTGTGAAAGCTTTAGTTTATGCCCGAAGAAACATAGCTCTGAACCGAAAGGTTTTTATAGATCAAAAGATCTTTGCCTGAACCGAAATATTATTGAACTAAAAGGGTTTAACAGATCGAGGAGATCTCTGCCTGAACTAAAAGGTTATTAAACCGAAAGGTTTTAACAGATCGAGGAGATCTTTGCCTTGACTGAAAGGTCTTATAGATCGAGGAGATCATAACAGTACTGAGTCGGTGCACACCAGAGTAGTGTACTACTGTTACTGAAAGTATTTTGGTTTTGGGATCCTTGCACCGGAGTAGGCCAAGTATTGCTTTAAGCATTGCGTTTCATAAACGTACAACAATTAAACTTGAAAAAAGTTTTAAATTACAGCATTTTAGTTCTCATTATTTTATTATAGATTTAGCCACAGATGCTAGCAATCTTAAAGCAATAATTCTGATTTACAATGGATCCTGTGAGGACACTTGGAATGGACTGTCTCAAGTTAGAAAACTTTAACGAATCCAACTTTAACGCATGGCGTTGAAAAGTAATTTTCGGGATGTAACTCCTAAAAATCTACTATGTCATTTCTTAGGAGAAACCCGACTTTGAAGAAGATCTGAGTTTGAAGCCTCTTGGGCTATAGATGATCATTTTTGTAGGAGTTATCTCATTAACTGCCTAGCTGATCATCTGGCAGATGCTTACACCAACAAACCCTCTGCAAAAGAAATATGGAATACTCTAGAGGATCAATACAAGGATGATGAGAAGCTGTCCAAGTCTTACCTCATTGACAAGTTTATGGACTTCAAATTCCAAAATGACACTGAGGTTTTGCCTCAAGTTAAAGAGCTTGAAAAGCTTGCTATGAAGCTGAAGGATGAAAAGATCAATCTTTATCAAACCTTCATTTTTGGTGCAATTATCAACAAGCTTCCTCTATCTTGGATGTCATTCTCCACGGATATTCGAAAAAGGAAAAGACAGGCGACTCTGTTTGATTTGAAGAGATTCATTCGGATCGAGGACGAGATTCGGACTCTTACGAAGAATGAGCTCCTTGCTAACCAGAAGGCATCTGCTAATATGGTGACCACTAACTCTGAGAAGGGTACTAGTTCTTCTTCCAAGAAGAAGAAGAAGTCATTTAACAAAAAGAAGAACCAAAACCTGAAGAATCAAAAAAATTTCAAATGAAAGATTTCAAGAAGAGCGGCAAATGCTTCAACTGTGGGAAACAAGGACATTTTGCTAAGGACTGCAAAGCACCAAAGAAGGGAACAACACACAATGTTAATCAAGTTGACAATTGTGTGGCTATGCTCTTCTAAGTGATAACTCCCAACAACATCTTTGGTTAGTGGTTAGACACAGGTGCTACCTATCATGTCTGTCCTAACAAACATTTGCTCTCTTTTTATGTTGCTGCCAAAGAGAACATATCAATGGTTGATTATTCTGTGGTTCATGTTCTTGAAACCGAGACTGTGGTGCTGACTCTTTCTTCAGGGAAGATTCTTACATTTAAGGATGTGAAATATATTCTCTTAATTGCTATAAACTTAGCCTCTGGAAGGCAGTTGTGTGATGCAGGTATGAGGCTAGATTTCTAAGGAAGAAATACTGTGTTATCTTTTAAGAAAATATATTTTGGAAATGCATATCGTACTGATGGTATGTATAAAATTAGTACTATCGTACCCAATTCAGTTGTTAATGAAATATCCTCTTCTGCTTACTCCTCTGTGTTATGGAATAATAGACTGGAACATGTAAATTATAAAAAATTGTCTAGTATGAAGAAGTTATGATTACTTCCAAAATATGGGGGTAACAAATCTGAGAAGTGTGAAGTCTACGCACAAGCAAAAGTGACAAGGAAGCCATTTCCAAGTGTCACAAGGAGCACCAACCTATTGGATTTGATTCACTCAGATACATGTGACTTTAAGAGCTTCGTCACTCGAGGCGGCATGAAATACTTCATCATCTTTATTGATGACCATTCTTGCTTCTGCTATGTCTATCTGTTGAAACCTAAAGATGAAGCCTTTAGCAAGTTTATTGAGTTTCAGACTCGTATGGAGAAGCAGCTTGGACTTCAGGTGAAAAGTCTCAGGAGCGATATAGGAGGAGAGTACCGATCTAAGGAATCAGAAGCATACTTCAATGAGCATAAAATCATTGTTGAAACTACTACTTTTTCTACATAATCTAATGGAATTGCAGAAAGGAAGAACCGCACATTGACCAAGATGGTGAATTTAATGCTAATGACATCTGGTCTACCTACTTGCTATTGGGGAGAGGCTTTGCTGATGGCAAACTAGATTCCGAACAGAGTACCCTATTCCAAAACTGATAGTACTCCTTATCAGTTATGGTTGGGAAATCCAGATGCTTTTGATAGTCTCAAAGTGCGGGGGTGTATCACATATGTTCGAGTTCCAGATATCATAAGACCTAAGCTCAGAACAAAGACTAACAAATGTGTGTTTTTAGCTTTGCTAAAGACAGCGATACTTACAGGTTCCTGGACCTTGGAACCAACTCCATCATTTAAGCTTGGGATGCAGAATTCTTTGAGGATAAGTTTATCAAAGATAAATGTTTATTGCTCAAAGATATAACAGAGGATGCTAGTACGTCAGATACACTAGAGGAGCCAATTTTACGAGAAACTAAAAGTGTCAATGATGAAGAAGTTATCGAACAATCTTCCAAGAATATCAGAAGAAAGATTTTGGAGATGACTTCATCACCTATAATGTGGAAGGAGATCCACAGACTTTTCAAGAAGTAATGATTTTGGAGATGACTTCATCACCTATAATGTGGAAGGAGATCCACAGACTTTTCAAGAAGTAATGCAGTCAACAGACGTTCTTCTGTGTCACCTATAATGTGGAAGGAGATCCACAGACTTTTCAAGAAGTAATGCAGTCAACAGACGTTCTTCTGTGAAAAGAAGCTATAGATGATGAGATAGATTCATTGATCCAAAATCATACTTAGGAGTTGGTGGATGTACTTGAAGGTGCAAGGCCTATCAGTTGAAAGTGGATCTTTAAAAGGAAGCTTCGTCCTGATGATACTATTGAGAAGTACAAAGCAAGACTGGTGGCGAAAGGATTCTCTCAGAAAGAAAAAAAATATTTCTTTAATATATGTGCACTACTTTGTAGAATTACTACCATCAGAGTGCTTATTACATGGGTGACGATAAAAAGGTTTGTCATACATCAGATGGATGTGAAGGCTGCTTTTCTCAATGAAGATCGCACAAAAGAGATCTACATAGAGAAACCAGAAGGACTTGATGCTCCAGTTGGTAAAATTGTAAACTTGTTAAGTCTCTATATGGACTTAAGCAGGTACATAAACTATAGCATGAGAAGTTCGATGGGGTTGTTCGCAACAATGGGTATCAAGTCAGTGAATCTGACAAGTACCTATACATCAAGACCGCTGAAGGAAAATAGTGGTTATCTGGCTCTATGTGGATGACATGCTCATCATTAGAAGTGATTTGGAGATAGTAATATCTACTAAGAAATTTCTTTCAGCACAGTTTAGCATGAAGGACCTTGGAATCGTGGACGTGATTTTCGAAATCAAAATCACATACTCTAAAGAGGGTATTCGATTGTCTCAATCTTATTATGTTAAGAGCATGCTAAGAAAGTATGGCTTCTATGACCTACCAGAACTATCAGTGCCATATAATTACAACAAGAAGCTTCGACCAAACACTAGAAGCCTAATAGAACAATTAAGGTACTCAAAGATCATTGAGAGTCTTATGTACGTGATGAGCTACACAAGGCCAAACATAGCATTCACTATAAGAATGCTTTGTAGGTTTATAAGTAATCCTGGAAAGCTTCATTGGGATGCTATTCAGAGATTGATGAGATACTTGAAAGGAACTATAGGTCTGGGCTTATTCTACACTAGATATCCGGCTGTAATCAAAGGTTATTCAGATACGAGCTGGTGCTCAGAACTAGATAAGTGCAGATCTACTAGAGGATTTATCCTCACCATGGGTGAAGTTGTCATCTCGTGGAAGTCTGAGAAGTAGACTATGATTGCACAGTCATCGATAGAATCTAAGTTCTTCACACTCTATGCTGCAAGAGATGAAGCTAAATGACTCAGTTGTTTTCTTTAAGACTTTCCATTGACAGAATTGCAAGGTGCAATTACTATCTATGGTGATAATCAGGTAGCGAGTGTTATGGCAGCAAACTCGATGTTCAATGGAAAGAAGCAGATCATTCATCTGAAACATAGCTATTTGAGAGAACTCATTTACCAATGAGTCATCTCTATGATTGATGTTCGGTCTTCAGAGAATGTGGTTGATCCTTTGACTAAGGGTCAGAAAAAGTACATAGTCGAAAGGACATCTTCTAGAATGGTTCTCAAAGTTTTTTGAGTCTTACAAATACTTACCATGTACATCAAGTTATTAGTTCAAAGATTATAAAACTAATGATAAGATGATTAGTTCAAAAGTTAAGTAAGATTTGCAAAGTTTGGTGAGTCTTACAAATACTTACCATTTACATCAAATTATTAGTTCAAAGCTTACGCTACTAATGATGAGATGATTGGTTTAAAAGTCATGTAAGATTTGTAAAGTTTGGTGAGTCTTACAAATACTTACCATTTAGATCAACTTATTAGTTTAAAGCTTATGCTACTAATGATGAGATGATTAGTTTAAAAGTTAAGTAAGATTTGCAAGTAAAATCCTATCATGGTAAAGAGGATGGTTATTAAGACTTAATGAGTCCAAAGCATTTTGGATGCGGGCTGTTAGATAGGTAACATGCCTAAATGACTCACCAATGATCCTATCATGTAAAGAGGATGACTGTTAAGCCTTAATGTGTCCAAAACATTTCAGATGTGGTGGTGTTAGATAGGAAACACACTTAAAGGACTCACCTAGAATCCTATCATGAGAGAGGTTGGCTTTTAAGCCTTAATAAGTTTAAAGCATCTCGGATACGAGATGTTTGATAGAAAACATGCCTAAAGAACTCACCTATACCTGGGTGGAGATTTGGCCATCTCCTATGGTGTCATGTGAAAGATACCTAGAGCCCTAGCTGAAACCAGGATATGCACAGGGCCATAAATGTGCAATGCTAAGGCAAAGGCAAAGGCAAGTGTACGTGGTTCAAAATAAAAACTACCACAGATGAGTTTGATCTTGTGTGATCGCTAGATTTTAGACATGTGCTAGTTCAAGTCTCTGTGATACCATGCATTTATCTTTTATTCAGTTGGTCTAAGAGGAATCAAGTCCTTACGACATCTACCTTATGCACAACGATTGAAACAACGGTACCGTTATACGATACTAGTTTAAAAACTTATGGGGGATTGTTGGATATTTTTGGTCAAAACCGCTTTCCAAAAATAAGTTTTCAAACTATGTATTTATTAACTACTGATATTTTTTAGAAATCCTTAGTAGCATAGCGAAAAGTTTAAGTTTTGATATCTCAAAGGTCATGTGTTCAAGGCTTGCCAAAGGCGAGTCAAGAATTATTTTTATTTAATTAATTCCTCATAAGTTCTAGTGGGTCGTGAGTCGTGGGTTGTGGGTCGTGGACCATGGGTCGTAGGCTCGTGAGCCGTGGGCTAATAGGTCGGGGATCGGGACTAATCTGGCTGAGGCGCTAAGTGGCGCTTTGTTAGGTGCACTTTACACTTTAGTCTGCTTCGCAGCATGCTGACGAGCCTCACGTTCGCATGAGGGTATGACCCTCGTGTTCACAAGAGGGAACGCGACCCTCGCGTTTGTGCGAGACTGGATGTGACCCTCGTGTTGCGTAGGATCATGACCCTCGCAATCAAACGTTATTACATGCAGTACTTACAACATTTATATTATTTGCCATCACAAATATAATTATCATAATTGCCATTATGTTTGTAATGGTCAAATTAAATGTGGGTGACCTTTGAACTGGTCTTAGAGGCCTATATATATTGTCTCTTGGGGAGCTCTTGGATACAAAAGATAAAAAAAGAGATATGAAAAATACACAAATGTTTTGTGCTGTTGTACTGCTGCTGCAAAGTCTGAAAGTGTGAAAGTTTTAGTTTGTACCCGAAGGAATATAGCTCTGAACTAAAAGGTCTTTATAGATCAAAAGATATTTACCTGAATCAAAAGGTTATTAAACTAAAAGATTTTAACAGATCGAGGAGGTCTCTGCCTGAACCATAATATTTTAACAGATCGAGGAGATCTTTGCCTTGACCGAAAGGTCATATAGATCAAGGAGATCTTAACAGTACTGGGTCGGTGCAGACCAGAGTACTGTACTACTGTTCCTAAAAGTAGTTTGACCTTGTGATCCTTGCACTGGAGTAGGCTAAATATTGCTTTAAGCATAACGTTTCATAAACGCACATCAGCTAAACTTAAAAAAAAATTACAGCATTCCAGTTCTCACTGTTTTATAACAGATTTAGCCACAGACGCTAACATCTTCATGTATTGGATACCTAAAAAATATATTAGCAAGTTCGAAAATATTCTGGTTAGATTTACGTATGATCATAATACTTCAAATCTATTTGGGTCAAAAGTCACTATTTTCATTGTTGTAGGCGTCTAAAAATGCATGTAGATGTCCGTACGTAGCTCGAGATGAAGAGAAAATGATGAACGTCATCATTCGAGTCAAGAAGGATTATCTGAATGACACGCACACATCAATCAACACGCGCGCAACAGTCAACTCCAAGTGATCGAACGCGCTCATCAATCAGCTCGCACTCATCAATCAGCGAAGCGTACAAGTCAACAAGATGATCAAATACGCAAAACAACAGAAAATACAAGTCTCGTAAAATCAAAAAACACCAAAAAATTTTAGCCAAGGCCAAACTTCCCGCGCAAGCGCGGGCTCGACGAGCCGACCACACCTGCAGCGGGTCGCGGCACGACCGACCCGCGCCCCCCGCGGGTCACCAGTGCCCGTCGTGATGTTTTGATCCCCAAATATGTTTTCGACGGTTTTGAGTGGTTTTCTTAGGATTTATCTGTTCCAGGGGTTCCCAACTGATTTGATATCATCCACAAACATGGTTAGACCATTATTGACTGAATATAATGCCAAATCATTTATTATCATCTAAATCCCTCCAATCGAATCTTATAAATACAGGCCTAGGGGCTCATTTCACAGAGGTGGAATATTATCAAGACGAGGAGGTGCTGCCGGATTGAGAAGTCAAAGGAGCACGAATTTTAGAGGAGGCTAACTGATCTTGGTAAAGTTCTTCAGCATAAAGAGGGAGAGTTCGAGAGATTTGAAGCCCCGTCTATCCGTTCCTCGAGATTAGGCTTGGTCTTAATCTCGAGAAGAGCTACTGATTTTGCTTGGTCGATTTTAGAGCTTCAAGCAAATACTTCCTTGGTGAAGTAGGAGCTTTGTCAATTTTCTATCAACCAGATCTGATTCGCGACGGTCCACAGATATCAACGTCCCTAGCACAGGTAAAGATCACACGCAAACAACAGGCGATAAACATCTGTTGTGTGTTGTTTGAGAAAGTTATAATTTTTATTTTCATTGTATAAGGAGATCTTATAAAATGATCAACTTTTTATTCAAGTTTATTGTAACGATTAAAGTTGTAATAGATTGAAGGCAATGAAATCAACTTTTGACCTAAACACGTTGGCAACCACAGTGGGAGCCAATAGCCTTTCTGCGAAGGCTGATGTGTCACAACCTCAGGTCTGGATTCCGGTTGAAGAAGAGGTCGAGTACGAGTTCGACCAACAAAAGTTCGAGGAGTATCTATCGTTCTCCTCCTCTAGATCCTCCTCCACTCGCAAGCGTAGGAAAATCAACGCTCCCGTTGCTACTGTAGCGGCACCTTGCAATGCCTCTCTGACCTTCAATAAGACCGGATCTACGGATCTTGACTCCTCCTCAATCAAGGAGTTGAGTACTGAAGGCGCGCCAATCTTATCGAAGAGGGCACGTCAAAGGTAACGTCAATGCCTCGTGTGCCAGCTCGCCAAAGCTTTGGAGCTAATCGACGGGATCTGTTACAAGTCAGATTTAAAGTTTAGGAAGCGTCAAACGCCCTAACAGTGAGCAAACGTCCCCTCCTCCAAATCATCAACAAGCGAATGGATCCAAGTCAAAAGGATCCGTTCAACTCTTGAGGAGTGAATCCAGAAGTGCCGTGCAGTACTTGTGCACGCGTAAATTCTTGTGCAAAAGGTACAAAAGATGCAGAAGAAGGACATAGCTAAGAAACAACCAAGACTGCATTAAACTTGGAGGCCAAAGTCTAAGACAGTGGCCGAAAAGATCAAAAATTACGGGTCACTCAAATCTGACCCTCCAAGCCGCGGGTCACTCAAGTCTGACCCTCCAAGCCGCGGGTCACACAAGTCTGACCCTCCAGCCCACGGGTCACCCAAGTCTGACCCTCCTTGTCGTGGGTCTCCCAAGTCTGACCCTCCAGCCCACGGGTCACCCAAGTCGAACCCTCTATGCCGCGGGTCTTACAAGTCTGACCCTCCAGCCCGCGGGTCACCCAAGTTTAATCCTCTATGCCACAGGTCACCTAAGTCTGACCCTCTAACCCACGAGTCACCCAAGTCTGACCCGCGCCAGGGTCAAGACAGGAGATATTCTGCACCTGTTCCATCGAGTTTCGTCCTTACTTTAATTGATCCCGCACCTCCGGTGGAGCCCCACGACAGCATGGATTTATCCCTGTTAAAGAATGCTTAGGCCCGTTGAATGAACTGGGGGTCATAATCGTCCTCCTAAGCAGTGGAAGAGACCGCATGGTGGGAAAATCCCCGTAACCGACCACATGGGATTGCGTGTTGAAATCTAGGAGCCCGTTGAGTTCCCGCGCTTATGAGAGCGTAGATCTAAACGTGTGACTCTCAAACACACTGACAGAGTGTTATGTCCCCAGTGTTGGCCTTCTTGTTTTGATGATGCTTAACAAATAATTTACTTATAATATTGTTTGTCTAGTGTTTGTGTTTTCATATTTATTCTAGGCAAACAACGAGTTGAAGGTTGGATGGATTGCGCCACAACGATCATATCCAATGAAGGTTGGCGGAATTGTGGAGTGAAGCCTACGCAATTCAAAGTTAAAGATCAAGTTCAAGCTTCATCCGCAAGTGTACCAAGTCGAGCTTATTGAAGATTAAGATCTAGCTTGGGTAACTTAGTTTAGGTTTTATATTATGTGTGTTAAGTACCTTAAGCTCAATATCATATACACACACGTATTTGGTTTCTTTGTATATATATAGTTATATATATACATGCATGGTTTTGGGGTTTTCATGTTTACAAATATGAAATTATATATTTCATATTTATTATTGTGATTTGGTTTAACTACTTAGATATGAAACAAATATATTTTCATATACATACTCATATGTTTTATTTTCTATTGTATTTGTAAAAATATTATATTCTTAGTTTTTGGACTTAACAATAATTATATACATATTTTATTAAGTTTACATAATTATTGTGCAAAGTTTTAAAACATGGTTTAGCCAAAAATGTCAAAATTCACATGTTTACATTTTCATGTTTTGGCCTATTTTGTAAAATAATGATATTTTTCATTTGGGGGGTCCTTTTTAGAAACCAGTCATTGTAACATGTTTATTATCATGTCTACAATTATTCTCCAAAGTTTTACATTTTTTGGAATTTATTTGATATTTTTAAACAGTGTTTTAAGATCAGAAAACAACTTTCAAAAACCTGATTTCTTGTATCAGTTCACGGTCGACCACCACGGTCGACCGCGCTTGTGTTCTTTTCTGAGTAGGCAGCAGAGACTTTTACAGTCGACCGCCACGGTCGACCGCCAGCTCAAATTTTCCCACGATCGATAGTCACGGTTGCTTGCCAAAGTCTCTGAAAGTTTTCTAAGGTTCTGTAGTGCCTCGCGGTCGACCGCGAGAATTTCACGGTCGACCGTCGATAGCACAACGGCTATATTGGATACAAAATCTGTTTCCTATTTTTCTGGGATTTTTGTTGTTTTGTTTGGGGTTTTAGCTGTTGGTTTATCTTCCTATATAAACCCCTCAACCCCTCTTCTATCAGTAACCCAATGGAAAGTTTTAAAGAAGTTTAAAAGAGTTTTAACAAGGGTTTTTAATTGGGTTCAAAGTCTGTTTGGTTTGAAGATTGTTTTACAAGTGGAGAAGATCATTTATAGTGTTTGAACTTCATTTCAATCCACCTCTCCATCTTGTTTTTCAGAGAAGAAATTCTAAACTCTATTTCTAGCTATTTATTCTTTTGTTCATAATTTCTATATGCTAGATTTTAATTGAGTTTAGTTGATTTGATTTCACTCGTTATTTACACACACCCACATTGAGCTTATTGTATTTTCATACATAGTATATTTGGGTTGGTGAGAGTTGTAACAATTGAGTGTAAGCTTTTATTGTGTTCTCATCCATATTAGAGAACAATCATTTATTGCAATTATGCTTATTGTGAGAATCACTTTGTAATACACTTGTACACCGAGAAAAGTGTGTGGTGAGAGTCGGGGATCGTCCCAAGAGGAGTGGCGTCGGTTGACCAACCTAGGGAGAGGTGGTATCCGAGTACTTGAGGGAGACACGTCTAGGTTCCTACACTTAGTGTGTAAAGTGTGATTGCATAGTGTTGGTTGTGTGAGAGTTTTCGGTAAGCTTGTAAACCGAGTGTGTAGAAGTTTCGGCTTCCAAACCGGATTGTGATAGTGGATACCTCCTCGAGGTGAGGAGCGGGGACGTAGGTTGTGGTGACCGAACCTCGTAAACATATCGTGTGTTTGTGTTTTGTTTAGCGTATATTTCACTTGTGCTTATTCAAATCATTCTTGCAAGAACAAATTAATCAATATAATTTTAATTGGAATTTAATTGGGATTAGATTAGCATAAGACCCTAATCACCCCCCCCTCTAGGGTCTAACATTTGGTATCAGAGCTTGGTGCTCTTTGATTTAAGATCTAATTGCCTTGAGTTAATGATCCAAGTTATCTTTTTGTGCTAATCCAATTTTTAATTTTTGTATCTTGCTTGCATATATATATTATGGATATGAACGATGCATCTTGTTTAGGTTATGCCATCAATATTGCTCGTAGATTAGATAATTTTTCCCATGCCCGATGGTGTGTTAGATTTAAACTTTTTGTTCAATCTAAACACTTTGATTTATGAAAAATTATAGATGATGCTTATATTGTGCCCACTACGGAGAAATCCAAGTGGAATAAAAATAATCATCGCATGTTTATAATGAACAATATTTTTTTAGAATATTTGCTAAATGCTCTTGATTCATCTATGTCTAACAAGTTTGTTCATTTTGATAGTGTTTATACCTTATGGAAATTTATTAAAGCACATCAAGGGGACTTGGAGGCGATCCAACAAGCTTTGGCGGATCCGGCTTCAAGTTCATATGGAGCATCATGCACACGGCCACTAGGCGATAGCCCTAGTGAGGTTTGCGAGTTTGAATCTATTAATGATTTACCTAATGATGAACTTGCTTGTGCTAGTGAAAAATTATTGCATGCCTTTAACAAATTGCAAAATGATTTTATTGAGTTAAAAAGTAAGCATGAAGATTTAAAATCCGATCATGAGAAGTTAGCTTTCAAATTTGATATCATTTCTCAAGAAAGTATTGTCCTTCAAGAAAACAATGATATGTTAAATTTAGAAAATAAAAATTTAAAATTGGATATTGCTAACTTGACTCATGACAAAAATAATGCCATGTTAGAAGTAGTAACTTGACTCATGACAAAAATAATGCCATGTTAGAAGTAGAGAACATACAAAATGATACTGCTTCCTTTATAAATTGTTAGAAGTAGAGAACATACAAAATGATACTGCTTCCTTTATAAATGACTATTTATATTCTACTTCTAAAAATGTATATGTGCCTAAAAATAAAGATTTGAATCTTATGAATAATCGCATTTTATCTTTAGATTCAACTTTGAAAATATGCTTTGATAATCATAAGAGGCTTATGGATATGTGTGCCAAGTCTAAGAAATCATCCACTCATCATGCACACATATATAGCAAAGTTTACAAGTGCTCTATTTGCGGCCGTAAAGACCATCTAGCTAAATTTTGCTATGATGCACACAAACATAAAAATGTCAATGCCCCTTATGCATCTCATGTAGCTTCTTCATCACATGTACACACACATGCACTCATTGTTCATCATAAGCATGCTCATGTGTATAGATGTGATCATTGTGGTCGTTTTGGTCATTTGGCCGAATATTATTTTGATTTGAAAAAAAAATCATGTTTGCCAAATGTTTCTAGTAAACCACATGTTTTTAAATGTGATGTTTGTGGTAGATTTGGCCATTTGACGAAGTTTTGTTATAATTTGAAAAAATACTCAAACTTGCCAAATTTCTCAAGTAAACCACCTTTGTTTAATGATGTTTCTCATTTGCAATATAATTTAAAAGAAAAATCTTTATTTGCAAATGATTCCCGTGCACGAGCTAAAGGTCCACAAAAACAAATGGATCTCTTTTATTGCACAAATTGCAATCGGAAGGGTCATTTGTAAAATTATTATTTTGACCGTGCTAGTGCACCATATGCGCCCAAGAGGGTTCATAACCCTAGGGCTTTGAGCTTAAATGATAGGGGTCATGTCCCTAACCAATTCGGCACCAAGAATGCTTGGGTGCCAAAATAATTTTTTCAAAAATTTTAGTGTTATTATTTTTTTTGGTTTTGAAAAATTATACTTTAAACTTTTGAACATGAAAACAATTTTTTTTCATTGATCAAATTCTTTTGTTTTTATGATTATTGGTTTTGTTTTGATGAGAGGTTTGTACTTATATAACCCTCCGGATTTATTGGGTGTTTATTCCCAAATCTTGTTTACCGGGTGCTAAAATGTTTATATGGGTTGATACTAGCTCAAGAGCTAGATATAGTTGTCTCTCTTGATTTTTGAATCAATGATGATTTGACTTTACGTTTTTGGATTTAAATCTTGATTTATGATTTCATTAATTAATTTGTTTTCATTTGAAAACTTTTTGCATGTTTCTCATGTTCCTCTTCTTTTGATTTCATAAATCTATGTTTATACACTATGATTTTTATGCTTAAGAAATGAGACACTATGTTCACTTTGATATATTTATATATGTTCTCATTGTCTTTATGCATGTGAGTTGTGTTTAGCATATTTTCCATCTATGCTTGCTCACATGTTTTACCTTGATCTTTATTGCATATATTTTACATGAGGCATTTTGATAGGGGGAGCAATCCCTATATTTCTTTTATGTGGTATACTCACCCATGCATATTGATAGGGGGAGCTTTCGCTCTCTTCATTCCTTTGTCCCCTTTTTGATGTTGTCAAAGGGGGAGAAATATTATGAGTATATTCTTTCTTATTTATATGCATGATATATTATACTTTGTATATTTATTTCCTTCCATGCATATATCCTTTTTGTAAATTGTTTGTCATCATTAAAAAGGGGGAGATTGTTGGCCTTCTTGTTTTGATAATACTTAACAAACAATTTACTTCTAATGTTATTTGTCTAGTGTTTGTGTTTTCATATTTATTCTAGGCAAACAACGAGTTGGAGGTTGAATGGATTACGCCACAACGATCATATCCAATTGAGGTTGGCGGAATTATGGAGTGAAGCCTACGCAATTCAAAGTTAAAGATCAAGTTCAAGCTTCATCCGCATGTGTACCAAGTTGAGCTACAATGAAGATCAAGATCAAGCTTGGGTAACTAGTTTAGGATTTATATTATGTGTGTTAATATAGTTATATATATACATGCATGGTTTTGGGTTTTCATGTTTACAAATATGAAATTACATATTTCATATTTATTATTGTGATTTGGTTTAACTACTTAGATATGAAACAAATATATTTTCATATACATACTTATATGTTTCATTTTCTATTGTATTTGTAAAAATATTGTATTCTTAGTTTTTGGACTTAATAATAATCATATACATATTTTATTAAGTTTACATAATCATTGTGTAAAGTTTCAAAACATGGTTTAGCCAAAAATGTCAAAATTCACATGTTTACATTTTCATGTTTTGGCCTATTTTATAAAATGATGATATTTTTCAAAATGTCAAAATTCACATGTTTACATTTTCATGTTTTGGCCTATTTTATAAAATGATGATATTTTTCATTTGGGAAGTCCTTTTTGGAAACCAGTCATTGTAGCATGTTTATTATCATGTCTATAATTATTTTCCAAAGTTTTACATTTTTTAGAATTTATTTGATATTTTTAAATAGTATTTTAAGATCAGAAAACAACTTTCAAAAACCTGATTTCTTGTATCAGTTCACGGTCGATCGCCACGGTCGACCGCGCTTGTGTTCTTTTCTGAGTAGGTAGTAGAGACTTTCACGGTCGACCGCCATGATGGACCGTCAGTTCAAATTTTCCCACGGACGACCGTCACGGTCGACCGTCACGGTCGACCGCCAAAGTCTCTGAAAGTTTTCTAAGGTTCTGTAGTGCCTCGCAATAGCCCAACGGCTATATTGGGTACAGAATCTGTTTCTTGTTTTTCTGGGATTTTTGTTGTTTTGTTTGGGGTTTTAGCTCTTGGTTTCTCTTCCTATATAAACCCCTCAACCCCTCTTCTATCAGTAACCCAATGGAAAGTTTTAAAGAAGTTTAAAAGAGTTTTAACAAGGGTTTTTAGTTGGGTTCAAAGTCTGTTTGGTTTGAAGATTGTTTTACAAGTGGAGAAGATCATTTACATTGTTTGAACTTCATTTCAATCCACCTCTCCATCTTGTTTTTTAGAGAAGAAATTCTAAACTCTATTTCTAGCTATTTATTCTTTTGTTCATAATTTCTATATGCTAGATTTTAATTGAGTTTAGTTGATTTGATTTCACTCATTGTTTACACACACCCACATTGAGCTTATTGTATTTTCATACATAGTATATTTGGGTTGATGAGAGTTATAACAATTGAGTGTGAGCTTTTATTGTGTTCTCATCCATATTAGAGAACAATAATTTATTGCAATTGTGCTTATTGTGAGAATCACTTTGTAATACACTTGTACACCGAGAGAAGTGTGTGGTGAGAGTCGGGGATCGTCCCAAGAGGAGTGACGTCGGTTGACCAACCTATGGAGAGGTGGTATCCGAGCACTTGAGGGAGACACGTATAGGTTCCTACACTTAGTGTGTAAAGTATGATTGCATAGTCTTGGTTGTGTGAGAGTTTTTGGTAAGCTTGCAAACCGAGTGTGTACAAGTTTCGGCTTCCAAACCGGATTGTGATAGTGGATATCTCCTCAAGGTGAAGAGCGGGGACGTAGGTCATGGTGACCGAACCTCGTAAACATATCGTGTGTTTGTGTTTTATTTAGCGTATATTTTACTTATGCTTATTCATATCATTCTTGTAAGAACAAATTAATTAATATAATTTTAATTGGAATTTAATTAGGATTAGATTAGCATAAGACCCTAATCACCCACCTCTAGGGTCTAACACCCAGAATGAAACGTATTCGTCTGATGACGACGTTACACCTAGGGATTCGTGCTAACACACGATGTATTGCTCCGGTCATCAGACCGACGAGTTGTACTATCAGGTTAGGGGTACGAACAAGTCTCGAAAAAGAAGTACCCGGGAGATAGATTGTCACTATCTGTGTGTCAGACTTATTAGGATAGTATTATCAGCATGTAGTTGTCGCAAGACCGCTCCGCAGAGGGTCTCGGTATTCGAGAGGATCTCTAGCGAAATGGCTAAGTCCAAGCCGAGGCGTTTCCACAAGAAATGATCAACCGAACTTCCAAAAGTCATGGTTAATATGGTCGATAAGAGAAATTCGACTCGACCTTCTAGTTCTGACCCGCTCATATCGCATTGTCTAATCCAGTTGCGACCACGAACTATTAGACAAAGAGATTATCAGAGAATGCAAAGGGGATTATCCTCGGATGATGAAGTATCAGATGCCAACTCTGCAGTCGCCTCTAACAAAATAGTATCTAGCCCAAGACAATCCCATGAAGTGTTTATGATTAACACTGAGGAAGTAGTCAAAATGGTTGAGGATGCTCTAGCCAAGCAGAAGCAAGCATTCAAAATCGAAATGGAAATGTCTATGCTACGGATGAGGGAGGAGCATGACCAACAGATCCGAGCCTTGTCGAATCAGATAGGTGAATCCAGTCGTCACAACAATGTTAGCCAAGCAGCTAGTGATTCAGATGAGGATGAACACCTTAATGCTGATAACTCTCTCGTTGACCAAAACGCTAGGGGTGGTCCCACTAAGAATAACGACACCGGGGGTGGTCCCACCAATGATGACAACACTAGGAGTGGCCCTGTTGTTCCTCCTCAAAATTGACCAAGGAAAGATACGAGCGATGATGAAAAGATGAAAGACCTCGAGAGCAAAGTTAACGCTCTGATGTCTGCTCGAGAGGTAAAGAGGACCGGTATTCCGTGTCCTTACCCAAGAGAGTGGGAGTCGATCCTATACCCGACGAAGTTCAACTTGATCAACTTCATGTCGTTCGACGGGAAGGTTCACCTACTCAGCATTTGATCTACTTCAAGTCCCACTTGGGTATGATCTCCGACAATAAAGCATTGATGGTTCGATCATTTGTTGGTACCCTTCGCGAGCCTACCTTCGATTGGTACCACCGTCTCAAGTCTGGAAGTATCAACAACTAGAAAGACCTGGAGAGCCTGTTCCTCACTCACTTCTTTGATAATGATGCTGAGGTGTCAACCAGGACACTCTTCGATGAGAAACAAGAAGATGATGAGATGGTCGATGACTTCGTCAAGCGCTTCCGGAATAAGGCGATGAACTGCCAAGATCCGATCACAGAGGACTTCATCCTTCAAACCTGTCACAACAATCTCTCTTTGGACGTGTTGGAAGTTATGGGAGTGACACCCTTCAACACCTGAAAAGAGTTGAAAGTGCACGGAGAGCAGGCCGGACGCTTCCTTAGAAGGAAGCAAGCCGAGAGAAGCCAACCGATGGCTAATCCTCTGAACTCAAGTTTCGTCTCCCATGGTAAGGGGAAGGCACCTGGAGCAATTATTGATGTTAATCAGACGTCAGAACAACAACCCCGGAGATAGAGAAATACTTCGGGTCCGAAACTCCAAAAAGAATACTCCTTCAAGGACGAAGATGTTCCAGCCATTTTCGAGTCCCTCTTTGAAAATAACAAGATCAAGCGACCACCTATCACGAATAAGGAGGAAGCTGATAATACTGCGGATCCAAAGTATTATGCATACCACAGGAGGATCCTTCATCCTACCAAGGTTTGTTTTGCTCTCAAAAATAGCATCCAAACCTTGGTTGAAGCCGGTGTCATAACGTTAGGATAAGCCAAATGAGAACGACAACACTCTGAAGAGTATACGAGTATAAACTGCTTCTCGATCCTCCAACAGATGCATGAGGTTAAACTGCTCTCTACATACTCCAATAGGTATATGAGTCTAAACTGTTTCCTACCTTTGACGGGAAGTTCCTGGAGAATTTTATACATAATATTCTTAAGGATAACTCGATCATGTAACTGAGTTCAATATCAGACCTAATTTCGTGAAGGAAGCTGGGGGTGGATGATTCATATAACGGGAAGTTCCTAAAAGATTTCTATATAGTGTATTCTTAGGGATAACCCGGTCACTACAAAAAGGTGATGAATAAGAAACTCCCACTCAAACTCCCTCTACGTCTGTGCACTCAACACTCCCATTGTTAGAGTTTGGACATAGTATTCAAAATTTTAATCTCCTGATTGTTGACAATTGTCAAACCCTTCCGTGTTAAGTATTTGTCACTTAACACTAGGAACCCCCTTTGAGTGATTTGCACGAATCAACGCTCTCACTGTAATTTGTACTCCCACTCTCACTGTTCACTTGGTCAAACCTTCTTACAGTTAGGACCACAAAACCAAAATCCCCTCTCGATTCCTCTAATGAATGCGAGGTCCACAAATCGAGCGATCAAACCTTCCTACAGTTAAGATCGTCTCAAACCTTTCACTTGGTCAAACCTTCCTACAGTTAGGACTATAAAACCAAAATCCCCTCTCGATTCCTTCCATGAACGAGAGGTCCACTTTCAAATCGAGTGATCAAACCTTCCTACAGTTAGGGTCACCTCAAACTCCCGTTTGGTCAAACCTTCCTATAGTTAGGGCCAAAACCATAATTCATTCTCGATAAACGAGAAATTCATCGTTAGTTCGGTAATCAAACCTTTCGACATTTAGGACTATCCGGATCTATTCGATTCTCAGAGTGGAGATCCCACTCTTAGTTTCACCTTTCCAGATTCTTGAAGTAGAGATCCTACTTTGAGTTTCCTTTGGCAACTGGAGATAGAATATAAAATTCTTCCTCTTCAGCTTTGGGAGATAGAATATAAAATTCTTCCTCTCCCGCATCGGATTCGTCTTTGCCACAAGAGAAGACATAATATTTCAACATTATAACTCCCAAAATTCGTGCTTCACACGCACGGGGGATTTTATCCCGAAGCCTAAGTAGGGATTAGTCATCGTCTAACACGCGTTACCGGTTTAGTCTTTCACCGATTAAAGAAGACACCAGAATCCAAATATGGGGACTTTTATCCCGAAACCTAAATAGGGATAAGTTAGCACCTAACACGCGTTGCCGGTTTAGTCTTTCACCGATTAAAAAAAACACCATAATCCAAGTCTAGGGAATTTTATCTTGAAGCCTAAGAAGGGATAAGTCAGCGCCTAACACGTGTTGTCGATTAGTCTTTTGCCGTAAAAAGGATAAAAACCCACATATTCAACATTATGGCAGGTTGTTATTCATAACACCAAAATCCACACCTTACACGCACAGGGAACTTTATGTCGACTCCTAAATAGAGATAAGCCTATGCCTAACACGCGTTGCCGGTTTAGTCTTTCACCGATTGAAGAAGACACCAGAATCCGAGTCTGGGGATTTTTATCCTAAATCCTAAGTAAGGATGAGTCAGCGCCTAAAACGCGTTACCGGGTAGTCTATTCCCGTAAGAAAGACAAAGTCTATGTATTCAATATCGTAGCACTAAGAGAGTTAACTCTCTTAGCATAACGTTACATGCAGAACAGACTTAAACAATCTGCATGCTAGCCCAACTCGAACGGTAGTCGATAAAGGCGCGTTAAATCCGTTGAAGATTGAGGGTTTGCTAAAAATCCTAAGTCTACGTCTAACACATGTCGCCGGGTAGTCTATTCCCATAAGAAAGATGAAGTCTACGTATTCAATATCATAGCACTAAGGGAGTTAACTCTCTTAACACAACGTTACATGCGGAATGGACTTAAACAATCCGCATGCTAGCCCGACTCAAACGGTAGTCGGTAAAGGCTCATCAAACCCGTTAAGGGCTGAGGGTTTACCAAAAATCCTATAAAGTGTGAGAGTCATTGACGCACCAGCTTCATTAGTTGGTCTCATGGCTTAAGGATCCAATAACTTCAGAATAAGAACCATACATGCAGATGAATAAGCTTTAATAGTTGGTCTTGCAGCTCTGACATTTAGGACCGCCACGCTCCAACACCTTAAGAGCTTAAATTGTGTAGACTCCAGCAAACATACGAGTATAAACTATGTTAATATCAGTCAACGTGTTACAGTAAAGGTTAACGCTGGTCAACGCGCTACGGTAAAGGTCGATGTCGGTCAACACATTAGTAATTTTACCAAAATAATGCAAAGAATGATTCAAGGAAGTTCGATCACATTCAGATATGAATTTCTGATGAAGATAACCAGTTCAAAGTCAACTCAATGACACGAGCTAAATTCAAAAACTTAAGCATCAACTTCAGTTCAAGATTTCAACAACGGCCAGACGATAAATGCAGCGCCAGAAGAACTTTATCTATTCGACAAAGCACTGAATAGACTGAAGGCTAAAAAAGTTAAGAATTGAAGCAGTTCACAGGTCCCTCTACGAGATTGAGGAAATGGTCTATCTTATCCAAAGCATTCCAGACTCTTCTATAAAAGAATGAGTCTGAAATACTTTGGAGGGGGTATCTGTAGGTGTCTAAAAATGCCTGTAGATATCCACACGCAGCTCGAGATGAAGAGAAGATGATGAACGTCATCATTCGAGTCAAGAAGGATTATCCGAGTGACACGCGCACGTCAATCAACACGTGCACGACAGTCAACTCTAGTGATCGAATGCGCTCGTCAATCAGCTCGTGCTCATTAATCAGCGAAGCATACAAGTCAATAAAAAGATGATCAAATATACAAAATGGCACAAAATACAAGTCCCGGAAAATCAGAAAACACCAAAAAAGTTCAGTCAATGCCAAACTTCCTGCGCAAGCGCGGGTCGGATGCAGCCGACCCGTGCCCGTGCAGGTCGGACACATCTGACCCGCGCTCGCGCAGGTCGGCCATGGCCGACCTGTGCCCCCCGTGGGTCAACAGTGCCTGTCACGCTGTTTTGATCCCCAAACATGTTTTTGACGGTTTTAAGCGGTTTTCTTGGGATTTATCTGTTCCAGGGGTTCCCAACTGATTTGATATCATCCACAAACGTGGTTAGGCCATTATTGACTAAATATAAGGCTAAATCGATCATTCTCATCCAAATCCCCCTAACCGAAGCCTATAAATACAGGCCTAGGGGCTCATTTCAAAGAGGCGGAATATTATCAAGATGAGAAGGTGCTGTCGGATTGAGGAGTCAAAGGAGCATGAATTTCAAAGGAGGCTAACTGATCTCGGTGAAGTTCTTCAGCATAAAGAGGGAGAGTTCGAGAGATCTGAAGCCCCGTCCGTCCGTTCATCAAGATTAGGCTTAGTCTTAATCTTGAGAAGAGCTACTGATTTCACTTGGTCGATTTCAGAGTTTCAAGCGAATACTTCATTGGTAAAGTAGAAGCTCTGTCAATTTTCTGTCAACCGGATCTGATCCGCGGCGGTCCATGGATATCAACGTCCCCGGCACAGGCAAAGATCCTACGCAAACAATAGGCGATAAACATTTGTTGTGTGTTGTTTGAGAAAGTTATAATTTTTATTTTCATTGTGTAAGGAGATCTTATAAAAAGATCAACTTTTTATTCGAGTTTATTGTAACATTTTTATTTTCATTGTGTAAGGAGATCTTATAAAAAGATCAACTTTTTATTCGAGTTTATTGTAACGATTAAAGTTGTAATCTTATAAAAAGATCAACTTTTTATTCGAGTTTATTGTAACGATTAAAGTTGTAATAGATTTAAGGCAATGAAACCAACTTTTGACCCAAACAATTATCATCAAATCTATTACAACTTTGATCATTATAATAAACTCAAATAAACGAGAAAAATCAATCTTTTTATAAGATTTTCTTATACAATAAAAATACAAAAAGTACAACTCTTGTCAAACAACGCAACAGACGTTTATCACCCGCTGCTTGCGTGGGAACTTCGTCTGTGCCGGGGATGTTAATATCCATGGATCACCGCGGATCAGATCCGATTGACAGATTAAGTTAATCAAAGCCCTTACTTCATGAAGGAAGTAAACGTTGCAGTGGTAATTCCGACCAAGCGAGATTACGGGTCTTCTCGAGATTAAAACTAAGATTAAATCCAGAGGAATAGGGGACGGGTCTCAGATCTCTTGAACTCTACTCTTTATGCACATGAACTCGCTAAGATCTGCTAACCCTCGTTATAAATTCATGGCTTCACTCTCTAACTCGATAGCGTTTTTCCCTCTTGATCTCCGTCCCTGTGAAATGAGCCCCTAGGCCTGTATTTATAGGCTTCGGTTAGGGGGTATTTAGATAAAAATGAGTGATTTGGTCTTATCTTCAGTTAATAACGGTCTAACCATATTTATGAATGATATCAAGTAATTTGGGAACCCCTGGAATAGATAAATCCTGAGAAAACCGCTTAAAACCGTCGAAAACGCGTTTGGAGATCAAAACAGCACGACGAGCCCTGCTGACCTGCAGGGGGCGCGGGTCAGCACGGTCTGACCCGCACGGCTACGGCTTTTTCATTTTGTTTATTCGGTCGTCTTGTTAACTTGTACGCTTCGCTAACTTGCTTCATGCACTCGTTAGCTTCTTTACGATATTCGGAGCTGACCGACAAGTACGTCGTGCACTTTGGATCTGATCGACAAGCGCGGCAGGCACTTTGGATCTAACTGATGTGCACGAGCTGACTGGCAAGCGCGTGTTGATTGACGTACGTGAGCTGACTGTTGAGCGCGTTCGGTCACTTGGAGCTGATCGAGGAGCGCGTTCGGTCACTTGGTGCTGACCGATGAACGCGGGCCACTCAGATAATCCTTCTTGACTCGGATGATGACGTTCATTATCTTCTTTTCATCTCGACTTTCGTGCGGACATCTATAGGCATTTTTAGACGCCTATAGATACCCCCTCCAAAGTATTTCAGACTCATTCTTTTATAGAAGAGTCTGGAATGTTTTGGATAAGATAGGTCCTTTCCTCAATCTCGTAGAGGGACCTGTGAACTACTTTAATTCTTAACTTCTTCATGCTTCAGTCTATTTAGTATTTTGTCGAATAGCTGAAGTTCTTCCGGCATTATGTTTATCGTCTGACCGTTTGTCGAAATCTTGAACTGAAATTGATGCGTAAGTTTCTGAACTTAGCTCGTGTCATTGAGTTGATGTTGAACTGATCGTCTTTGTCGGAGATTTATATCTGGATCGCAATTGAACTCCCTAGAATCATCCTTTATTCCTTATTTTGACAAAATTATTAATGGATTGACCGGCATCGACCTTTACTGTAATCGGCATTAACCTTTGTTGTAATACGCTGACCGGTGTTAACACAGTTTATACTTGTACGTTTGCTGGAGTTTACACAGTTTAAGCTCTTAAGACATTGGAGCGTGGCGGTCCCAAATGTCGGAGCTGCAGGACCAACTATTAAAGCTGATTCATCTATATGTATGAATCTTATCCTGAAGTTATTGGATCCTCAAGCCATGAGACCAACTAATGAAGCTGGTGCGTCAATGACTCTCACACTTTATAGGATTTTTGACAAACCCTTAGCCCTCAACGGGTTAGATGAGCTTTTACCGACTACCGTTTAAGTTGGGCTAGCATGCGGATTGTTTAAGTCTGTTCCGCATGTAATGTTGTGCTAAGAGAGTTAACTCCCTTAGTGCTACGATATTGAATATGTAGACTTCGTCTTTCTCATAGGAATAGACTATCCGGTAATGTGTGTTAGGCGCTGACTCATCATTACTTAGAATTCAGGGTAAAAGCCCCATACTCATATTCTGGTGTCTTCTTCAGTCGGTGAAAGACTAAACCGGCAACGCGTGTTAGGCATAGGCTTATCTCTATTTAGGAGTTGAGATAAAGTTCCCCGCACATGTAAGGCGTGGATTTTGATGTTATGAATAACAACCTGCCACAATGCTAAATATGTTGGTTTTTGTCCTTTTTACGGCAAAAGACTAACCGACAACGCGTGTTAGGCGCTGACTTATTCCTTCTTAGGCTTCGGGACAAAATTCCCCAGACTTGGATTCTGATATCTTTTTTAATTGGTGCAAGACTAAACCGGTAATGTGTGTTAGTCATTGACTTATCCCTACTTAGGATTCAAAATAAAATTCCCCGCGCGTGTGAAGCACGGATTATGGTGTTATTAATAACAACCTACCACAATGTCGAGTATGTGGACTTTTGTTCTTTTTACGGTCAAGAACTAACCGGCAACGCGTGTTAGGCGCTTATTTATCCCTACTTAGGCTTCGGGATAAAAGTCCCTATGCGTGTGAAGCGGGAGTTTGAGTAGGAGTTTCTTATTCATCACCTTCTTGCAGTGACCGGGTTATTCCTAAGAATACACTATATAGAATTCTTTCGGGAACTTCCCTTTACATGAATCATCCACCCCGATCTTCCTTTGTGAAACCGAGTCTAACATTGTACTTAGTTGGATGATCGTGTTATCCTTAAGAATACTAGGCATGACACTCTCCAGGAACATCCCATGAAAGAAAGAAAACAGTTTAGACTCATATACGTGTTAGAGTATTGAGAAGTAGTTTATACTCGTATACTCTTCGGAGTGTCAGAAGGAGCAGTTTATACTCTTGTACATGTTGGAGGATTGAGAAGCAATTTATACTCGTATACTCTTTGGAGTGTCAGAAAGAGCAGTTTATACTCTTATACTTGTCGGAGTCTTGCCGTTCTCATTTGGCTTATCCCAGCATTATGACACCGGCTTCAACCAAGGTTTGGATGCTATTTGTGAGAGTAATGCAAGTCTTGGTAGGATGAAGGATCCTCTTGTGGTACACACAGTACTTTGGATCCGTAATATTGTCAGCTTCCTCCTGATTTGCAATAGGTGGTAGCTTGATCTTGTTGTTCTCAAGGAGGGATTTGAAAATGGCTGGAACGTCTTCGTCCTTGAAGGAATACTATTTTTGGAGTTTCGGGTCCGAAGTATTTTGCTGTCTCTGGGGTTATTGTTGTGACGTCTGATTAACGTCAACAACTACTACAGGTGCCTTCCCCTTACTACGGGAGACGAAGCTTGAGTTCGGAGGCTTTTCTCGGCTTTCTTCCTTCTAAGGAAGCGTTCGACCTACTCTCCGCGTACTTTTAACTATTTCCAGGTGTTGGACGGTGCCACTCCCATAACTTCCAACACATCTAAAGAGAGGTTGTTGTGACAAGTTTGGAGGATGAAGTTCTCTGTGATCGGATCTTGGCAATTTATTACTTTATTCCAGAAGCACTTGATGAAGTCGTCGACCATCTCGTCGTCTTCCTGTTTCTCATCAAAGAGTATCTTGATTGACACTTTGGCGGCGTCATTAAAGAAATTACTGAGGAATGAGCTTTCCATGTCGTCCCAGTCGTTGATGCTTCCAGGCTTGAGATGACGGTACCAATCGAAGGCAGGCTCGCGAAGGGTGCCAATGAATGATTGGACCATCAATGCCTTATTGCCAGAGATCATGCCCAAGTGAGACTTAAAATAGATCAGATGCTGAGTGGACGAACCCTTCCCATCGAACGGCGTGAAGTTGATCAGGTTGAACTTCGTCGGGTATGTTATTGAGTCCCACTCTCTTGGGTAAGGACACAGAATACCTGTTTTCTTCACCTCTTGAGCAGATATCAAAGAGTTAATTTTGCTCTTGAGATCTTTCATCTTCTCGTCCTCGTCTGTATCATGCTTGGGACGATTTCTGAGAGGAACAACGCAGCCACCCCCAGTATTATCATCTTCGGTGGGACCACCCCCAGCGTCGTTATCCTTAGTGGGGCCACTCCTAGTGTTCTGGTCAATGGAAGGGTTATCAGCATTGAGATGTTCGTCCATGTCTGAATTGCTACCTGCTTGTTTAGTAATGTTGCGATGAATGGATTCACCTATTTGATTCGACAAGGCTCGGATCTGTTGGTCATGATCCTCCCTTATCCGCAGTATAAACATTTCCATTTTGAACTTGAAGTTCTCTTTTTGCTTAGCCAAGGCATCCTCGATGATTTTAGCCATTTGGTTTGTGTTGATCATAAATGCCTCGCGGGATTGTCCTGGGCTGGACACCGTATTGTCAGAAGCGACTGCAGAATTAGTATCTGACGTTTCATCATCCGAGGATAATCCTCTATTCATCCTCTGATAGTCCCTACATCTAATAGTTCCCACGCGTAACTGAGTTATATGTTGGGATACGTCCGAAAAATGATGGGGACTGAAACTTCGCATTGACTTCTCTTTATCGACCATATTGATAGTGACCTCTGGGAGTTCGTCGTCTTGCGAAGCTGATCTTTTTCAACAAAAACGCCTTGTCTTGAACTTGGACATTCTGGTGGAGATCCTTTCAAATACCGAGACCCTCCGTGAAGTGGTCTTGGGGGTAGCTACATGCTGATAATACTACCCTGATGAGTTTGGCACAGTGACAATGAAAGTCCATCTCCCGGGTATCTCTCTTTCGAGATATGTTCATACCACTAGCCTGATAGTATAACTCATTGGCATAATTACCGAAGCAACCTATCATATGTTGGCACGACTTTCTAGGTATAACGTCGTTGCCGTCAGACAAAAAAGTTTCCTTCTGGGGGTTCGACGTCTCGTTAGCGCTCTCAAGAGTCGCACGTTTTGAGCTATGCATTCGTGAGCATGGAACCTCAACGGGATCTTGGACAATGACTCGTAGTCCGAGGCGGTCAGTTATAGGATCTTTCCCATCATAGGAAGGCTCTAACTTGTTGCAAGGGCGAGTGCGACCCTAAGTTCGATGAGCTGCTCGGGGTTCATTCGACGTGCCCAAGCGTTCTTTGACTGGAGCTTTGCCTTGATTACCGTGTAAAGGAACAAGGCGGTCCGCCATTGCTTTCTTGCCTCTGAACAAGTCTACACTGCCACGAGGCTTCACTAGAAGTATTGGATCAATTAGAGCAGAGACGGAACTCGACGGAATTAGAAAAATAGGTGCAGAGTGTCTCCTGTCTCGACCCTGGCACGGGTCAGACCTTGGTGACCCACGGCTGGAAGAATCAGACCACCGGAGGTGCGGAACTCAATGGAATCGGAGAAACGGGCATATAACATCTTCTATCTTGGTCCTTGCGTGGGTCAGACCATGGTGACCCACGGCTGGGAGGGTTAGACTTGGGTGACCCGCGGCTGGGAGGGTCAGACTTGAGTGACCCGCGGATTGGAGGGTCAGACCTGAGTGACCCGTGGCTGGGAGTGTCAGACTTGAGTGACTCGTAATTTTTGATCTTTTCGGCTGTTATTTTTGTACTTTGGCCTCCAAGTTTGATGTAGTCTTGATTGTTTCTTGGCTATGTCATTCTTCTGCATCTTTTGTGCCTTTTGCATAAGAATTCGCACGTGCGCAAGCAGTGTGTGGTGCTTCTGGATGTGTTCTTCAAGGGTTGAATGGGTCCTTCTGACTTAGATCCATTCATTCGTTGAGGACTTGGAGGGTTGCTCATTCATCCACTATTGGGGCACTCGACGCTCCTTGAATTTCAGATCCGCTTTATAACGGATCCCTCTACAGGCTCCAAAACCTTGGCGAATTAGCGCGCGAGGCGTTGGCGTTGGCTCTAGCGAGCTCTCTTCGATAAAGTGGGCGTGGATCCAGCGGCTATCTCCTTGATTGAGGAGGAGTCCAGATATACAGATCCGACCTCGTTGGAGGCCGGAGGGGCGTTGTAAGGTGTGATTACAGCAGCAACGGGGGCGTTGATCTTCTTGCGCTTGCATGTAGAAAAGGATCTGGAGGAGGACGACGACAGATACTCCTCGAACTTCTGTTGGTCGAACTCGTACTCGACCTCTTCTTCAACCGGGATCCAGATCCATGGTTGCGACACACCAGCCTTCACAGAAAGGCTGTTGGCTCCCACTGTGGTCGCTAGCGTGTTTGGGTCAAAAGTCGCTGTTTTTATTATCATCGAATCTATTACAACTTTGGTCGTTACAATAAACTCAAATAAACGAGAAAAGTCGATCTTTTTATAAGATCTCCTTATACAATAAAAATATAAAAAGTACAACTCTTGTCAAACAGCGTAACGGACGTTTATCATCCGCTGCTTGCATGAGAACTTCACCTGTGCCGGGGACGTTAATATCCATAGACCACCACGGATCAAATCCGATTAACAGATTAAGTTAATCAAAGTTCTTACTTTATGAAGGAAGTAATCGCTGCAGCGGTAATCCCAACCAAGCGAGATTACGGCTCTTCTCGAGATTAAGACTAAGCTTAAATCCGGAGGAATATGGGACGAGTCTCAGATCTCTCGAACTCCACTCTTTATGCACAGGAACTCGCTAAGATTTGCTAACTCACACTATAAATTCGTGGCTCCACTCTCTAATTCGGCAGCATTTCGCCCTCTCTATCTCTGCCCCTGTGAAATGAGCCCCTAGGCCTGTATTTATAGGCTTCGGTTAGGGGTATTTGGATAAGAATAAGTGATTTGGTCTTATCTTCGGTTAATAATGGCCTAACCATGTTTGTGGATGATATCAAGTCAGTTGGGAACCCATGGAACAGATAAATCCTGAGAAAACCGCTTAAAACCATCGAAAACACATTTGGGGATCAAAACAGCGTGACGTGCCCTGTTGACCCGCTCGGGCACGGATCGGTGTGGTCTGACCCGAGCGGGCATGGGTCGGCACGGGCTGACCCGCGCGGGCACGGGTTGGCTCGTGCTGTCCCACCGTCACGCGGGTCGGTTTGGTACTTGGGCATTCATTCCGTCTTTTTCGTTTTGTGTATTCGGTCGTCTTGTTGACTTGTATGCCTCGCTAACATGCTTCATGCACTCGTTAGCTTCTTTACGGTATTCGGAGCTGACCGACAAGCACGTCGGGCACTTTAGATCTAACCGACAAGCGTGGCGGATACTTTGGATCTGACCAATGCGCGCAAACTGACTGGCGAGCACGCGTTGATTGACGTGCGCGAGCTGACTGTTGAGCGTGTTCGGTCACTTGGAGCTGACCGAGGAACGTGTTCGGTCACTTGGAACTGACCGATGAATGCGGGCCATTCGGATAATCCTTCTTGACTCAGATGATGATGTTTATCGTCTTCTCTCCGTCTCGAGTTACGTGCGGACATCTATAGGAATTTTTAGATGCCTACAAAATCCATGCAAATGTTTTTGTTTTGGAATTGAGATTTATGCAATATGATTTATCATTTAGGTAAATTTATGCAATATGATTGAGTAGCAACAGTTTTATTTGGTTGTTCAGCTTACCATACTTGTAACTTTCTTTATTAGTGTGAAGCCTAAACTAGAAAGCAAAGTGTTATGGTGTTTACAATCGTCAAAGTGCAATCCTTCGCCAGTAACATACATGTGTACTTCTTCATGCAATGACCCAATCAAATTGGCGGTCAAAAACCAACAATGATTCCAACTTAGCCGACTCACCGAGTCGACATTCCTTCATGTCAACTCGAATGGTGGTACTAGTCAGCCCTCTTGTCGAAGATGACTCGTAACGAGCTCACTCGACCAATTATTCGATGCCTCACGAGGATGACTTGAAAGGCATTACTTCTCAACAAAGCTAGAGGATGACTTTAGTCTCGAGCCTCTTCCGCTGACACAACATCGACATCGTATTTAATGCTTAGCAGACGCCATCATACCTCTAGCCGTGCTAGCCTTCATGACCCATCGGACCATGTCGGCACCGTCATGCCCTGGATTGCTTCACATTTAATGATGAGGTGATTTCTCCTCCAGTCGCTTATCAACACGTATAAAGTAGGTGCTGATGCAGCCGCCAGCTATGCTTCTTCACCATCATGCTGTGCTCGACCAAAGTGACAATTATATTCTTTTGGTACCAGTATAAATAAGAGGTACTATTCTAACATAGAGCTTCTTCTGACTTTTGCTTCTTCAAATTTCTTAAAAGAGATATTTCATTAGCAATATCTGCAAACTACTGCACACACATGAACTCTCACAGTTCTTTACTTTCCGCACTCAAGTTCACCAGCTAACTTGATCGTTAGAGGAACCACGGGAGAAGCAGTCCCCATCCTCAATCGAAAGCAAAGATATGTTGCTTGCCAGCTTATGGAATGTACAATGTTAAACCTTTTGCTTTATTTACTTTTGGAGGATTTTATATTCCGATTGAGCCATAATTTGTATGAAAAATTTCTTTCCTAGTGCTATGATGACCTAAAAACAAGATGCTGGCACTAGTAGAAAATTAAGCAATCTAGACGGAGTACACTAAATGGAAAATTTTCTGTCTAGCTTGAGGCAAAATAGATAGAAATTTTTGTCTTGGTAGGCAACCTAGACGGAAAATTATTAGAAATTTAATAAGTTTGGTGGGCCTCACAATCCTAGATGAAAATTTTCGTCTAGAATGGTGGGGTCCACATAAAAAAGTGAGAAGCCTAGCCCTAAACTTCCGTTGCCTCTACTCTTTCTCTCTCACGCAGCCGGGTAAAACAAAAAAGGCTCTGCTCTCCTCCGTCATCCCTCTCTCTCTCCTCTTTCTCTCTCTCTCTCTCTCTCTCTCTCTCTCTCTCTCTCTCTCTCATCTCTCGCATGTTTTGTCGCCGCTGACTCAGCGTCCTTCTTCACTGTTGTCGACTCAACTTCTCATCTTCATAGTCAATGAGCTCTATAGTTGTTGCCACCGCTTCATCAACTCGTTGGCGCTTTTGCCACCACTACTGCCTCGTTGTCACCATCTCTCATTACCGATTAAGGTGTGGTTTCATGAAACATTTCAAATTTTAAAATTTTTATAGTTTATTGTTTCATTTTACCAAATACCCAAAATTCTAACCAAAAATAAAAAAATTGAATCTTGTAACCCTAATTGAAAAGATTTCAGCCATTAACCCCAATTCTAAACCCTAATTCGACAACATTTTTCCCTATTTGAGCTACACTTATAATCATAAACCTAATTGAACACTTTTCAACAAGATAACTCTAATTGTAACTCTAATCCTTACTTTAATCATAGTTTAACAATTTTTTTAGCAATCGGCCCTAATTGTAAATCCAAAATCGACTATATTTTTTCCCTAATTGAATAATACTATTAATACTAAACTTAATTTAACCATAGTTCTAACAAATCTAGTAATCAATTCTAATCCTAAATGTAACCTTAAACATAAGTATCCTAAATCAAATTATATTAATTGCCATAGTAACTCAAATAACACTAACTTTAAGTCTCGTCACTCGAATCATGATAGCCCAATTTACGCTAACTTTCACGTGTACTATGAAAATGTGTGATTCTATAATTTGCGATTTGAAAATATGTGATTTATCAAATAAATATTTTACAAAAACTAGAGTGATATGTAACACATTATGATATAATAATATGTTATATATCTAATTTAGAGGAATAAAAAGATAACATTATCCCTAAACTCTCATCCAATAGTTGCCTCTAATTTTTTGGACTTATATTACAAGATAGACGACTCAAATTTGGGTAGGAAATTAAGTTTTCTACCCAAAAGTGATCGTTTACTTCATATCATAAGTAGAAAGAATTGATAATAAAATTCATAGCTATCGAATCTATCTAGTTTAGATGGGTTAGGAATATAAAAGTGCATACTTCTAACTTTTTATATGTTGTATATTTTCATTTCTTAAAAATTTCGACAGCCATACTCATTATTCTCCTTGTAATACCATTGAATTTAAAAGCTAAGTTAGCATATGGTACCTTCCGTTCGACTTATAAAGATGATGAGAAGATCAAGGCAAATCTCAAGTTGGTGGTGAAGCTTATTTTGAAATATTAACTAAAATTTCTTTAGAGATTTATTTAAATTTTTCTTAGGCATATTCACAATGATGTAAATTTTTAATATTATGTGTGATTCAGGAGAGTTTCGAAGCCATAACAAAAGAGGCGGCAACACTGCGCATGTCTCAGGAGAAAGTAGAAGGTGAGCCAGACCCTCACATACTATATCCTAAGGATAACATCACTCTTACTCAGAATTTATTAGGATATAGTAGGAGAGGAAGATATCAATTACATGGTGTTAGAGCTTCACCAGGCATAAGCATAGGGTTCTTCACATCATCCTCATTGTCATCTTCAGTATCGACGACATCCTCAGTCAATATTTTTGTTATACCACTTGTTCTATGTGTCTTAACCTATTTACGTGGGAAGATTGACTCAGAACTATACATCCGAGTGACTAAAGAGTTGACTAGCATTGTGACAAGAGTTGCATGATGGATGAAGTCATGGCTTACTTCATAAATTGCTTAGTTGATATGATTTCTGCTTTTCAATTTGGTAATGTTATACCACTTTTAAAACTAGGAGTTGATAATACCAGATTTGGGTAGAGCAGAGGCATTTGTACGAGGGATGGAGCAGCAGCTGACGATGAGATGTGAGTATTTGTTTGTATCTTAACGAGACAGTTTTATCTGTAGGAGTACTCTTTGCTTGTATCATATATATTTGATGGATTTATTTTGTATGCATGTTGTATAGTATATGTGTATATTGGATTTATTTTGTATGCATGTCATGATTCTATCTGTAGGTGATATCCTTTATATTACACGTCGTAGAATTATTGTAATATAAAACATGTATGGGATATGTTTATTTTTTTTCATCTGTTATTTGATGGATTTTGCATTGTATCCATTATAATTATTGTGGTGAAATAGATTTTGAATACTGTTGGATATTGAATTGGAATATAAAATATGTATATTGGATTGAAATGTTGTATATGTATATATTGGATTAGATGTTGAATTGTAAGTAATGTATGTATATTAGATTTGATGTATTGGGGTAAATGTTTTGTTGGGTCTGTATATTGAGTGTTAATTATTTCAGGTGTAAATGTACAGGGCAAAATAGATTTTTTTTAAAAAAAATTCAGTAAAATACAACATCTTATAAGAATTTTTGTCTAGAATAGCTCCCTAGACGGTAACTTCCATCTAGGATGCTATATAGCAACCTGACGAAAATCTCGTCTAGATAGCAGCCTAGATGAAGATTCTGTCTAGGTTCCTTCCTAGATGAAATTTTCGTACCTAGATAGAGATTCTGTCTAGATTTCTTTTTAGATGGAAGTTTCGTACCTAGACGGAATTTGGCATTCTGTCTAGGTTTTCCACCCACTAGATGGAATTCCGTCTTGTTTGCTTTAACCTAAACGAAAATGTCCTAGATGAATCATCTTAGATTTAATTCCATCTAGGTTGACCTAGACGGAATTCTAAGTAATCCAGATGGGCTTTTTCATCAAGTTGTCTCGTTTTTCGACTAGTATATGTTCATTATGTTTCCGTGTATATGAATATCCTACTTACAGCTTTTCAGTAATACACTAATTTTAAAATGTGGGTAATAATAAGAGAAAAAAAGAGAGAAAACAATATCATGCAATCAATAAATATTGTTACAGTATTATATTAGTGCAACTAGTTCGTCATTTTTTTCCTCCTATATAATTTTCTATACATAACCCTCTAAAGGATATTTTTATATTTTTAAAGGGGAAAAACTTCTATATGATTTTCTACACTAACCCTCTAAAGGATATTTTTATATATTTAAGGTGGTAAAGCTCATACAGAGGTCCCCTTACACAGAATAAAGAGTAGGACCACAATAATGTAAAATATTCATATAAAAATTGCAATGGTTGAATTGCAATATTTTAATTGTTTATATTTATTTTTATTAATTATAGTGATTTTATATACAAATTAATCCAAGAAAAAACTTTTTTCTGTAATATCATTTTTTAATCTAGAAAAAAGAGGGAAAATAAATAAATTGAGAATATTAGAAAAAAAATTGTAATGAACTATAAAATGAGAGAGAAGTTCAGAAACTATACAATCTATATTAACGTATATTGTATCTAGAGAAAAATGATTTCTGAATTAATATATCTATATTGCGGACACAAAAAGGATAAGTGAAAGCTTAAGGTGCAATTTTGTCTTAAACTTAGCATAGATATGTATTATTGTATTAGTATGGGGATAAACGCAACAAATAGAAACATAGGAGGACGGGACAGTTCATAAAAGAAAACGTTTAGGAGCATAAAGCAACTTTTTGAAATCACGAGAGGGATGAATGCGATTTAACCTTAAAGTGGGAGTTGGCATTGTCTACTTAATCTGGATCCTTTTTATGATTTTTTTTCAAAGACTCGGATGCTTTAAAGGCAATCCTATATGTTTAGCAACTTCTAGGAGCAGCTTCTAAGCAACAGCACTTCCCGTTGAACCCAACAAGTCAAGTCAAAAGATAGTTTTTATAAAGCAAAACAATAACGAAAGTATTATGATTACGTTAACTGCAGTCTGAAGCATCAATCTTTTTGAAAATTTTGAAAATTTCTTTTCCTATATAGGTTTAGATTAGGTTCTCTTTGTCGTTTAGATTTGTTGATGCATGAAATCAACTTACAAGATTGAATCTGTGATATTTGGATGTAATCGCGTCTGCTTGGCTTAGCATGATACTACATAAAAATCGTCAAATTGACAATGGTGGGATGTCCACCAATGCTTCGCTGATGCCTAAGTCAAATCTTTGATAACTAGATCATAAATGGTAGGTAAATAGGCTAGAGTTTTAGAGGATGATGATCCTTAATCCATGTTGGCAATCACGAGCCCATGTCAATGTTCTATCATCTTAAACTTGTCTTACCTTAGGTAGGAGGGGAATCTATACTGATTGTCTAGGACATATCAGTGTCTCCACATGAATTGTCCTAACGACCAAGGTTGTTGCAGTATATACTTGGCCCTTAAGATAGTTACTTGGCTTGAAATATATTTACTCGGGTAGCAATTGTTGCCACGTGGTAGTACCTCACTAGCATAGGATAGTACATCCGACGTAAGTGTAGATTAAGTAGTTATGGAAATCAAAATTAGGGATATTGATTATTCAAACCGATCATCTCCAGTTAGGGAGGACTACTATAGGAACTGGGCCGGATTGAGACAAGGCATAATAACCGACCTTTTAAGACTTTTATCATGGACTCATATCATTATACTCAAGCTCGGGGGTTAGGTTCATGGGTCAAAATTATATATTGAGTGTGGATGTCTCACACTCTAAGGAGTTAAAATCTGTACCTGGTGTGACCGAGTCAGAACGTTTTGATGAAGCGATATGACTAACTCAATTATAAAATCTGAGTTATATGCATAACAATAGCTCCCTACTCCCGAGTTGAGATGAAATCCAGTGTTGGATGCAGATAAGATTCAAGTCGAGTCCACATTAGGCATGATTCATCTAATCACATTTAATGTGGATCTCTCAGATGTGCAGTCGGATTTTTATCATCAGGAAGATTTTAAATCACTTCTTCTCAACCTTAACGAGATATTCTTCGTAATTATCACACTGTGAGAATTTGGTTCTCTCACTTCCTTTCTTATTTAGTCAAAATCCGCTCGATATTTGATTGTTCCCAATGTCGCGATTGCAGAGTATGTCATATCTCAATGCATTTGTCATAAATAACCACTCGCCCCATACTCATAGCGTCACTTCTCGATTCTTCCTGCTTATAAATAAGGCTGATGATTGCAGTTATCTGCATACCCACAAGTCTCTTCTATGAAAGAAATTCTCCTTCAACCAAATTGTCATCATTGGTTTTAAAGACCATGTTCTTTGAGGGTTCATCACTTCTTTCTTTTACCAAAGAATTTCCATTTTCTATTTGGATGATTCCCTCATCTCTACGGTGAGAGAACATTGTCGCTTATCGTGCTGTGCGGTTTTTCATAGTTGGATTAGATCACCTCATAGCGCTGCCCTTACATGTTACATGGTGTTTCATAATGAGGTCGGGGGGTTTTTGTGCTGAGCAAGAGATGGAGTGAGGTGCTCATGCATCCTACCTTTGAGGATAGGGCTTTTGGGGGTAACAATATATTTTCCCTTCGAGCAATTTTTTGCGCTCAAGCTAAGTTTAATCTCCTGTAGGGATTCTGTCAGCTTGTTGCCTCTGACCTCTGTCTCACAACCAAAAATAGAACCTGTAGCTTCATTCCCTGACCTGAACTGAACTACTACTGGCTTAGCTGCCTAGCTACTAATAACTTGGCTGTCACCCGTCCTGCCAATATAGTAGAAAAAGTATAAGTAGGATTCCACTCAGGGCACACTTGTTAGCAAAAGCTTGGTAACAACTTGAAATTAGCTTTAAGCTCAATAAATTTGGCAAAAATCACATGCTTTACATTTCTCGATTGGTTTTGCATCGATCAGACGAACTCCATCTAAAGTATATACATGCTTGAGTATATTTTAATCTGCTACATGCATACTTCGACTAGCAGAGACTCAACTATGCTAGTTGAAGAGTAGTTTTGATTGAGGCGCTTTAGCACTTTGGTTAGAAAGTGACAGAGTGCTAGCTTGTTGCTCATGGTACCTCTTAGATTCGGCTAGGGTGTTCTCTAACCTACCATGCTAATCTGATCTTCTAGATTGGGATTTCCTTGAGCTAAATTTAAGTTTGGTTGTCTCTCATAGTAGCCTTACAATGAAATTGCAACCAAGCTCTCTGTTTTTTTACTTTGGTTCTAAAAAATCACAATTGGGTATAGGGTTAACCTCCTTTTACAAATCAAAGATCTACTATCGTGTCTTCTCACTACAGAACTTTAGAAGATTGTTAGCTGCCAAAACTTCTAAGATATTGTTGTAAACTCTTGTAATAAAATTTGTGTCATCATTAATAAAAAGATTTTTTCCCTCCTTATCTTTCTTGTTGAATCAGCTTGTGACTTGTACCTATTGCGATACTTGAAGGATTTTTTCAATCTCTGAGCTAGTGAGCTTGGTTCTCAACTACACTCTTTGAACCATCTTTTAAATAATCTCAAATTAACCAGATTACTTAGGATTTTTTATCTCTGAGCCAGTTAGCTCGATTCTCAATTGCACTCTTTGAACCGTCTTTTACTCATTGTATTTTTTTAAATGGAGTATATATCAAAACTCATAGCTCAACTCATGTGATTTCATAAATCTCAACATTGACATACAGAACATAAACATAATACACTATTTATCATGTGTACAGAACATGTGTCATATGTCATACAATCATGTGCAATCAAAATTCTAAATACCTAACACACTTAAATTAATTTTACATTATTTGAGATTAAATAATAATTTTGGTCAATGTAAAGTGGACAACTGAATCACAATTCAATAATAAAAAAAAGATTTCAAAAATAAACTCATCAAATGTCCTCATACCATATAAAACTAAATTATTATTTATTCTCCCTCCAATTAAAACCCACCATTTTTATAACAACTCATTTTAAGGCAATTACACATGATGTTATCTAATTTTAGTTTTTCTATATTACACAACTAAATATTGAGTGGGAAATCTAACACAAAATTATGGAGTTTGCAAATCCCCACACTCACACTTTACACATCGTCACTCAATACTTAACATGTAATATACAAATACTAAAAATTTGGTAAAATCAGGTTTTAACTATCTGACGATGCTATCTCTTATTAACATATCATATCCAGATAACTATATGTAATAAGTTTGCACCTTTTACATCCACCACTATCTCAGCCAAGTTATCGATAGCGGATAGCGTCATGTAGTAGTGAGGCACAACTAAGGCTATTTGCACCTATAGCTGCAAAATAGCGATAAATAGTACATAGTCAAGTAACAGTCCAATTTAAATATATTTAAATATTCTAAAAAAATAACAAAAATCAATGCAAGGATAAGACTTCGTCGAGGGTAGGGCTTTGTCAAGGAGATGGAAGAAAGATAGTTGGAGGTTTTGGAGGGGAGAGAAGATGGAGATGGATCTCCTCGAAGAGACTGTTATTTATTGCAGCATCAAGGAGAGGAGATGAAGCTCGTCAAGGACTTAGAGGATTTGGATAGGAGGTGGAGGAGTAGTGGAGGGAGGCAGTAGAGCTAGAGCTCATCGAAACCAGAAGAGAAAAAGAGAGGTGGAGGTCTAGTTAGGATTCATTAAGAAAAAGGCAGAGACAGTTGAATACAAAAAAGAGAGAGAGTGGTTTTTATACGTTAGGTTGGGATTGAGTTTAGTTTAGGTTACTAAAAGCACTCAAAGTAATTTTAAGTATTATCAACTACTTTTGAGTGCTATTTCACGCTTTTCTCCACTATTTTGAATGAATAGAGGCCTTCAGTGCTTTCTCTGACCGCTATGGCCAAAATCATCACGGCCAAGGGCCTCTAACGCAATTGTAGCTGCAATTGCGCAACAATTGCATGCTATTTATAACATTGATCTCATCTAAAAGCTTACCATATTGAATGAGACAAACGTTTGATATTTAACTCCTAATTCCCTTAGTTTTGCATGTGTAATCATTAAGGGTATATATTATTATCAGCAGTTGAGTCATTCTAATAAGAGTCAACATATTATATAGCACATACTATTGCAAAGAAACTCATTTAAAAAAAACATATTTTTAACCAACTGAGTATTTAAAAAATCATATTTTTAGACTATTGCAAAGAAACTACATTATCTCCAATCTGAAAAGAAAAATCTAATATATTATATATGAAAACTGCTTATCTCAATGAGACAAAGCTATCTAGAGTGGCATATTTGAGAGATTTTAATCAATTAACCAACTGATTGGCTAATTGATTGGATAATCGATTGGCCAATCGATTGGATAATCGATTGGCCAATCTGATTGGATAATCGATTGGCCAATCGATTGGATAATCGATTGGCCATTTGATTAGTTCGTAACGAAATCAGTTAATGGCTGAGATTTATTTCTTAGAGCGTAATGTTAATCCAGTGACTCTTGTCAATTATAGTAGGCTATAAATAGTGATAAAGAGTGTAAAGACTCTATTTGCAGAGGAGATTTACTCTTAATTGAGAAGATCTTCTAAAATTATAAAATTTTATTTACAATAAATAGGAAAAAATTATTTCCTCTTCTTTTATTTTCATTCTTCTCTTTTGATGATGATGAAGTGAAGATGAAGATTTTCTTCACAAGGAGTTAACCCTTTGAAATATAAGTTTTTATTTATTTTATTTTTTATTTTAGAATTGCATAATTTAGGATTTTACTTTCTTATTATTATGTTTGGTAGATTAGATTTATTTCATGCTTGTAATATAGATTTATTTCATACTTCGTAGAGTAGATTTATACGTTCTTGCTCTTTTTATTGCTTTTATTGTTCTTTTTCTTGCTTATTTTCTATTTTTTTCGTCTTTCTTTTATGCCTTATTTCTTTTTGTTCTTAATATGTGTATTATAAATTCTTTAGAAGATCTAGGATTGTATGAAATTAGGTTAATTTCTTTTATGGTTTATGAATTACTCTTTTTGTGCTTAAAATGATCATACTCAAGATAATCAACCAGAAAACTAATTAATAGAAGAAGAATTTGATAATCTATGATTATCTTGAGTAGTTTGATAAGATATGCTTATGAATTTTAAAATTACTATCTAGTTGTTTGTTCTTTCAATGAATAGATATTTTGCTTAGACGATAATTTAGTAGATTATATATTTTTAAGTGGTATGATAATCTATACTTAGTAAATTAAAATAAAATACGATAAAAGGAGAGTAGTTTATAAGTACTAATTGAAATTAATTAGTGGTTAAATTCTATACCCCTAAGTTTCTCTACTTGTTTTCTCTCAATTTTTTTTATTTTGATTTTTCTCATCCCTTGATTTCTCTTTTCTTGATTTTCTCTTGTTGATTTTCTCTTGTTCATCATTCCTTCTCTTCTATTTTTTATTCCTTTTTTGCTAGTTTTTTATTTGTGGTTTTCTTTTCTGCTTCTCCCCTCTTGTTTTTATTTTTGATCTTTGTGACTAATCAATTCTCTCTACATCTCTACACATTTTATTTTACTCCTTTTTATCCACACACTTTTAGGACCAATTTTATGAATTTCTAAACATACCCCTTACTTATGGGTTCAAAATCTTTCTGTACTATACTTGATAGTTATTCTCTTGTAACTTTTATGTATGTTTTATATGCATATTAGGTTTTCACAAAGTTTCATTATCAATAGAAGGCATACAAAGATGTTACGGAGTCAAAAAACTCATAAAATAAAAATAAAACAGTGTTGCATATGTTTTTAGGCCTCTGAAATATCTCACTAGACATTTGAAATTTAAACTAGATGTCTGAATATCAAATGATAGAAACTCAAAATTTAGAACATAAATACAGATACATGGCATGCCTCGTGTCCCAGAAACATTTGATGGGCATTTAACTAGGTTGGGCGGCATATACGATCAAACCAAACATCACCCAAAACTATGTAGTTAAGTTTATAACAATAATTAGTACATACATCTCATTCACATACATAGAACAAAATCACAGAATCACATATAAAAATAAATACAAGTAATTGACATATTCTATAAGCAAGTATGTATTACAAATACACAACATAAGCACGAAACTTAGTAAATATCAATAAATCCTACAGATAACAAATAACATAAAAGATATAAAAAATCTAATATCTCTGTCATCAACTCAGATACATAAAAGCTGGGCCACATGGCCTCATAAGTCAAAAATAACTACTATAACTGTTAAGTACATCAGAGTTACTACATAGCAGTGGAAAGTTGAACATGAACAACAAGGTCTGGTGAAAAGATCGAAACATAATTAAATGCACATACAGGCAAGCTGATCGACAGAAACTCCATCTACAAAAGATCACTAGATTTTGGTGTGTCTAAAAGCAGTGTTGGAAGACCCGGGTTAACCATTAGTGTGCAAACCAGGATGGTCAAAAAGCCATCTAGCAAGTGGTAAAATAAAGGAGCAATTTGTGCACATGTAATGTGTATCATAAATGTATGACTACTTTAAGCATAAGAAAGGATATAAAACTCTATCACTTTGCTTGATTTAATGAAAAGAACATGTATCTCAAGATCCAGAGAATAGAGTAGATAAAAGCAGATAATCAGAACAATATCAACACTGAGATAACAACGAGAATGCACCTAGCTCCTGGAGTGTGATGCAAAGGTAGTGTGTGCATCTAACAAATTATATTTTATTTAATATTATTTATGGAAAGCTCTAATGGGATCATGTTTGTTTGGTGTAACCACTGGGAACTTGGATTTTTATTTTCCTTGATATATAGACTCATCTGGCACCAGTGCTCAAATACAACTCCTAGCCAAGCATTATCTATGAGATGTCTAAATCCCTCCTATTAATTAACTCACATGAACATTTTTATTACTTGGTTATACATGATACATTATGAACTATGCTTGAATAATTCAATCCATAGAGAACATCAATCTCATGGTTGCCCTCTCTAAGTGGATTTCTAAAGCAAATGAAACATGCCCGTCAAATATCAAAGCAAGTCATCATGACTTGATACAACACATGTACTTGGTCTCTTTATTAGTTTATCATATTTTAAACTTGATCAAGTTTTAGCTGATAGAGAATCACGAGACTCCACTAATGTTTTAATGTATCCCTTGATTTCAAAATAGAGAATGTTTTTCATTTAGTGTCACAAAGGACACCCAATATTTAAACATAGGTAATAATCACCATCATGTATATAACATATCATGGTGCATGTAATGCATGCCCCTTAGGCTAAGTCTTATGGTAACGTACTGAGCAAACAAAGGTCCAAGGTATAATTTCGGCCAACATGCATAATGTCCGTGAATTTTAGGTCAAGTTATAACATAATATAACATGGCAAGATCATGCAATGCTATTGTGCGATAACATAGCACAACATGTCTTACTTGCATACTTAAACATAAATATGTCATGAATTGAACAAAACAACATAAGCATGGAACTATAGCCAAGGGACTAATATATCATTTACTTTATCTCAAGATAACAACAATAAACTCAATTGCATAACTGATATCATAATCCATGCAAGAAAATAAAAGAAATATAAAAATCAAGCTCAAACGAATCAATTTCTCAAAACTAAAAGAATTTATTGTCTTCTGCTGAGCATGTGCCCTTGGAAGTTGGGCATATACACTCAAACGCTGTAAACAATCATTTCTCAAGATTTCACTGCGTGCGTGCATTCATTAGGTTGAGACATGTGCTCATGCTGAAAATCAAAAACGTGATTCCAAAAATATTTTTGATCAAACATTCACTTGATTCAAAACTAAATAAAAACTAACTTTTACACAAGTTTTGTACTGCAAAAAAAAACTATTTTACCAATTTGCACTTTAAAATATCAAGCATTCATCAATCCACCATTAGAGCTTAAGAGCTTACAACCCAATAAAAAAATGGGGACAACCCCTTATCTAAACTACTTGTTTCAATTCAAAAATATCAAAAGAATGCATATGTTGATGTTAATAATCACACAAATGTAGTAGGGGTGAGATTGAGTAGGGGCCGCTAACTTCTCCGAATGTCTGATTTTGAGTTGAACTGCTTCTTCCCTACATGTGTAACAACTCGTAAGAGGATAAGGACTAGTTCCCCTATTGTTCCTCTGACGATCAAGTCAGTGATATACTTGAGTGGGAAAGTGGTGAACTGTGTGAGTTCTTTGGTGTAGTATAATGGGGAAGAGTTTTCAGAAAGTTACTTACCTTTGCATTGAAAATAGTCATCCTTCTTATAATCATGCATGAGGTGCATTTTGGTCTTTCCCCGTCGAGTCTGAGCTGGTGGTTGAGTCAGCATCGACTTTATGCGCGCCAGCTGTGGAGTGGTCACGGAATGGGCACTATCACTTTGGCATTAATTAGATGGGATAGGCAGTGCACGAAGTCGAAGTGGTCTGATATGTCATAAATAGTGCTGGGGATGGAGAAATGATGGCATCTGCCAAGCATTTAATGTGATGTCGATGCGCTGTCAACGGGGGGTTCGAGGTCAAAGTTGACTTTTGACTTGTATCAAGGAGTGCTGAGAAGTAACACCTTTCCAGTCCGCCCAACGTGACGCCATCTAATTAACCAGTTGAGTGAATCCATAGTGAGTCACATTTGATGAGAGGACCGACTAGTAATGTCATTCAAGTCGATCTAATGAGATATCGACTCGGCGAGTCGGCTAAGTAGACTTTGGTTGTCCTAAGTGTTGAGTTGATTGAATGGTGGGTGATGGGGGATATTTGCCTATTGTCGGCAAGGGGCCATAATTTGGCAACTGAAAACGCCATAATAGTTAGCTTCGAGTGAAATGAGAACAGCGTTGGACAGATGCAGATGTGCATTAAATGAGGAACTAAAAAGTCTTTTTAGATTTAACGTGTCTGACGTCACCATACATTCTTTTTGACTGCTACAGCACCACTTTTAGTGCCAAATTATGGGTTGTTCGAGGTTGGTGGGCTACGTCTTGATCCCAGATATGCCACTTTGGATTCTGAGAGTTAATCTTGATCGTTGGCCAAATTCTGATCCGACTGTTCAGATTTCGGTAGCTACGGACTCTGCTGTCTATATATAAGGCTAGGGCTAGGAGAAAGGCGGTTATTGATCTATGAAATCCCATTTGAGAGCTCTAGAACCTTTCTATCCATCTTCTCTGGCGATTACTCACCCATCTACAATGACATCTAATCCCGTAGATAGACAGGCTCTATTAGCAGAGTTTCACTCCAAAGTGACCCAACTACAAATTAGGACATCTAGGTCTTTTCATCAAATGACTACCTTGAGGTTGGGTGCCTAGGTCTTAATGAGGACGCCTAGGTATTCTCGACAAATGATAACTCAGAGGTTGGGTGCCTCGGTCTTAATAAGGACGCCTAAGTCTTTTCGGCAAATGACAATCCGGAGGTTGGGTGCTTAGGTCTTAATGAGGATGCCTAGGTCTTTTTAGCCTACTATTGTAGTTAAGTTGCAAAAGAGGGGAGCCGATCACGTGGTAGGTGTGCCTTGGGTTTATCCTGAGAAGGCACCAAGAGCTTAGAATTTCTGCATAGATTTGGTAATTCAGGAGTGAAACACAAGAGTCAAATTTAAAAGGATTTCATTAATATGGAATGAAATTTTATACAAAATTATTAAAAGTATTTTTTGAGATGTTCAATATTCCACGGGGGTTACAAGTTTCTCCCACCCAGGGTTCTTAGCCTATAAGTGCCCGCTCGTAACTCCTTAAGAACCATGTATGGGCCCTCTCAGTTGGGAGTCAGTTTACCTCACCTAGTATCTTTCTCAAAAGTAGCTTTATGAAGGACGAGGTCACTGACATTGAATCTCCTGGCTTGAATCTTACAGTTGTAGTATCGGGTGATTCGTTGTTGATTGATGACCTAGATCTGAAGTGCTTTCTCTCGAACTTTGTCTAGGAGATCGAGTCCAACCCGAAGCCCTTTTGAATTCAATTCTTCGTCAAAGTGTTGTAGTCAGATGGGAAGCATGTTGACTTTGACTGGGGTGACCGCCTTAGCGCCATAGGCTAGCTTAAAGGGGGTTTCTCCTGTTGAGTTCTTGTGGGTCGTATGGTAAGACTATAAAATAACTAGTAGTTCCTTGACTCAATTTCCAACCGCCACGTTCACCTTCTTCTTCAAAGCTTGGAGGATGCATTTATTGGCGGCTTCAGCTAGTCCGTTGGATTTGGTGTGGGTGACTAAGGAGAATCTGAGGTGGATGTCGTATTCTTCACAAAAGCTTTGGAAGCCTCCGCTATTAAATTGAGTGCGATTGTCTGTCACAAAGGAAAGGGGAACTCCAAAATGACAGATAATGGAACTCCAAATAAAATTCATGATGTTACTCTCGCTAATTTTTGCCAGCTGTTCAGCTTCAATCCATTTGGTGAAATAGTCGATCGCCACAATTAGAAACTTTCGCTACCTCGAAGCTATGGGGAGAGGACCCAGCAAGTCCATCCCCCACTGGGTAAAAGGAATTGGACTTAGGATGGGGGTTAATTCAGTGGCTGCTGCTCACAGAATGGATGAGTAGAACTGACACATTTGGCATAGAGAGACGAGTCACCTAGACTCGGCTAAGATTGTGGGCCAGTAGTACCCTTGGCGGATGACTTTTTATGCGAGGGTTCTAGCCTCAGGATGATTCCCACATGCGCCCTTTTGAATTTCCTTGAGAACATAGCTAGCCTCCGATAGCTAAAGACACCAAAGATAGGGTCTCACGCTGCTGCTAGAATACGACATCTAATAGAGATGATCGTCTATCATAAGGTAGTGGTGAGAGTTCCTTCGTAGACATTTAGCTTCAATGGCATTATTGGGCAAGGTGCCTTGCGTTAGATACAGGATGATAGGATCCATCCAACAGGCTACCACGAGTGCCTTGGTTTGCATGACGTCGCTGGAGGCCTCTAGATACTGAGTCACTCAAGGGTGTTGGTGTAGACGAGTCCTAAGATGTTCCCTAAGCTTGTTGATCTAAGCTTGGAGAGGGCATCCGCCCACACGTTGAGAGCACGGGGAACTTGGGCTATCTTGAAGTCTATGAAGTTGGTTAACAACTCCTTAGCTGCTTTGAGGTACAGGGCCATTCTGGGATCTTTGGCCGCATATTGTCCATTCACTTGATGGACGAGAAGTTGTGAGTTATCCAATATGTAGAGGCGCTCGGCCTTTACTGCTTGGGTTGCTCGAAGGCCAGCAAGAGGAGCTTCATATTCGGCTTTGTTGTTCGAGGCCGAGAAACTAAAAGCAATGGAGTGCTCCTGCTCGACCCATCTGGGTTGCGCAGGACCACCCTTGCTCCACTACCGGCTTCTCCTGAGGACCCGTCCACCTTCAATAACCACTAAGAAGCAAACTTGGGTGAATTATATTCTAAGGTGCAACGGGTCTGTAGCGCAAATGCTCAGATCTCTGGGGGTGCTAGAGGTTCTTCTTGAGTCGATGGTGAGGGTGCGTCTAGATCGTTGCCTGGCGAGGTCAACTCAATGAGGAAGTCGTCAATGCTTGAGCTTTGATCATCGTTCTTAGCTCAAACTGTACGTCATACTCGCTGAGTTCGACTGCTAAAATGACCATTCTCCCAGAGGTTGTGGGACTTCCCAGTGCTTTCTTCAGAGGCAGACTCGTCCACACAATTATGGAATGGGCTTGGAAGTAGGGACGGAGCCTCCTTGCGGTGGTAATGAGGATGAAGGTCCCCTTCTCTATGAGTGGGTAGTTGAGCTCACCCATTTTTAGGATTCGACTGACATAGTACACAGGATTTTGGATGTTCTCTTCCTCTCGAATCAGAATGGAGCTGACGACTTCGGGGGAGAAGACACAATATATGACAAGGCCTCCCCTGCTATGGCTGGCTTAGCAGTGGCTTGGTCCTCAAGTAGGCTTTGAGGTCTTGAAAGGTTGCACTATATTCAACCATCTAACTCATGCTCTCCTTTAGCTTCTTAGATCCCCCTAGTGTCTTAAAGAATGGGAGGCTCCTCTCGTCAGATTTGGAGAGGAAGCAGCCCAGCACCACTATCTTCTCGTTCAGCTTCTGGACATCCTTCAAGGTGCGGGGTTCAAGTAGTCTCTCTATGGCGGCTCTCTTCTCTAGGTTGGTCTCAATGCCTCTCTGAGTGATCATGAACCCGAGGAACTTCTCTGACTGCACACCAAAAGCACACTTGGCTAGATTGAGCTTCATGCGGTAACACTAGAGAGTGGAGAAGGTCTCATCTACATCTAATATGTGGGACGACGCTTGCTTTGATTTTACCAGTAGGTCGTCCACATAAGCTTCCAAATTGCGGCTAATCTGGGGCTTGAAGATTTTGTTAACAAGCCTTTGATATATGGCCCCAACGTTCTTGAGCCCGAATGACATCATTTTGTAGCAATAGGTCCCCTGGTCGGTGATGAAGGAGGTCTTCTCCTGGTCATGCTCTACCATGAAGATTTGGTTGTAAACGGAGAAAGCATCCATGAAACTTAGTAACTTATGCCCCGTGCTCTCGTCGATCAGCTAATTGATTCGAGGTAGGGGATAGCTGCTCTCATCGACCAACTGATTGATTCGAGGTAGGGATAGCTATCTTTGGGACAAGCTTTCTTGAGGTCGGTGAAGTTCACACACATCCTCCACTTGTTGATCGCCTTATTCACCAATACGATATTGGCCAACCATTTTGGGTATTGGACATCCCGAATGAAACCAACTATAAGGATCCATTCAACTTCAGCAGTGGCTGCCTTCTATCTCTTAGGGCCGAGATGTCTCTTCTTTTGTCGAACATGCCTGGTGTGCCGATTGACTGCCAGCTTGTGGCTTATCACTTCAGGGGGGATCCCAGGCATATCTTCGGGTCCCCAAGCAAACACATCAGTGTTCTCCTGTAGGAACTCAACCAATGCTCTCCACAGAGGATCTACAAGGTTAGATTGACCATCTTCTGTCCTTCCTGATCGATCGGTATCTCCTGGAGCTCTTCCACTAGAGTCATCCTTTGTCGTTCCATAGCTTTCTCCATCAGGAGACAAGCCTCCTCAATAGACAGGGTCTCTTACACACCCTTGCCCTTGGTTGAGAGTAGACAAGCCTCCTCAATAGACAGGGTCTCTTACACACCCTTGCCCTTGGTTGAGAGTAGACAAGCCTCCTCAATAGACAGGGTCGTTCCATAGCTTTCTGACCTCTTGATGATTGCTCCTGGTGACCCTGACTCCATTAGGAGTCAAGAACTTCAGCATCTAGTAGCAAGTTGAAGGGATAGCCCGCAAGAGGTGGAGGGCGGTCAAGACCAAGATGACATTGTTGGCTGATTTGAGATTCATCACCAGGAATTGAACTTGAACGATGGATTGCTAGGGATATTCTCCAATCGTCAAGGGGAGAGTGACCATCCCTTCAAACAGGAGAGAGTGCCCTGTAAATCCAATGAGGGGACCCCTACATGGAGGCAGTCGGGATTTGTCGATACCCATCTGGTTAAAGGCATCAATAGGAGATCTCGTTTGCGATCACCTTGTCCCTAACTATGGCTAGATAGTTGAACCCTGGAGTACAGCCATAAGAGGGTCATCAACATGATTAGTAGTGGCCCCTGTTAGACCCTAGAGGGGGGTGATTAGGGTCTTATGCTAATCTAATCCGATTTAAATGCTAATTAAAATTAATTAACAAGTTATCCTAGTAAGTATGAAATACAACAAGTTATATGAGCTAGGATAAGCAAGATGAATAATGAGATATATCCTATATGATGAAATATATATGCAAGGATATATAAACTAACACAAGGGTAAACAAAATGAAACAAGATAGAGGATGATATGAATAATGAGACAATGGCTATATGAGCAATGAGCACAAATATAAATAAACGCTAAAGCACACTCAAACACAGTCAAATGATCACGGAGTTCGGACCTTCCGTCCTACGTCTCCGCTCCCCACTCCCGGGGAGAAATCTACTATCACAACCGGGTTTTCTAGGTTCACCCGAATAACGTTTACACCTCACACTCGGTTTTCTAGCTAACCGAAAACTTTACAATCAACACTCTTGCAATCACACTCTACACCCTCACAAGTGTTGGACCTAGCCGTGTCTCCCTCAAGTGCTCGGTTACAACCTCTCCCTAGGCTCGTCAACTGACGCCACTCCTCTTGGGACGATCCCCGACTCTCACCACACACTCCTCTCGGTGTACAAGTGTATTACAAGGTGATCTCACAATTAGGCTCAATACAATAATTGTTTGTTCTCTACTATGGATGAGAACACAATGAAAGCACAACTCAATGTTACAATCTCTCACAACACTAATATACTATGTATGCAAATACAATAAGCTCAAGTGGGTGTGTGTAACAATGAGTATAAATCAAATAAACTAAACTCAAATATAAAATCTAGCTTAAGAACAATGATAATCAAACAAGTATATAAATGTAAAGCTAGAGTTTGAGTTTAGAAAACTTCTCAATTGATAACAAGAGATGGAGGGAGGATAGTTGGAAGCTCAAACTTCAATAGATAATCTCCTCAAGCTCTTGTGGAATTGATTCACAAAACCGAAACACTCAAATGCTTAACAGCTTCTTAAAACAAACTTAAACAAACACTAAACAAGTTTAAACCCTCTTTAAACTATTTGAAAAACATTTTCTTGGATGGGTTGAGAACTGAGATCAATGGGGTATTTATAGCCTCTAAGAACCTCAGCCAAAAACCCCAAACAAAAGACCAAAAAGCCATCAGAAAACAGCTAGAAAAAATAGCCATTGGGAAGCAACGGTCATATCGGCGGTCGACCGAAAAAATTCGCGGTCGACCGCGAACCAGATCTGAAACTGAGAATACACGCAGAACTTCGTCGGTCGACCGGTGCGGTCGACCGATGAAAATTTCGAGCTCTCGGTCGACCACGATGGTCGACCGACAAACTCTCTGCTGCCCACTAACGAATAAACACATGAGCGGTCGACCGAAATCTGATACTACAGAAAAACAGGTTTTAAAGCTGATTTTTGAGACTTTGGAAAATTGTTAAAAATAACAAATGAAGTCCAAAAATAATAAAACTTTGGGAAATGTATATAAACATGTAAATGAACATGTTACAAAAAGAATTTTCCAAATTGCATTTCCAATTTATGAAAAATCATCATTTTGCAAAATAGTTCAAAACACGAAAATGTAAGCATGTGAATTTTGATATTTTGGCTAAACCATGTTTTGAAACTTTGCACAATGATTATATAGACTTAATAAAATATGTATATGATTATTGTTAAGTCCAAAAACTTGTTTCATATCTAAGTAGATAAACCAAAACACAATAGTAAATATGAAATATATGATTTCATATTTATAAACATGAAAACTCAAAAACTATGTATGTATATATATAACTATATATATGCATAGAAACCAAAACTTATGTATATCTATATAACTATATAGATATATGAAGAAACCAATAACTGTGTGTGTATATGATATTGAGCTTAGCGTACTTAACACACATAATATAAAACCTAAACTAGATTACCCAAGCTTGATCTAGGTCTTCAATGAGCATGACTTGGTAAACTTTGCGAAAGAAGCTTGTAATTGGATCTTTAACTTGAATTTGACTTGGTAAACTTTGCGAAAGAAGCTTGTAATTGGATCTTTAACTTGAATTGACGTTGCTTCACTCCACAATTCCGCCAACCTCCATTTGATATGATCGTTAAGGCTCGATTCCATCCATCCTCCAACTACGTTGTTTGTCTATAATAAATAAGAAAACACAAATACTAGACAAACAACATTAGTGGTAATTTATTTGTTAAACATCATCAAAACAAGAAGGCCAACAGCCCCACAGTGGGAGGGTTGTCCAATAACGCTCGGAAGAGGTATGCTAGAAGAGCATTGTAGGTCAACCTCTGTGACAAGAAGCCGAGAGTGGAGGAGCCCATCTCATTTAGAGATGTCGAGCTGAAGGACGTAGAGATGCCTCATGACGACCCCATCATCATAACAGCTAGGATTGATGGTGTCCAGGTGAAGAGGATCATGGTCAATATGAGAAGCTCAGTGGATATCCTGTATATCGATACCTATCCTCGACAAACTAATGGAAAAGTACTGGCAAATGATAGCTTCTGACACCTGGAGCATACTCATCATGTGATAATAGTTCTAGACATGCTCGGTAGGGTCCCCTTCACCTTCGTACTTCTCCATACAAGGCATCTTAAATTTCTCACATGGGCATTCATGAGGTCGTCGGTAAGGGGGGTATCCCCCCCGATGGCTTTGGCGATGGGTATGTACACCCGATCTTATCCACATGCTCTATGGGTGGCTGAGGGGGCTGGAGAGGTATGCTGATGATGGGGAGTCTTGGATATCCCTCCCCTGACGTATTCCTTAGGGCAACTAAGGTCGGGGCTCTCGCTGGTGGCTTTAGAGTGAGGGAAGAGGCACCGACGAGGATCCGCCATGTGAGATGATTGGTGTGGTGGTGAGGTCACGTGTTCAACACGATCTCTCTGCTGCTTGGTGGAAGTGTAAGGAGTCCGAGGGGGGATGACTGCTAAGCTTCTGAAGGGGGGCAAGTCCCCGATCAATGGTCTCCTGAGGGAGGAGGAATAGCAAAAGTAGCTTACTGCGGTTGTGAAAACCGGCTGAGGAGCTCTCTAGTGAAGGTAGCGAGTTGCTGTTGGAGGGATTGAGAGATCATCTGAGCCGTCTCTTCAAGCTGGGCTTGAGTGATGTAGCTCTGGTGTGGTCCTCTAGAGATGGACTAATCATCCCTGTGCTCAGAACCAGATATAATTATTCGAAAAAGAGAGAAGGCCTCACAGTGGGCGCCAAACTGTTAATGTTAATAATCACATAGATGTTGTGGGGGTGAGATTGAGTAGGGGCCGCTAACTTCTTTGAATATCTAATTTTGAGTTAAGCTGCTTCTTCTTTGCACGTGTAACAACTCGTAAGAGGACGGGGACTAGTTCCGCCTTTGTTCCTTTGACGAACAAGTCAGTGATATAGTTGAATGGAAAAGTGGTGAACTGTGTGAGTTGTATGGTGTGGTATAATAGGGAAAAGCTTTCAGAAAGTTTCTTACCTTCGCATTGGGAATAGTTGTTCTTCTTATAATCATGCAGGATGGGTATT
>NC_033798.1:71351121-71353916 GCF_001876935.1 Asparagus officinalis | reverse complement strand
TTTACGCGCGCCAGCTGTTGAGTGGTCACGAAATGGGCATTGTCACTTCGGCATAATGAGATGGGATAGGTAGCGCATGAAGCCGACGTGGTCCGATGTGTCATAAATAGTGCTGAGGACAAAGAAATAATGGTGTTTGTCAAGCATTTGATATGATATTGACGCGCTGTTAGCAGGGGTTCGAGGTTGAAGTTGTCTTTTGACTTGTATCAAGGGGTACTGAGAAGTAATGCCTTTCGAGTCAACCCAGTGAGATGCCAGCTAATTAACCAGTTGAGTGCATCCGTAGCTAATCACCTTTAATGAGAGGACCGACAAGTATCTCCATTCGAATCGGCCTAGCGAGATGTCGAATCGGCGAGTCGACTAGGTCGACTCTGGCTGTCCTAAGTGTCGAGTTAACTAAATGGTGCGTGACGGGGATATTTGCCTGTTATCGGCAAGGGGCCATAATTTGGTGATTGAAAACACCATAACAGCATATATCTTAAATGCACAAAATTGTATGAAAAATATCTCAAATAATGAAATAAAAACTTAACCTTGTAGAGATATCATCTACGTACATTATTGCGTCCTTCTCCTTGAAAGAGATTGCAGATTGAGATCCACATCTTAGAGAAATCATTCTTTTGATCAAAACCCACAAATTTGAAAGAAATCAAAATCAAAGTTTTCTTGGTTGAAAAGATAGAGAAATCAAGATTTAAAATACTTGCAAACTAGATTTTTAAAATAATCAATTTAGTAAGTAATAATGCTTTCTTTGGCATGTAGATCTCTCTCCTCTTGGCCTCCAAGCTCTCCAAAACCTCAGCTCTAGTTTTTGAGGAATCATGAAATGAGTTGTGAATTATTGGATATCTTTCTAGTGGATCCAAACCCAATAGGCTAATATGCTTTAAAGCCCATTATCTTTCTTAAAATCCTGAACATTATGAAAACCAAAATCAAATAATTTGAAAAATTCAAAACTTGATATTTATGAAAGATAAAAATAACAATGACAATTATGTCCTACCACTTGAATGTGGAACGCGAGTCATGTTTAAAATCTAGGATTCGGTTGGATTATGCAGCTCAAAATTATCCGATCGAGATCTACATTGAAATTGATTCGAGATAGAGTACGACCTTACAAGATGTCTGAAAAATCCTTCTAGACATTTGAAATCAAAGCCAGACATTTGAAAATCTCAACTAGGCATATGAAACTGTGTTTTTAGCAGATTTTTAGGATTTACAAACTAGGATTTGTCATATCTTTCTTGTGTCAAACCTAGAGATACTTATCTATATTTTTTCAACATTATATCATGAAACTAATATGTATAGAACTCATGTCATAACCATGGATTTGATAGAAACTAATTTGTCTTCTAGGGTTTTGCGAAATTTGTCAAACCATCGTCAAAATTTGCTATACATATGTAAAACAAAATGTGGTTCACAAAACCATTTGAACTAATACAAAAAAGCAATGTTTATTAATTTCTATTAGATTTATACCACTCTAATTAAGATAACAAATTATGTATGTTCATGTTTTTCATCGAAACAATGATATAAACTAGATAATTACATCAAAAATAGAATGACGAATAATCATGATGGATCAAATATGTTTAACGTGAGGATTCGAACATATTTAGGAATCAAAAGGCAAAAAAGCAAGTTGATACTTGCTTGAGGCTATCTCTACCAAAATCGAGAATTCTTCTGTTCCTTCTCCATGCTTGGCCAATCTTGTTAGAGTCAAAATCTGAAAAATTCTAAGCCCTATGGTTTTATAGGCCTTATATAGGGATTCTAGACTTAAGAGGTTGACTAACGAGTTTATTGCTTTTGACTTAAAACTCATTAAAGCTTTTTAACACATAATTCCTTGTGAAAACTTCTATTTTAAAAACTAAAAATATAGAGATATATTATAACTAATAAAAATAATAAATTCCCATCTCTGACCATCAGAATATTGGTTGCAAAATTACTTTTCGATCTCGATGACACCGGGTGTTACATGATGCATACTGCGTTCACTTCTGGCTATTTCCTAGGGTAAATAGGAAAATTTCTAAACCTAATTTAAGGTTTATTACTTGCCTCGCAAGTCTTATATATAGCTCTGAGGTTTTTTTCTCAGGGGCCTTGTTTTTTCTTCTATTATCATGGCGGAACCAAACTTGTCTATGCTTGACGCCTTGAATAAACATTTTTTGTAATCACCCAATGTTGTGCGCGGCGGAAGTTCTCGAAGCAACACGAACAATCTAAGAGATAAATCACAACTAATAAGCCAAACACAATACCACAGCAAGACAACGAGTTTAACATGGTTCGGCAAGTTGCCTACGTCCACGGGACAAGGAGGGGAGGAGTTCTTACTATTAGAAATCAAGAGAATATAAATAGAGTTACAAATCTCACTGATCAAACCCTAAAACAAAGCTCTAGATCTCTCATAAATCTCCCACAATTGGATGCAGCAATCCTCTCCAAAAGACTACTCAAAATCGTCCTTACTTAACCCTAATTAATCAGGTTTAGGGTTATATATCAACTCAGAAGCGAACCGGGTCAAAATCCAAAATCCAAAGCCCAGCCCAAAATCAGTCTGCGCTCGACCGCGGCAGTCGACCGCGCAGGTCTCGCAGTCAACCGTACGACGCTCGCGGTCGACCGAACACCCCCGACAGATAACCAACATCCTACAGTCAAACTCACGGTCGGCCGTGGCGGTCGACCAAACTGATTTCCCGCGAGATAATCGCCTACAGGGTCCCCGTGGTCGACCA
>NC_033798.1:71286612-71349871 GCF_001876935.1 Asparagus officinalis | reverse complement strand
CGACCACCTTCAACTCCGAATCCCACTGGCCTTCGTGCACGTTCGCGGTCGACCGCCGCTGACTCGCGGTCGACCGCTAGTCTGCCTGGCCGATTCTCCTGAACTTCCTGCTGCTTCTCTCGCCACTTCTTCAATTCTCCACCTCGGCGAATGTTTCTACCAAAACTGAGCCGACACCAAATCATCCAATAGTCCCTCAATAAGTCCGGGAACCAAACTAGAGCTGAAACGTAATCTCCTCCCATCTGAATCAATAGATCAAACCGGCAGTATCTGAAAGACTGCTTACGTATCCTCTTGCCTAAGGAATCAAGTCGAACGTAGTTCACCCAAATGACCTCCAAAGGGCTCAACACTGAAGTATGCTCAAAAGCTTCAAACAATGACCAAATTTCACTCCTGAAACAACTTTGGTTAACATATCTGCAGGGTTATCGTTCGTGTGGACCTTCTCCAATATGACATCTCCATCATCCAAAACGTCACGAACAAAGTAGAATCTGACATTGATGTACTTCGTGCGTGCATGATAAACCTAGTTCTTCGCCAAATAGACAGCCGACATGCTATCACAATATATCTGAATGGTCTCCTATGCAATCTCCAAGTCCTCCAATAATCCACGCAACCACAAAGCCTCCTTCACAGCTTCAGTCACTGCCATATACTCCGCCTCTGTAGTAGAGAGAGCCATTATGGACTGAAGTGTACATCACCAACATACAGGTGCACCTGCCAATGTAAAAGCATAACCTGAAGTGGACCATGCTTGTCAAGATCTCCAGCATAATTTGAATCCACATATCCAATACAATCCTGTCCATTCTTCTCATCCTTCTGGAATACTAAACAAACATCCACGGTGCCTCGAACATACCGTAGAATCCACTTCACGGCCTCCCAATGACCCTTCCCGGGGTCGTGCATGTATCTCGATACCATGCTCACGGCCTGTGACAAATATGGCCTCGTACACACCATCGCATACATCAAGCTACCTACTGCACTAGCATATGGGACCTTCAACATATAATCTCTGTCCTCAACTAAAACAAGTGACATCAACGCTGAAAGCTTGAAGTAGGGAGCCAATGGTGTGCTAACTGCTTTTGCATTGTCATCAAAGCTGAATTTCTTTAACATCTTCTGCAAATAGCTTTTCTGTGTAAGTTTTAAACTCCCTTTCACCCTGTCTCTCTTGATCTCCATACCCAATATCTTTTTTGCCTCTCCAAGATCCTTCATCTCGAACTCGGATGACAGCTCCTCTTTCAACTTTCGAATAGCCGAAGAATTCCTGGAAGCAATAAGCATATCGTCAAAATATAAAAGCAAATATATGTGCTCACTATCCTTTAGCTTGTGCATATAAACACATGGGTCATATAGGCTCCTCGCAGGGCCGGCCCAAGCTTTTTTGAGGCCCTGTGCGAAATGATAAAATGAGACCCTCTTCTATATAAATGTTGAACTATAAATTTATTGAATTATATTTATTGGTGTGTTTCCTAGTTAATAGGGAATAGTTAATTGGGAATTAATGAGTTCAAATTGAATTTCCTAAACTTTAGGAGACAAATGAGCAACTAATCATAATTGTAGTACTAATTGGTGTATATTTCCGGTAAAATGTAAATCAGATGGGTCATGGGTGTTAGGCAGTTAGGCTTAGGCAATGGACATAAATTATTATTTATTTTAGTGGGCTAGTATTAGATTATTAGACCCTTTTTTAAACAAACAAAAGACTTATTGGAAAGAATTAAGAAATATACTATGGGCATTTTTAAAAATTTGGGGCCCCCTTTGAAATGGGGTCCTGTGCGGTCGCCCCCCCTACCCCCCCTGTTGGGCCGGCCCTGCTCTCTCCCCTCGTGTACCCATGGCCAATCATAAAGCTGCCGAATATCTTATACCACTGTCTCGATGATTGCTTCAAACCATAAAGAGACTTCTTTAGCTTGCAAAACAAATCTTCCTTTCCTGCAGCTTTGAATCCCAAGGGTTGTGTCATGTAGATCTCCTCATCTAAATCACCGTATAGAAAGGCTTGTAGGCGTCAAAAATTGCCCATAGGTCACCGCATGTAGCTCGAGACAGGGAGAATATGATGAATGTCGCTATTAGAGTTATAGAAGCTTATTTGACAATGACGAACGTATGAAGTGAGTCGACGGATTATACGAAGCAACGGAACTTCGGAATAAAGGAAACAAGAGCTAATCGGGAGCCCCGCATCGTTTACGAAATGCGGAGCACCCATCGTGTCCTATTTACTCTATAAATGATTCAATCATGAAAGCCCGTAGATCTCCTTGTCGGCTTTCCGACGCATCTTGAATCGCGTAATTCCGAGTCCGAACGACGAATATACGGTGAAAACAAACTCGACGTACCAAAAAATAAAAAAACCAAACCGAGACACCCCGGGGTGTCTTGGCTTGGCCAAGACACTTACAAGTGTCTCCGCCAACAAGTGTCTCGGCTTGGCCGAGACACTATTAAGTGTCTGCAACACGAAAAAGCTATTTTTGGCAGTTTAGAGCTGTTTTTCGATCGTTAATCGTCTGGATTTGTTCCAACTGATCTGATAATATGGTTAAGTGGTTGTAATTGAGGATAAGAGAGAATCGGTCGTTCTTATCTGAAAACAGGGGTCCTGAAGCCTATAAATACAGCCACAGGGCCTTCATTTTTTCAGATTTGGAATTCTCGAGCGTTGGCGAAGCCCTACCGGATTGAGGACCGAAGAGCCACGAATTTCAGAGAGGAGGAGAAGACTTCAACGGATTCTTTAACATAAATTAGAGGAGTTTGTCAGATCTGTAGCCCGCTTCGTCCCTTAAGATTACCCCGTTGCGGTGATCTTAAGAAGAGTAATTATCTCACTATTGCCGAGATAAGCGCTTCGGCTTCTTGATTCCTTCGCGAATCGACGAAGCTCCGGATCTGATCTGATCGTTTGGTGGTTCACGGATATCGACGTCCCCATCACAGGCCAAGATCCCATGTAAGCAGAAGACCGATAAACGATCTCTGCGCTGTTTGACGAGAATTGTATTTTCATTGTGTAAAAGTCTTATAAAAAGACTATCTTTTTTGTATTTTTATTATAACGACTGAAGTTGTAATAAGTATCTCAATGAAGAAACCAATTTTCTCCCCAAACAAACTGGCGACCATAGTGGGAGACAACAGCTTCGCTGCCGAAGCTGTCGTGCCGCAGTCGACGATCAAGATCCCGGTGTTCGAAGAGGTCGAATACGAATTCGACCAGCAGAAATTCAAGGAATATATTTCCTCCTCCTCCTCCAGATCTTCTTCTTGCAAACGTAGGAAAATCACTACCGCGAAGAACGTGACTTCAGATCCAAAGACCAGGGCTGATGATCTGAACCTGAATGTAGTGGAAGACCCCTATCCGGCCTCCAAAGAAACTAGATCCAACGTTCGTGACAACTCCTCGAAAGTCAAGGAGTTGCCCATTGAAAGTGCACCAGTGCTGATGAAGAGGGCTCGTCAAAGGCGCCGTCAACATCTCACGCGTCAATTTGCTAAGGCTTTGGAGCCTGTTGATGGGACCTGCTATGATGCGGATCTGAAACTCAGAAGGCGCCAAGTGTTCCAGCAGCAAGCAAACGCCTCCTCCTCCAAACCAGCAACCAATGAATGGGTTCCTGTCAAAAAGACCCGTTCAACCCTTGAGAAGCGTATCCATAAGCGCCGTGCACTGCTAGTACAGATAAGGATCATTGTACGGAAGGCACAGGAGTTGTAGAAGGAAAAGGTGGTCAAAAAGCTACCAAGTTCTAAGCAAGTTTGGATGTCAAAGGCCAAATCAGCGCCTAAGGCAAAAGCACCCGAGGCTGATCTCCAGCTTTCGTCAATTTCAGATCCCGCTCCTATTGCTCCCGCACCTCCGGTGAAGCCCTACTACAGTGTGGATCTCTCCAAATCGAGAATTCCATTGAAGGCTCGCCTGGGTCCTCTACATGAAGATCGAAGCAAAACTCCTATTAAAGAACGCTTGGGCCCAGTGAAGGAACCCCGAGCAACTCAACGAGCTTGGGGTCGAACACGCCCTCATGACCATATGAAGCCTTCTCATAAGGAGAAAACTCCAGCAACTGGCCGTATCGGACTGCGAGTCGAAGGCCAGAAGCCCGTTGAAGTTTCACCCTCAGAAAAGTGTGATTCTAAATGTGTGACTCCTGCAGACGCCAACAAGGAGTTGTTTACTCAGAAGAAAACACGTCAGACAGACAAACACGTTATACCTGAGAATTCATGTAAACAGCCAATAGGTTGCTCTGACCGCAATGTTGATGAGTTGTATTATCGGGCTGGGGGTACGAATAAATCTCAAAAAAGAGGTACTCGGGAAGCAGACTCTCACTGTCCGTGTATCAAAATTATCAAGGTAGTATTATCAGCGTGTAGCTACCCCAAGACCGCTCCACAGAGGGTCTCGATATTCCAAAGGCTTTCCTATGAAGCATCAGAAACCAAGCCAAGGCGTTTCCGTAGAAAAAGATCAGCTGCGTGAGACAACGAATTCCCAGAGGTCACTATCAATATGGCTGATAAAGGGAAGTCAACGCAAACTGAAACTTTGCGTAGGGACTATCAGAGGATGAATAGTGGATTATCCTCAGATGATGAAGCATCAGATGTGAAATCTGCCATTGCTTCTGACAATACGGTGTCCAGCATAGGACAATCTCGTGAGGCGTTCATGATCAACGCTGAACAAATGACCAAGGTCATCGAGGATGCATTGGCTAAGCAAAAAGAGAACTTCAAGTTCGAATTGGAAATATCCATGATACAGATGAAGGAAGAGCATGACCGACGGATACAGGCTCTATCCAATCAACTTGGTGAATCCAGCCACCGCACCTAGAATGCCGCAGTTGACAGCGATCAAGAAGTGGAAAAAATTATCATGGCCGATGTACCCTCCAAAAATACTGGGGTTGGTTCAAATACATCCCCTACAAATAACAACGCTGGGGGTGGTCCCGACAAAGATAATAATATCGGGGGTGACCACATTGTTCCTCTCGGAAGTCGTCCAAAATATGATACAGATGAGGATGAGAAGATGAAAGACCTCGAGAGAAAAATTAACAATCTTATGTCTGCTCGAGAGGTAAAGAAGACCGGTATTCCGTGTCCTTACCCGAAAGAGTGGGATTCGATCCCGTATCCGGCAAAGTTCAACCTGATCAACTTCACGCCGTTCGACGGGAAGGGATCGTCCACTCAGCATCTAATCTACTTTAAGTCCCACTTGGGCATGATATCCGGCAATGAAGCATTGATGGTTTGGTCATTCGTTGGCACCCTTCGCGGGCCTACCTTAGATTGGTACCATCGTCTTAAGCCTGGAAGCATCAACAACTGGGACGATATAGAGAGCTCATTTCTCAACAACTTCTTTGATGACGACGTCAAGGTATCCATCAGGACACTCTTCAATGAGAAGCAAAAAGACGGAGAAATAATCGCCGACTTTGTTAAACGCTTCCGGAACAAGGCGATAAATTGCTGAGATCTGATCACGGAGGAATTCATCCTACAAACTTGCCACCACAACCTCTCTTTGGACGTGTTGGGAGTTATGGGATTAAACTCGTCCAAGTCTTTGAAAGATTTGAAGATGCACGGTGAACAAGCCGAACGCTTCCTCAGAAGGAAGAAAATCGAAAGAAGCCAGCAGTCAATGTCTGCGGTTGCTAGTGATAATAATCAGACATCATAACAACAACCTCAAAAGCAGCAAAGGACTTCAGATCCGAGACTCCAAAAAGAGTACGCTTTTAAGGATGAGGAAGTTCCGGATATTTTCGAGTGCCTCCTGAATAATGGTGAGATTGAGCTACCACCTATTAAAGATCATGAGGGAGCTAAGAGGATTATGGACCCAAACTACTATGCGTACCACAGGAGGGTTCTCCATCCTACTAACGTTTGTTTCGGTCTAAAGAACAAGATTCAAGCTCTAATCGACTTTGGCGCCATAAAGCTAGAATAAGCCGAATGACGGTGCACCACTCCGAAGAGTATACGAGTATAAACTGCTTCTTAATCCCCCAACCGGTATAAGAGGTTAAACTGCTCACTGACACTCCAATAGGTATATGAGTCTAAACTATTTTTTTTCTTTCATAGGAAGTTCCTGGAGAGTACCATGCCTGGTATTCTTAAGGATAACCCGGTCATGCAACTGAGTGCAATGTTAGACCCAGTTTCACGAAGAAAGCTGGGGTGGATAATTCATGTAACGGGAAGTTCCCGAGAGAATTTTATATAGTGTATTCTTAGCGATAACCCGGTCATTACAAGAAGGTGATGAATAAGAAACCCACACTCAAACTCCCGCTACGTCTGTGCACTCAACATTCTCATTGTTAGAGTTCGGACATAGCATTCAGAATTTTAATCTCCTGATCATTGACGATTATCAAACCCCTCCATGTTAAGTATTTGTCACTTAACACCAGGAACCCCCTCTGAGCGACTTGTGCAAGTCAACACTCCTACTGTGATTTGTACTCCCACTCCCACTGTCTACTTGGTCAAACCTTTAAACAGTTAGGACCACAACCAAAATCCCCTCTCGATTCCTTCCATGAACGAGAGGTCCACAAATTAAACGATCAAACCTTTAAACAGTTAGGATCGTCTCAAATTCCCATCTTGGTCAAACCTTTAAATAGTTAGGACCACAACCAAAATCTCATCTCAATTCCTTCCATGAACGAGAGGTTCACAAATTGAACGATCAAACCTTTAAACAGTTAGGGTCGTCTCAAATTCCCATATTGGTCAAACCTTTAAACAGTTAGGACCACAACCACAATCCCCTCTCGATTCCTTCCATGAACGAGAGGTCCACTTTCAATTTGAGCAATCAAATCTATGAAAGTTAGGGTTGCCTTCAACCTCACTTGGTCGAACCTGCAGATAGTTAGGACCAAGACCGGAATGCTCCTTTTGATAATGAAAGACTTCTACATTTTCCTATTCGGCCAAACCTATAAAAGTTAGGGCCGAAATCGGAACTTCATCTCAATAAATGAGGAACTCTTTTCTTGGATTAAGCAATCAATCCTATAAAAGTTAGGGTTGCTTGAATCTTTCTGATTCTCGGAGGGGAGATCCCACTCCTAGTTTTACTTTTCCGGATTCTGGGGTGGAGATCCCACCTCGAGTCTCCTTTGCAACTGGAGATAGAATATAAAATTCTTCCTCTTCAATTTTGGGAGATAGAATATAAAATTCTTCCTCTCTCGCTCTGGGTTTGTCTTTACCTTTAGAAAAGACACAATACTCAACTCCAAATCCGTACATTTCATGCACAGGGAATTTTATCTCGAATCCTAAGTAGGGATAAGCCAACGCCTAACACGCGTTGCCGATTAGTTCTTGACCGTAAAAAGAACAAAAGCCCACATATTCAATATTGTGGCAAGTTGTTATTCATGACGCCAAAATCCGTGCTTCACATGCATGGGGAATTTTATCCCGAATCCTAAGTAGGGATAAGTCAACGCCTAACATGTGTTGTCGATTTAGTCTTTTACCGATTGAAGAAGACACCAGAATACCAATCTGGGGGATTTTATCCTGAAACCTAAGTAAGGATGAGTTAGCGCTTAACCCGCGTTGCTGGGTGGTTCGTTCCCGTGAAAATGACCGAGTCTACGTATTCAGCATCGTAGCAACAAAATCCATGCCTTTTATGCATGGGGAATTTTATCCCGAATCCTAAGCAGGGATAAGTCAATGTCTAACACGCGTTGTCGGTTTAGTCTTTCACCGATTGAAAAAGACACCAGAATCCGAGTCTGGGGATTTTTATCCCAGATCCTAAGAAGGGATGAGTCAACGCCTAACACGCGTTACCGAGTAGTCCATTCCCGTAAGAAAGACGAAGTCTACGTATTTAATATCACAGTACTAAAAGAGTTAACTCTTTTAGCACAACGTTACATACGGAACGGACTTAAACAATCCGCATGCAAGCCCGATTCAAACGGTAATCAGTAAAGGCACGTCAAATCCGTTGATGGCTGAGGATTTACCAAAAATCCTGAGTCTGCATCTGATACATGCGGTCGGGTAGTCTATTCCCGTGAGAAAGACGAAGAATACATATTCAATATCGTAGCACTAAAAGAGTTAACTCTTTTAGCACAACATCACATGCGGAACAGACTTAAACAATTCTCATGTAAGTCCGACTCAAACGGTAGTCGGTAAAGGTTCATCAAACTCGTTGATGGCTGAGGGTTTGCCAAAAATCCTATATATGCAAAAGTCATTGACACACCAGTCTCATTAGTTGGTCTCGTGACTGGAGCATCCAACAACTTCGGGATAAGATCCATACATGCAGATGAATCAGCTTTCATAATTGGTTCTGCAGCTCCGACATTTAGGACCGTCATCCTCCAATACCATAAGAGCTTAAACTGTGTATACTCCAGCAAACGTACGAGTATAAACTGTGTTAACGGCCGGCGATCCGAAACCCTAGGTCAACGCCGGTCAACGCGTAACCCTAGGTCAACGCCAATCAACGCGTTACGATTAAAAAGTCCACATCGGACGATTCGAAACCCTAGGTCAATGCTGGTCAACGCGTGACCCTAGGTCAACGCCAGTCAACGCGTTGCGATTAAAAAGTCAACATCGGACGGTCCGAAACCCTAGGTCAACGCTAGTCAACGCGTGACCCTAGGTCAACGCCAGTCAACGCGTTGTAATAGAAAGTCAACGCTAGGCAATCTGAAACCCTAGGTCAACGCCGGTCAACGTGTAACCCTAGGTCAACGCCAGTCAACGCGTTATAATAAAAGGTCAACACCAGTCAACGCGTTGCGATGAAAAAGTCAACGCCGAGCGATCTGAAACCCTAGGTCAATGCTGGTCAACGCGTAACCCTAGGTCAACGCCAGTCAACGTGTTACAATAAAAAGTCAATGCCAGTCAACGCGTTGCGATGAAAGTTAATGTGAATCAATATATCGTGATGGAGATAGTCAGTTCAAAGTCAACTCGACGATACGAGCCAATATCAACTCACCGGTTTTGATTTAAGATTTCGACGACGGCCAGACGATAAATGCAGCGCCGGGAGAACTTGAACTATTCGTCAAAATATCAAATAGATCGAAAATCGAATGAGTCAAGAATCAAAGCTAATTACAGGTCCTTTTATACCAACTGAAGATTGGACCGATCATATCCAAAGTATTTCAGGCTCATCTATAAAAGAAACGGGATTGAAACACTTTGGAGGGGGTATCTGTAGGCATCAAAAATTGCCCATAGGTCCCCGCATGTGGCTCGAGATAAGGAGAAGACGATGAACATTGCTATTAGAGTTACAGAAGCTTATTTAACAATGACAAACGCATGAAGTGAGTCGACGGATCATACGAAGCAACGGAACTTCGGAATAATGAAAACAAGAGCTGATCGGGAGCCCCACGTCGTTTACGAAATGCAGAGCACCCCTCATGTCCTATTTACTCCACATATGATTTAATCATGGGAGTCCATATATCTCCTCGTCGGCTTTCTGACGCATCTTGAACCGTGTAATTTCGAGTCCGGACGACGAATATACGGTGAAAACAAACTCGACGCACCAAAAAATAAAAAAAATACCAAACCGAGACATCCCGGGCTGTCTTTGAGGAAGTTAGGGCCAAAATACCCGAGACACTTTAAAGTGTCTCGGCAAAGCCGAGACACTTGTAAGTGTCTCGGCCACGTCGAGACACTCATAAGTGTCTGCAACACGAAAAAGCTGTTTTTGGCAGTTTAGAGCTATTTTTCGATCGTTAACCATCTAGATTTGTTCTAACTGATCTGATAATATGCTTAAGTGGTTATAACTGAGGATAAGAGGGAATCGATTGTTCTTATCCGAAAACAGGGGTCCTGAAGCCTATAAATACAGTTCAATGGCCTTCATTTTTTTAGATCTGGAATTCTCAAGCGTTGGCAAAGTCCTGTCGGATTGAGGACTGAAGAGCTATGAATTTCAAAGAGGAGGAGGAGACTTCAGCGGATTCTTGGACATAAAGAAGAGGAGTTCGTCAGATCTTCAGCTCGGTTCGTCCTTTAAGATTACCCCGTTGCGGTGATCTTAAGAAGAGCAATTACCTCGCTGTTACCGAGATAAGCGCTTCGGCTTCTTGATTTCTTCGCAAATTATATTTGGTGGTCCACGGATATCAACGTCCCCATCACATGCCAAGATCCCACACAAGCAAAAGACCGATAAACGATCTCTGTGCTGTTTGACGAGAATTGTATTTTCATTATGTAAAAGTCATATAAAAAGACTATCTTTTTTGTATTTTTATTGTAACGACTGAAGTTGTAATGAGTACCTCAATGAAGAAACCAATTTTCTCCCCAAACAAGGCTGTCTTCACATCCATCTAGACCAAATCCAAATTTAACTGTGCCACTAGCGCCAATAAAATCTGTATCGACGAATGCTTCACAACGGGTAAAAATACCTCGTTGTAATCAATGCCCTCAAGCCGTGCATATCCCTTGGCAACCAAACTGGCTTTGAATCGAATATCCCCAATAGAAGATCCCTCATTCTTCGCATATACCCACTTGCAACCTATAGCTCTCTTACCCTTAGGCAGATGTGTAAGGGTCCAAGTATCGTTCTTCTGAAGAGACTATGTCTCCTCCTCCATAGATTCTCTCCACCTGATCGAATCGGTGCTAGAATCTACCTCCCTGAATGTGGATGGAACCATATCATCAATGACCTCCACTGATAATGCATATGCGACCATGACATCATTATACCTAGCTGAACCATATCATCAATGACCTCCACTGATAATGCATATGCGACCATGACATCATTATACCTAGCTGGCCAATGAATCACCCTCCTCGGTCTATCTGCTGCAATGGACCTCTGAACATGACCCTGTTCCTGAGTCTCATAAACCATTGTATCCTCTATCTGCCCGGCTGTCATCCTATCTCCTCCCAGTATCACCTCTGTAGGAGCCTCGATGGATATAATGCTCTCTAGAGTGAGTGGAGTCACATCATACTCCACATGCTGCGATATCTTAACTGTCTGGTCTCCCTCCACCTGCTGAGGGACTCGAGGTCTCATCATGTACGCCTCATCGAATGTGACATCTCTGCTAATAACTATTTTCTTGTCAGGTGGATCCCATAACTTGAAGCCTTTGACTCCATCTCTAAATCCCACAAAGATTGATTTCCTCGCCCTCGGATTTAATTTACCATCACTGATATGATAATAAGCTAGACACCCAAATATCTAAAGCGACTCATAGTCACTAGCCACCGAATCAAACCAACGCTCCAAAGGAGTCTTCCCGTCTATCGTAGTGCACGACAACCTATTCACGAGATGGCTAGCATAAACTAATGCCTCGGCCCAAAAAGATCTAGGCAATCCACTCTACGTCATCATACATCGTATATTCTCCAGCAAGGTACGGTTCAATCTCTCAGCCACCCCGTTCTGTTACGATGTCTCTCGAACTGTGAAGTATCTTCTAATGCCGTGATCCCGGTAAAACTGTAAAAACGGATCACTCTTGTACTCTCCACCGTTATCTGAACATAGAGTCTTCACCTTTTTACCTGTCTGCAGCTCCACTTTCTTTTTCCACTCCACAAAAATATCCAGGACCTGATGTTTATGCTTCATAGGTTATACCCAATTCCTCCTGGAATAATCATCAATGAAAGTGATAAAGTAGTTGGCCCCACCAAGAGATATGTTCTTGGAAGAGCCCCAAACATCTGTGTGAATATAATCTAATGTACCTCGGGTGTTGTGAACAGTAGTGCCAAACTTCACTCTAGTCTTCTTTCCAAGTACGCAATGCTCACACAGCTCCATCTTGCAGGTCTTAGCACCTTTTAATAGTCTCTCTTTCGTCAATGACTGTAGGGACTTATCTCCTGTGTGTCCAAGTCTCGTGTGCCATAAAATGGTAGTGCCTATCTCTATAGTAATAGAAGCTACCAGACCCCTTGTAACTGTCTTGCCCTTCAAGTAGTATATGTTATTTTCCCTGACACCTCGCATCACCACCATAGAACCCTTCGTGACCTTCACTGTAGCCTCCTCTAAGATCACTCTATATCCAGCTGCCTCTAAAGTCCCAAGAGAAATGATGTTCTTCGTCAACTGCGGCACGAACCTCACTTCCTTCAACTCCCTAATCACTCCGTCATGCATCCTAATCCGGACTAAGCCAATACTACCAATAGGGCATACGTGGTCATTACCCATAAGCACGACATCCCCTCTTTCCAGCTCCTCAAAGCTAGAGAACCAATCCCTCCTAGGACATATATGATATGTAGCTCTCGAATCCATCATCCACTCCGCGGAATCCGCATAGCAAACCGACGGTAATGCAGAGCATGAATAGCATGAAGAATCTGAATCTGAATGCTCACCAATAGCTTTTGCAACATTCACTTCTAAAGCCTGTGTAGCTTTCCCTTTGTTCTTCCCGAATTTTTCTTTCCACTTTGGGCAGTCAATCTTCCAATGTCCTTCTTCTTTATAATACCGATATTGATTTCTACCAACACTCTTATAGGTACTCCTATTCTTTGACTTTAAGCGGTTGAACTGGCGGCGGTTTGGATCACGGCCTCGAACAGCTAATGCATCTCCCGATGCCTTCTCGGAGGGTTCACCATCACTCTTCCTCAACTCATAATTCACCAAAGCTGAGGTCACCTCCTTATAGCTAACTGTAGCTCTTCCATTGATCATAGGAGGTCACCTCCTTATAGCTAACTGTAGCTCTTCCATTGATCATAGTTAGAACAAACGTACCATAATCATTCTCGGGCAATGAACACAAAAGTAACATCACATTGTCTTCATCCTCAATTATGATGTCCATATTGACCATATCTGAAAGTAGCTTCATGAAATTGTTGACATGCTCCCTGATGGAAACTCTCCTTTTCATCTTGAACTGGTAAAACCTCTTCTTCAAGTGAAGCCGATTTTTAATGCTCTTCGTAAGATACTTCTTATTAAGTGTTTCCCACATCTTCTTCGCTGACGTCTCGTTCATAACATCATAAATAAGATCCGGCGTCAAGCATGACCTAATAACACCACAAGCTCTACTATTCATCTTCCTCCAAACCTTATCCTCCATATCAGCGTGTTTCTCTTCTAACTCAAGAGTCTCTTCCAAATTCTGTGCATCCAAGGCGTCCATTACCTGACACCTCCACAATTCGAAATTGATCTTGCCATCGAACTTCGGAACATCAATCTTCGTGTTATTAATGCTCAGACTCTGTATCGTCTTCGTAAGAGATGAACTTGATGTGCTTGCTTCTTCCATGTTGTCGACCTAACTCTTTAGATAAGAATCTTCACCGAATCCTTCGAACAAGCCTGAAGCTCTGATACCAATTGTTGTGCGCGACGGAAGTTCTCAAAGCGATACGAACAATCCAAGAGATAAATCATAACTAATAAGCCAAACACAATACCACAGTAAGACAACAAGTTTAACGTGGTTCGGCAAGTTACCTACGTCTACGGGGCAAGCAGGGGGGAGTTTTTACTATTAGAAATCAAGAGAATATAAATAGAGTTACAAATCTCACTGATCAAATCCTAAAACAAAGCTCTAGATTTTTCACAAATCTCCTACAATTGGATGTAGTAATCCTCTCCAAAAGACTGCTCAAAATCGTCCTTTCTTAACCATAATTAATTAGGTTTAGGGTTATATATCAACTCAGAAGCGAACCGGGTCAAAATCCAAAATCGAAAGCCCAGCCCAAAATCAGTCTGCGGTCGACCGCGCAGGTCTCGCGGTCGACCGTACGAAGCTCACGGTCGACCGAACACCCCCGACAGATAACCAAAACCCTACAGTCAAACTCGTGGTTGACCGTGACGGTCGACCGAACTGATTTCCCGAGAGATAATCGCCTACAGGGTCCCCGTGGTCGACCGCCACGGTCGACCGCCTTCAGCTCCGAATCCCACTGGCCTTCGTGCATGTTCGCGGTCCCAGTCTGCTTGGCCGATTCTCCTGAACTTCCTGATGCTTCTCTCGTTACTTCTTCACCCAAGATATGATTTACAATTGGTTGTGAAGTATCAGATTCCAGAGTGCTTCATTGCTGAAGTTTCTTCAGATAGGGAGGCTATTTTCTGCCATAAGACTGATACTATCCTGATCTACCATCTTTAATAAGAGTGTGGGCTGCGTTACCTGCTCCATCCTTTTGTGTCCAAGGTTTTCAACATTATTAGTATTGTCCCATAGCAATTTTCACAAAACTCTTTTCTAATATTGCTTGGATATATCGTTATCTAGCACCATCTGGGCATGGCACCAAAGTTTAAGGTAAATTCCACATCTAGTGTTTCTAAAAAAAATATATATAATATATATATATATATATATATATATATAGGAGTTGATCTTATGTCAACTTAAGTCGACACCAAAGTTTGAGGTATTGCCACCATCTATGTTTCTAAAAAAGGAATCTATATATATATATATATATATATATAATATATATATATATATATATATATATATATATATATATATATATATATATATTATTATTATATATATATAGTATATATTATCAACCGAATAAGTTAGATATCAAATTAATCAAAATATTGTATAAGTGCAATCACTAATTTTAAAATGTGGGTAATAATAAGAGAAAAAAAGTAAATAATCATTGCAATCTATAAATATTATTACAGTATTATATTGGTGCAACCACAGCATTATATTCTAGTTTTCTCCTTTATGATTTTTATACATAGCCTTCCAAATAATAGTTTCTTTCCTGAAGTCTAAAACTCATGTAGAAACCCCCTACACAAAATTATATAGAGGGGAATCACAATAATGTAGAATTTTCATATACAAATTGCAATGGTTGAATTGCAATATTTTATTGTTTATATTTTGTTATTAATTATAATGGTTTTATACACAAATTGAACTCATTTAAATTCAGGGCAAATTGCTTTTAGCCCTTCAAAGATTTCAGAAAGTGGTATTTATGCCCCCTCCCAAATTTTTTTTTCTATAATATCATTTTTTAAAGGAAAACTATAACATCATTTTTAAATCTAGAAAAACAGAAAAAAATAAATAAATTGAGAATATTAAAAAAATAAATTGTAAGTAAAATGAGAGAGAAGTTGAGAAAATATGTAATCCATATTAGCATATACATAGGATATGAGATAATTAGAGAAAAATATTTTTGAATTAATATATCCATGTTGTGGACACCAGAAGGATAAATGAAAACTTAAGGTGCAATTTCGTCTTAAAACTAACATAAACATATATTAGGGGGATAAATGCAAAATAGGAACATTGGAGGGAACAGAGAACGTCGGCAAAGATTCGGAAGCTTTAAAGTTAAATCCTACACGTCTAGCCACTTCTAGGAGAGCAGCTTCTGAGCACCCGCGCTTTCCGTTGAACGCAGCAAGTCAAGTCAACAAGTTGATTTCTAAAGCAACCCATAACAAAACAAATGTGATTAGAAGTGCAGAAAAGACACATCAGCCTTTATGAACTCGTTTAGATTAATAAAAGAGTGGTGTTAGGTGCACACCCCCTACCACACCACCGACCACACCCCCTCTCCTATCGCTACAGTAAACTGGGTCCCACATGGGATTTTAAAATTTTTAAAATCCCATGTGGGACCCGGTTTACTGTAACGATGGGAGAGAAGTGTATGGTTGGTGGTGTGTTAGGGGTGTGCCCCTAACATTATTTTTAATAAAATGGTTCGTTTAAATAAGATTGCTTACAGATATGAACACGCACGTGGGTGAAAAGCACTGGCGGAGCTAGATAGCGTCATATGGAGATGGACAAAACTCTGGATCGAGAACATTCTTTAGGATGCCTTTGATGAGCGAGGGTTTTAATTTGGATTGTAGAAAACCCCTCCACGTCAGATTTTTAGCCTTCCACGTCAGATTTTTTGTTTCCGTCCATTTCTTTGTGCCGCTTTGGTTCGCTCGAATGGAAGAGGGAAAACTCTGCTGAAATCGCCGCCAACTAAGATTTTTTTTCCTCTCTGATTTCCTTCCCCAACCAAGTGAAATTGATGAAAACTCTGCCACGTCAGATTTTTTTCCTTCTATGCTTTATTTACAAAAGATTTCCTTTTTTTTCTATGCGAACCAAACACAAGAAAAATAAATACATTGGTTTCCACCATTTTTTATGTGCGAACCAAAGAAAAACAAACTATTTCTTAGAAAAGTTTGGAAAACGCAAAACTTGTGTTTCTTTACATGGAATTGCAATTCTCTATATCAAGGAAACGAACCAAACAGCCCCTTATAGTAAAACGGCTACACGCCTACTTACGAGTTCCGAGGAGCCAAAACAATCAACATGCCAATGTACTAAGGTACCACTTTTTGTACGAGGTACTGTATTCATTTTGTATGAAACTATTCATTGCGAACCTTTACAAGATTCTTCTTGGATGTTTTTCCATAGGGATTTTGCCATATTTTGAAATAGTGAACGGCACGAACTCAATTCATTGAGGTTGCATTCTAATGGCATATTAGCTGTAATGTGAAGTTTAGAGATAATGTGGTTTATATGATTGAATTATATATATTTTTCATATAGAAATAATTTATTTTCTGTAGTTACAATTTTTTCAGAGAACACATGTCCCAACAATCGAATTTGTATCAATCCAAACAATTGACCGGTTCTTCCGCTTTCGGTGGTTCGTGGGCCGGTAGGAGTCGAAATTTCCGGCCCGTGCCTCAATGCCAGAGTCCAAGTCGGCCCATGACCTATATAAATCAGCCCGACCAATATTTTTCCTGTAATAAGTACTTGAATTTGCATAGTTGGCTTTCCTTCTATGATCAGATCGAACTGGACGTACAGGGGCACCTTTCGAAGTAGGGGTCGGTCAGCACTATTCGATTCAAGCCTATTAAATCGGCTGAATTGCTAGAATGTATTTGTGGGTTTCGTTTTGAGAAAACTTTAATCTGAACAAGCGGAACTGATCGTTCTCTCAATTGTCTAAAATATTTTCATCATCCACAAGTTTTTCTCTCTTTTTTTCCTTAAATTGTTTATGATTTCAATTAATTTGCATTGTTATGTTACCTATCTCCTAATCTAGAAATTTCTTTCGCCAATTTTTTTTGATACGCATCTTTCTTCTTGGTTAAAATAGACTTTTTCTTTTTTAATTAAACTACTACAAGTCCAAACCGAATGGACTGGACCAAACCGACCAAACTATTTTTGATATTTTCTATTTGGTTTCAAATATAGAACGATTCAATTCAGTTCTGTCAAAATTTGTAAAAACCAACCAAAGTACACTCATGCACGCAGAGAATTTGAGATCACAACTTACTCATTAAGTATTGAGTGTTTACTATAACATTTTTATTTGTAAATCGTTGACTTGAAATTCAAAGGGACCGTCCAAACTCATCTTTATGTTATAAGATGTGATTTTGGGCCCTTTTTTAATATGTAAAATAAAAGTACTCTGATCGCGTGACCCAAAAATATGATGACATTTTCATTATTATTTTTGCATGATGAGAGCATTTATGATGATTCTTCCAAGTGTTAGCTCATCTCCATTAAGTGTGAGTACGTCTTTCGATTTTTCAATTTGCAAGGGAATTTATTTAATTTTTGAAAATTTGACACTCAAATTAAAATGGGGACTTCTCTTAGATATATGGTATAGATATATGGTATAGCTATATAAAGAACAAATTTCACGATATCCCCTTGCCTTTGCGGGTTTTCCTAAAAAAAAACCCTAAATGTTATAAATTGAAGAAAATCTCTCCAAACGTTTAAAATGATTAAATGATATCCCCTTGACTTTGCAGACACGAATGTAGCTCCGGATTGAGGGGCCCTAATTGCTACATTTTGAATCTTTGTTTTTTGGCTACTCGAAAGATGGTATTAGTTGAAACGAACTAACGAGACGATAAGACGAGTCGACACGAAAAGCGGTGTTAGTCGACACGAATGAACGAACGAGACAACATGATGAGTCGACACCCTTTGGTCGACACAAAATGCGCGCCCATGACCTGCGGACACGAATGTAGCTCCGGATTGAGGGGCCCTTAAACTTGCTACATTTTGAATCTTTGGTTATTGGCTACTTGAAAGACGATATTAGTTGAAACGAACTAACGAGACGACAAGATGAGTCGACACCCTCTGGTCGACACGAAAAGCGGTGTTAGTCGACACGAATGAACAAACGAGACAACAGGACGAGTCGACACCCTTTGGTCAACACGAAAGGCGCACCCACGACCTGCGGACACGAATGTAGCTCCGGATTGAGGGGTCCTTAAATTTACTACATTTTGAATCTTTGTTTTCTGGCTACTCGAAAGACGATATTAGTTGAAACGAACTAACAAGACGACAAGACGAGTCAACACCCTCTGGTCGACACGAAAAGCGGTGTTAGCCGACACGAATGAACGAACGAGACAACAGGACGAGTCGACACCCTTTGGTCGACACGAAAGGCGCGCCCATTGTTGGCCTTCTTGTTTTGATGATGTTTAACAAACAATTTACTCCTAATGTTGTTTGTCTAGTATTTTTGTTTTCTATTTATTGTAGACAAACAACATTGTTGGAGGATGGATGGAATCAAGCTTTCACGATCATATCCAATGGAGGTTGGCGGAATTGTGGAGTGTAGCTTATGCAATTCAAGTTCAAGATATAAGTTCAGCTTCATCTGCATAGTGTACCAAGTCAAGCTTATTGAAGATCAAGATCGGCTTGGGTAATTTAGTTTAGGAGTTTATATTATGTGTGTTAGTACTTTACGCTCAATCATATACACACATACACGTTTTGGTTTTATATATATATAGTTATATATATACATATATGTTCTGGTTTGATAGTTTTCAAGTTTTAATATAAAACAATTTAATATAATTAGAAAACATATTTTTTGTTTCATACTTATATGCATATATATGATTTCATCAATATCAATTTTATTTAGTTCAATGAAATCATGTTTTAGTGTATTATATGAGTATTTTGATAAAATACTACATTCATTGTTTATAGACTTCATAACAATAGTTTACATCTTTCTTCAAGTCTATAAAATTATTTTGTAATGTTTTAAAACATGGTTTAGCCAAAATGTCAAAATTCATATGTTTACATTTTCGTGTTTTGACCTATTTTATAAAATAATGATATTTTTTATTTGGGAAGTCCTTTTTGAAAACCAATATTTGAAGCATGTTTATTATCATGTCTACAATCATTCTCCAAAGTTTTATATTTTTCTGAATTTATTTGATATTTTTAAACAAGTGTTTTAAAAGTCCGCAAAACAGCTTTAGCACAACATGTTCTTAGTTCTAGCCTCAGTTTTGCGGTCGACCGCCACGGTTGACCGCCCAATGAAGTTCAGAAAACTCATTATATGTTTTATGGCTCGCTGTCGACCGGTGGGCGGTCGACCGTACGTAGTCCAGAGACTTTCCGGTCGCCGCCCGGTCGACCGTCTGTTGTCTAGAGCCTTTTTATGTTCTTTGTCTGTTCGGGTCGACCGCCGGGTCGATCCGTCGCTCGTCTTTTTAGTTCCCAATGACATAATTTTTTCAGCTGTTTTCTGATAGCTTTTTGGTCTTTTCTATTGGGTTTTGCTGATGTTTTGAGAGAATAAAATACCCCATTGCTCTCCCTTTCAGTAACAACAAAGAGAGTTTCTTAAGCCAAGTTTAAAAGAGTTTTAAAAAGGGTTTAGTTTGGTTAAGTGTGTTTAAGAAGCTTTAAGCATTGAGTGTTTTTGGTTTTGTGAATCAATTCCACAAAGAGCTTGAGGAGATCATTCTATTGAAGTTGAGCTTCGCAACTATCTCCCTCCAGCCCTCTTGATCTATGAGAAGATTTCTAAACTCTTATCTAGCTTTACATTTGCATAGTATTTGATATCTTTCTTAAAGCTAGTTTTTTATATGAGTTAATTTAATTTTATTACTCTCCATTGTTACAGCACCACCCACATAGAGCTTGAATGTATTTTCATACATAGTATAGTTTTTAGTTTGGTGGAGAGTTGGCCTAACAATTTGAGTGTTGAGCTTCCATTGTGTTCTCAATCATGATTAAGAACAATCATTATTATAATTGTGCTTATTGTGAGATTCACTTTTGTAATATACTTGTAGCAAACACACCGAGAGAAGTGTGTGGCGAGAAGTCGGGATCATCCCAGAGGAAGTGGCGTCGTTGATGAACGCTAGGGAGAGGTTGTAACCGAGCACTATGAGGGAGACACCGTCTAGTTCAACACTTGAGAGGGTGTAGAGTGGGATTGCAAGAGTGTGTAAGTTGTAGAGTTTTTGGTAAACTAGAAAATCGTATTGTGAGGTGTAAACGTTGTTCGGGTAAACGTAGAAAACCCGGTTATGATAGTGGAGATCTCCTCGAGGTAAGGAGCGGAGATGTAGGTCAAGTGGTTAGACCGAACTCCGTAATCATATCGTTTTGTTTGTGTTTGCATTGGCGTTCTTATTCTTGTATGCATATCTTATATTGCCTTTGTGTATTGCACTTCATATTGCCCTATAACTTTTGTAGTTTGTTTATTTCACCATTGTGTGATTTATATATCCTTGCTCATTTTGTAATATCTTATTGCTAGGATATATCACTTAGTTCATATTGCTTATCCTAGCTTACATATCTTGTTGTGTTTCATACTTGCTAGGATAACTTGTTAATTAATTTTAATTGGCATATAATCGGATTAGATTAGCATAAGACCCTAATCACCCCTTCTAGGGTGCAACACCCATGACCTGCGGACACGAATGTAGCTCCGGATTGAGGGGCCCTTAAATTTACTACATTTTGAATCTTTGTTTTCTGGCTACTCGAAAGACGATATTAGTTGAAACGAACTAACGAGACGACAAGACGAGTCGACACCCTCTGGTCGACACGAAAAACGGTGTTAGTCGACACGAATGAACAAACAAGATAACAGGACGAGTCGACACCCTTCAGTTGACACGAAAGGCGCGCCCATGACCTGTGGACACGAATGTAGCTCCGGATTGAGGGGCCCTTAAACTTGCTATATTTTGAATCTTTGTTTTTTGGCTACTCGAAAGACGATATTAGTTGAAACAAACTAACGAGACGACAAGAAGATCCGACACCCTCTGGTCGACATGAAAAGCGGTGTTAGTCGACACGAATGAACGAACGAGACAACAGGACGAGTCGACACCCTCTGTTCGACACGAAAGATGGTATGAGTCCACGCCTCGAGGGTTCGGAGTCGGGGCTAAGCATTAATGAGCGAGATTGGTGGATTTAAACGGGTGCGAGATTTTCAGATCTAAACAGGCGATAATTGAGGATCTAAACGGCGCTAATCGTGGATCTAAACAGGCGATAATTGTGGATCTTAACAGTGATTTTCATCCTATATAAGGATTTGTAGCTGCGAGGGCTAAAATATAGATTAACAACAAATCTATTCTCTTCTTATTCTCTTTTCAAAAATATCTTTCTGCTGTTACACTTTTGCTGGTTTACTAAAAGTCTTGAAGAGTTCGAAAAACCTTCTTGAAGCTCGTGCCGACGAGAAGGAGGTCGCCTGACCGAGGGTCGTCGTATCTCCGAGATCTATTGCCGCGTAGGCCTGTAAGAGAGGGCACCATTAGATTCTTGGGACAATGCTTTGCATGCTTCGATCATCAGGCCATATTACTAAACTTTACTTATTTTATTTTGAATCAATTTCATTTCTGTGCTATAATTTTAATCCGCCATTGTCTGGATTTTATTAACTGTTCAAATCTGATTATTGTGTTAAATTCGGTCTAAACAGCAACCTTTTTCCTAACACATGTCACGTTTTAGGTTTTTTTTAATTTCTTTATATGAAACTTCTATAATTTTAGATGGGTTTATTTGACTTACAATGCTAGGGAAGTTTTGTGCATAACCTCCAAAGCAACGTTGCTTTTATGGAAATTTACCCATAAAAAAGTCTTTGCGCGGGATTGGGCTAGCTTTTCAAGGTGTCTAGTCATAATTTTGGATTGGGTTCGAACAAACCTTACCTAGAAATCAAATTAATTGACTTTATTACCCATGGATGATAATATTAATAGCAATTAACATCATACCCTCATGATATAAATTTAAGTTTGGACTGATAAATATTAGAGAGAATAATGTTTTTGAATATATGAACTGTATCTATTACAATGAATCATGGTTCCTTTATGTAGGGATGATGAAGGAGCTATACAAGGTAATTATAATCAAGGAGAATCAATCAGAATCACCTAAATATATGCAATCTCTTAATAAAAGGAATGAATATATAGAAATATTCTAACACCCCCCTCAAGCTCATGGAGGCTTGAAGAGCATTCGGAGCTTGGATACAAGGAACCGGAACCTGGCAACCACATGAGGTTTGGTGAACAAGTCGGCTGTCTGAAACTCAGAAGATATGTGCGGCAGCAGAATATGCCCTTGAAGAAATTGTTGACGAACAAAGTGACAATCCACTTCAATATGCTTAGTGCGCTCATGAAAGACATTATTGTGGGCTATTTAGATGGCACTTTTGTTATCACAATATAAGGGGGTGGGGTCAGGATGATCAATGCCCATATCTTGAAGTAGCTAGCGAAGCCAAACAATTTCGGCGGAAGCATGAGCGAGAGCACGATATTCAGCTTCGGCACTGGAGCAGGCAACAACAGTCTGTTTCTTGCTTTTCCACGAGATAAGTGAATCTCCAAGGAAAATGCAGTACCCAGTCGTGGAACGCCGATCAGTAATATCACCAGCCCAGTCTGAGTCAGAGTATCCTTGTAACACAGGACGAGAAGTAAAAGCAAGATGCAGGCCCTGGTGCAAGGTCCCTTTGATGTAGCGTATGATACGAAGAACGGTAGCAAAGTGAACAGAACGGGGAGCAGACATGAATTGGCTAACGATGTGGACAGCATGGCTAATGTCAGGTCTAGTGATAGTGAGGTAGTTAATACTTCCCACAAGTTGCCGATATAATGTGGGATTGGGTAGTGGGGTGCCATCAGTAGGAGAGAGTTTGACATTCATCTCGAGAGGAGTATCGGCGGTCTTGTTGTCAGTAAGGCCCGCACGAGCGAGAATATCAGAGGCATACTTTACTTGAGAGAGGAAATAGCCTGTAGAGGAGTGAGTAACCTCAATACCAAGGAAGTAGCGAAGAACACCCAGATCTTTCATTTCGAAACATGAACATAGATAAGCTTTGAGCCTGGATATACCATTCATGTCATCCCCAGTGATAACCATATCGTCAACATAAAGCAGCAGAATAACAATGCCATGCGGAGAAGAACAAGTAAACATTGCTGGGTCGTGAGAGCTCTGAGAAAAACCGTGTTGCAGAATAGCTGTGGAGAATTTCTCAAACCAAGCCCGAGGCGCTTGTTTGAGACCATAGAGAGCTCGTCGAAGTTTGCAAACCTGTCCAGGTGAATGAGGAAGCCCAGGAGGAGGTTGCATGTAGACTTCTTCATTTAGATCACCATGAAGAAAGGCATTCTTAACATCCATTTGATGAAGAGTCCAATTACGGATGGAGGCAACTGAAATAAGAGTGCGAACTGTGGTCATACGAGCGACCGTGGCAAAGGTTTCTTCATAATCGATTCCATACTCTTGAGTATATCCTTTTGCAACAAGACGGGCTTTGTATTTGTTAATAGACCCATCAGCCTTTGATTTGATTTTGTAAATCCATCTGCATCCAACAACTGATTTTCCAATGGGTAAATCCGTGATAACCCAAGTTTCTGTTTTCTGAAGAGCAGCAAGTTCTTCAGACATAGCTTTCTGCCATTGAGGATCAGCAGAAGCCTCACGATATGAGGATGGCTCATGAAGAGACAATAGGGCAGAGATGTAGCATTCATAATCGGAATGCCAAACTGGTGGATGTTGATCTCGGACTGGGCGCATTGAAGGACCGTCGGTAGGAGATACAGACTCAGGACAAGGCGTAGAGTTGCCAGCAGGTGGACAGACAGTCACAGGTGCAGGGGGAAAGTCAGATGGTGGCATAGGAGTGGCGACAGGATGAGTGGGAGGTGGTATCACATGATCAGCTATAGGAGCAGTGACAGATGGCATAGGATCTGATACTAGAGGATTAGGGGACTCTGGGAATGGGTCGACAGGAAGAGAGGTCATAGTATTTTTGAGGGGAGCTTTTGATAGGGTGTAATATGGTTTATGTTCCCAGAATGTAACATGGCGAGAAATGCGAAGTCATTTGGCAATTGGGTCGTAACAGCGATACCCTTTTTGTTGAATCCCATACCCCAGGAAGACACACATGACATTTTTGGGAGTGAGTTTTGTTCGTTCTCGTTTCGGGAGTAACACAAAGCAAGTAGATCCAAAAATACGAAGCTCGGAGTAATCTGGAGTGGTCCCATATAGACGCTCAAAAGGAGATAAACCACCGGTGACTACGGACGGGATGCGATTAATAAGAAAGGCAGACGTGTGAATGGCTTCCCCCCAGAATACGGAAGGGACGGATGAGGAGACAAGAAGAGTACGAGCTGTTTCTACAAGGTGTTGGTGTTTTCGTTCTGCAACCCCATTTTGCTGAGGAGTGTCAGGACAAGATAGTTGGGGAAGAGTCCCTTGTGATTTTAGGAACTCAAGGAAGTGTTTGGATAAGTATTCTCCCCCGGAGTCGGATCTGAAGACTTTGATAGTTTTCAAAAATTAAGTTTTAATCATAGTAGCGAATTCGATGTATACTTTCAAAAAATCAGATCGAGAATGAAGTAAATAAGTCCAAGTGTATCGAGAATAATCATCAATAAAGACCACATAATATTAGGCTCCACACATAGAGACAACAGGAGCTTTACCCCAGACATCAGAGTGCACAAGATCAAAAGGAGAGCTGGAAGTGGTTGTACTATTATTAAAGGGAAGAGCTGGTTGTTTGGCCAGTTTACAAGCAATACAAGAGGGATCTTTATCTGAAATAGCTGGTCCTAACAATCTTTTATTTATCATGTATTTCAGTCGAGGAAAAGACACATGACCTAATCAAGAATGCCAAGAGATAAAGGAGGATGAGTTGGTAGTAAAAGCTGTGAGAGATGAGTCAGTGGAGGTTGGAATCTGTAACTTGTCTGCCACATATAGTCGTCCAACTCTATGGCCGGTCCCAACTTGTATCCCCGTCGAGCGGTCCTGTACAAAAAAGCTAGCAGAATGAAAGATAACGATTAGCCCAAGGTCACATAACTGTCCAACAGATAAAAGTTGCATAGATAGTTGAGGAACAAGAAAAACGTTCGAGACAGATAAACCGCTGTTAGTTTTTATGGAGCCAATGTGACTAGCAGCAATCGTAGAGCCATTAGCAGTATGAATCTGTGCAGTGGAGCTAATAGGCCTGGATGACTCAAAGTGTGTTGGGTCAAAAGTCATGTGGTTGGATGCCCCAGAATCAAGAAACCACGGAGAGGAGATACCTGATGGAGGATAGAAGGCAGATGCAACTGTATGATGATTTGGATCGTCGGCTGATGTGAATGCGGCGGATGGCCTAGTGGATTTTTATAGGCCGCGCATGTACCGAGATGTAGGAGAAGGACAATATTTAACAATATGTCCGAATTCCTTACAATAGTTAAATTGCACTGGGTCTTTGGATGAACGGAAGGATGCTTGCTGAGGGCGTGGTAATGAATTTGTGGTGGCTAGTTTGGAAAAGGGCTGCTAGGAGCGAGGAGCTGCGATGAAGACAGAGGACATGTTCGGTGTAATGCCCTTGCGAGTTTCTTCTGTAATCAGTTCTGTCAAGGATTCCTCAACAGAAGGGAGAGGTTTGCGGTGAAGCATAGAAGCTCTAATTGGCTCAAACTCTTCTCGGAGTGCCATAAGGAATTGAACAAGCCGTGTTTCCTCACGAAAGGTTTCCCACAAGTTCATATCAACAGTCCACTGTGGTTCCATTAACTCAAGCTGATCCTAGATAAGACACATGCTGGAGTGAAAATCAGAAACTATCTGACCAGGCTGTTGTTGGAGAGCACAGATATCCTGTTCGAGCTTGTACTTTTTAGCAAAGTTGGTTTGAACATAGCGTTGTGCTAGAAAGTCCCAAGCTTTCTTTGCGGTGGTGCACCTTCCAAGTTGGATACTGATGGATGGAATAACGGTATTGGCAATCCACGTCAAGATTTTATTGTTGTTGATTTCCCATTCATCAAACTTGGCATTAGTTTCAGCGGGACAAGATTCTTTACCCGTCACATACTTCCAAAGGCCCTTGCCTTTTAAAAAATTCTGAAACAGCATAGACCAATGACTATAATTATTCCCATCAAGTTTAACAGTAATAGGAATTTGACTTTCAGATGTATTCATAATGAAGGCAAGGATTTAAACCCGCACTATGAGAAAGGAGTGGTGTCAAATCTGAACTTCGTCGGATCTTCGTCGGATCTGAGCTTCGTCGCAGCGGCAGTAGGGCTTCGTTGGATCTGATCTAGGGTTTGCTGGTGTCAGATCTGAGCTTCGTCGGGAATCTAGCATGCGATCTGGCTTCGCCGGAGTAGCATGTAGGGACTTCCGTCAGCGCAGCGCCTTCGTCGATTCTAGCAGCGGATCTGGACTTCGTCGAGAACGGCTTCGTCGGTATCTGGAGCAGCGGATCTGGACTTCGTCGAGCACTGAAGGCGCCAGATCTTGGCTTCGTCGGGTGGTAGTAAGGCTTCAATCGGCAGCGGCTCGTCGGATCGGCTTCGCAGGTGATCACGTCTCGGCTGCCAAGCAGGATTCGTCGGCGGGCAGCGGTTTCGGTGCGACTGCAGTGGTTTATCTATCGCGCGGCGGCGGTGACTTCGTCGAATTTTTTTTTAATATAAAGGAAAATAGGGTTTGAAGGATTCCTGCTCTGATACCATGATAAATATTAGAGAGAATAATGTTTTTGAATATATGAACCGTATCTATTACAATGAATCATGGTCCCTTTATGTAGGGATGATGAAGGAGCTTTACAAGGTAATTATAATCAAGGAGAATCAATCAGAATCACCTATATATATGCAATCTCTTAATAAAAGGAATGAATATATAGAAATATTCTAACACGTCTATGATTTTTTTAACACTGTCTTAAAAAAGGTGAATGCTTACAATAATAGAGATCTAAAGAAGAAAGTACTCCACAATAATAGTGATCTATAGAAGAAAGTAGTCTACGGTCTCTTATTTTCAAAGAATAATAATACAATGTTTAGATGTCACTCTCGCCATCTACCTAACTATCGCCTCCCCGGCTCCACATAATGATAATGCGTACATCATATATATAATTAGAAGCAGGTGATGTTTTTGAACAGGGCAAAGAAATATTTATGGACTAGTTTTGGTGAAGGATACGTGAAATCAAGAGTATAATAATGTAACTATCTACTTCATTATGCATCAAACACAAAATATATATAACCATTGTTCTTAGTAAATTTACCTCGTTGAAAGATCCGCATCCCTCCGCTTGCCTCCGAATCTGAAACCCAACGTAGGTGACAGGTTCCTCTGAGTTGGGTTGTACCGAATAACATGCTTTAAGTGGGTCCATGGTCACTGTATTTTGTGAGAGCTTCGAACAGAATGCTACTATATGTATACTCGATTAGTAATTTGTAGTTGTTGGGCGCAGAGCCACGCCCTCACGCCGCGGAAGCGATATAACCTGAGAGAAAGCCCTGGTTTTTGTTTTCACAAAAGCTTAAGTCAACCTCCATATTCCCGTTTGATAAAGGAAACAATAACAAAAGTGAAATATCTCAACAAAGTGGATATATACTCTTCCTCTAATCAGTTCTAGGTATGAATTGTCGAGGGAACCTACAAGCAATAGCCAACACCTAGAAAACAGTAAAAACACGAGATTTACGTGGTTTGGCAAACTTGCCTACGTCCGCGGGAGGGGTGAGGGGGAGATTCCACTATGAGGAGAACATCGATGACTTGTACAATCCATAAGCTCGTCTCAAAAGAAGAAGATTTGATTTTTACCCAAAAGAAATTGACTTCTCTCTTGTGAAATCCCTCCAAACTCTCTCATCAAGATCTCTCTTTTCTAACCGCAAAAAACACTTGTTTTTCTTCTCTGCAGCCGAAAAAACCTCCTGTATTTTTTTCTACGTTTTCCCCACCTACAGAAAACCCTAGCCGACTGTATTTATAAGAGAGGAAAATGTCGCTACACATGTATAGCAATACAAGTGCAACGGGTGGGCCCTGGGCCCGCTGCAGATGTCTGCATTTGTGTGGGTGTGACCTCGTGGATGTGGCCCCCACGTCCCTACGTTCACAATTCTTTACCTCGTATATCATTTGATAAACCTTAAATTTTGGACGAATACCAGAAGAACACCGCGAACATCACCAGAGAGATTTGAAACACCAAACTAGGCCAAACCAGGCCAAACCAGCTGCGCCACTACTATGGCTGCCTACATACCCTCTGACCGGGATCAAGCTAATCGTAGTTCTGCAATTCTCCATCATAGTCTCCACCTCACCTCATCACTGCCCCGAAGGGCCATGTCCTCTTAGGCAAATCAATACGGGCTGATATGGAGCAAGTCCAAGCAATGCTGGAACTAGCTACCTGTGACTACCTTGATTAACATGTCTGTAGGATTCTCATTCGTATGCACCTTCATGAGAGAAATATCACCTTTCTCTATGACATCCCGCACGAAATGATACCTGGCATCGATATGCTTAGTACGAGCATGAGGAACTTGATTCTTCGCCAAGTGAATCGCACTCTGACTATCTTACCATAAGTTCACGCTCTCTTACTCAATCTCCAAATCATCTAGAATACCCCACAACCATAATGCTTTCTTCACTCCCTCCGCCATGACCATGTACTCGGCTTTTGTAGTAGAAAGTGTCACTGTAGCCTGTAACATCGATCACCAACTAACTGGAACCCTATGTATCCTGAATACATAACCAATAGTAGATCGTTATCTATCTAGATCGCCCGCATAATCAGAGTCTACAAACCCATCAATCTGACATGTATCTCCATCAAAACACAGACCCATATCTACTGTACCCTTTAAGTACCTCAGAACCCACTTCACTGCTTCCCAATGTGTCTTTCCCGGATTCGCCATAAATCTACTAAGCACACTGAGCGCCTGTGAAATATCTGGACGTGTACACATCATTACATACATCAAACTGCCAACTGCACTAGCATAAGATACACGTTCCATGTGTACCTTCTCTTGTGCTGTAGTGGGAGATTGTTTACGTAAAAGCCTAAAGTGTGAAGCCAATGGAGTTACCATCGACTTTACACTTTGCATCCCGAACCTCGTGATCACCCTCTTTATATAGCCCTTCTGACTCAAGAACAATCGTCGATTCACCCGCTCTCTTCTAATCTCCATACTCGGTATTTTTCTTGCAGCGCCCATGTCCTTCATCTCGAACTTTTTACCAAGTTAATATTTTAGCCTTTCTATCTCCACCATGCTCTTCGAAGCAATAAGCATGTCATCCATATACAAAAGGAGATAGATATAATCACCTTCACGAAGCTTCTGAATGTAAACACAACAATCGTAATCGCTTCGGGAAAATTCATGCTTCAGCATGAAGAAGTCAAATCGCTTGTACTACTGCCGAGGGGATTGCTTCAGTCCATAGAGTGACTTCCTCAAGCAACACACATGATTCTCCTTGTCCTCAACCTTGTAGCCCCCAGCTTGATGCATACAGATCTCTTCATCTAAGTCTCCATGCAAGAAGACTGTTTTAACATCGAGTTGTTCTAGCTCAAGATCACCATGAGCAACAATACTCAATAGCACCCGAATAGAAGTGTGTTTCACCACCAGAGAAAAAATCTCATAGTAATCCACACCCTCTCTTTGTGCAAAGCCCTTAGCCACTAGCCTCGCATTGTACCTTGTACCACCGAGCTCTGAAGGATCCTCCTTTCTTTTATACACCCACTTACAACCAATAGCTTTTCTTCCCACGGGCAATGGGACCACCTCTCATGTTTGGTTCTTCCGAAGAGATTCTATCTCCTTCTCCATCATAGCCAACTAACTCTCACTATCCTTATCCCGAATATCTTTCTTGAAGGAGACTGGCTCATCTTCCTCTACCGAGAGTGCGTATTCCACCAAATTAACTTGGTCATAGTACTTCAGGGGTTGATCAGCCCCCAGATTTAGTACCTGCTTGTATGCTCGCCTTAGCCCAGTGGAAGCCAAACTATCCTCGAGCTGTTGTTGTTGTAATGCTTGTGTATTTTCCTGCTAAACCTCCTCCTGCTCAATCTCATCATCTACCTGATTTCCCACTTGAACATGATTAGAACCTGGTTGGTCTTTAGGTTCTATCTCAATAACCTGGGACTTTGAAGTCCCAACAGCCCCAGCACTATCATCCTTGGGCGCCTTAGCAATCATGGATTTTTCATCAAAGGTAACATCCCTGCTGATCACGAACATCGAATCTTCTGTACACCAAAGACGATAGCCTTTTACACCCTTTGCATACCCTAAGAATATAGCCTTCTTGGCTCTCGTGTCAAGCTTTCCCTCATTAACGTGATAATAGGTGGTACATCCGAAAATTCTAAGCCTCTTATAATCTGCATGCTCCCCTGACCACACCCTATAGGGTGTATCACCTTCTAGTGTAGAATATGGAAAATGGTTTATAATATAACAAGTTGTAGCCACCGCTTCTGCTCACCATTCTTTTCACAATCCAGCATAATATCGCATACCCATTCTTTTCTCCCGTAATATTCGGTTCAGCCTCTCCGTGACCCTATTTTGCTGTGGTGTAGATCTGACTGTCCAATGTCTAGTAATACCCTCCTGATTACAAAACTTCTTGAAAGCACCATCTATATACTTTGTACCATTGTCAAATATTAATGTCTTTAATTTCTTACCTGTCCTGTTCTCAACCATTGCTTTCCGCTTCTTGTATGTCTCAAATACCTCATTCTTATGTTTAAGAAAATAAATCCAAGCATACCTAGAATGATCATTTATGAACAAGACAAAATACCTGGAACCATCCTTGAAAGTTGTCTGAGCCGTACCCCACACATATGTGTGCATATAATCTAATATACCTCTGCTCTTGTGATTGATTTTTAAGAACTGGACCCTATGCGCCTTCCCGTACACACAATCCTCATAAAAATCCATACAAGGTTTCTTCAGATTCTTTAGCAAATCCTCCTTACCAAGCAGATCCAGACCCTTCTCTAACATGTGCCAAAGCCGCTTATGTCATAACTATGTGTGCTCACATGGGTCTCCACCACTTCCTTCAGTTCCAACCGCTGCATCTCCCGTCACCGTCGTACCTAAGAGAGTGTATAAATTACCGTGACAAATAACTTTCATCACTACTAGGGAACCCCTAACAACCTTCTTCACTCCGTTCTCTGTAATAATCATGTAACCACCGGTGTTCAATGCACCAACTGAGATAAGATTCTTCCGCAAATCGGGAACATGCCTCACATCTGTCAAGGTTCGGATCACCCCATCATGCATCGTGATCTTGATATCACCCAGCTCTACCGTTTTACAAGCATGGTTGTTCCCCATCAATACGGTTCCACCATTAATGCTTCTGTAGGTAGTAAACCACTTCCTATTTTGGTACATGTGGTAAGAGCAACCCACTACAAGAAATCAGGTATTTAATGACCAAAATTAGCGAAGGGACCAGTTAACCGTCATTAATGTGTGTAAAATAACGATGGTTTTAAAGCCCTTCATCGAGTTATCACAATTATTAGAGAAATGATGTGAGATGGGATAACAGTTTTCTAATCCCTTCGTTGATTTGGTTCTAATATCGTCGTTATTGGGTCTCCTGAAAGGCGAAAGAGTATATTACCTTCATTGATGGTACTCCTAATCATAATAGGATTGATAGTTTAACCTATTACTATTAATTAACAAGACCCACAATCACAATCCCCAAAGCCCCAAGTAGAACCCGAAACCCAAAATCCAAAATCGCCCATAACTACTCCTAATCATCCCTCTAAACGCCTGCTGCAATAATAATTAAACCCTAGTTTAACAAAAATATCGCCTGCTGTTCATTGTTCTTTATCAAACTCTTTCGTAATTTCTTAATCGCCTTCATCTTTCCGATAGCCGCGAGCCTCCGCTGCTCCAACGTCACCATCCCAACATCGCCCACCGCCCCAGCGTCACCAGCCGATCCAGCTTCACCCGTCATTGCCTCAGCACAGTCCCAGCCCCAGCGTCGCCTGCCTCTGCCTGCTCATCGCCCAGTCATTGGCGTCGCCCCAGCATCACCAGATCTTCGTCGCAGCCCTTCATTGCTGCCCCTGCCAGTCGTTCGTTTGTGTGGTATAATTGCACTTAAGTCGCTATAGTTTAGCTGACTTTGCACTTTGCCATAAAGACCCTATACATTAGGTATAAATTGTTGTATTATAAGAAATAGATGATTGTTATAAGTACTCCAATTATATATAGTTGAAATAGCAACAGCTAGTCTTCCTCTAATTGATAGATTGGTAAGAATCAGATTATTATGAGACAATGATCTAATTGGAAGCCTCATCTATATAAAATAAGTCGATTAAAATGCATGAAGGAAAATGAGAAAGTTTGTCATATATATAAACAAGGGACTACAAGCAATACATGCCCAATAAATAAAATAAAATTATGTTTCGAAGCAAAGAAGACATGGAAAGAACAATCCATGATATTATAAAGTACACCCCTAATATAGAATACAAAGACAACACTATTTTCTATATTCTATGTATTTTCTATATTCTATTAATAAAGATGAATTACATAAATTTCTCCTTCTAGCAATATTCTTTTTGTTGATAAATTCTAACAACAATCTTGAGTTTCCTATATTCACCAAAATCTAAAATTAAGTTTTCACTGAAGTATAAACATCACCCTCATCATCTAACTTTAATCAACAAACACATAAACGTCATATCAAAATCATGCCCTAATCAATTTAAGAACCCAACCAGGAAAACACCAAATACAAGAACAAAACTTATTTATCAAATCCTAAGAATAAGTTCAGATTCTAGACCACAAATAAATCTCCTCAATCGCAGTACAAACTTTGCCATCATGCACAAGAAAAAAAATCATCTTTATTATAAACTTAAAAAATATTAAATCCAAAACTTAAAGAAAAACGTACCCAAAAGAAAGATGGGAAAGGGTAGCATACCTTTTATCATTTAAGATGATCTTTATATATGCATAAGAAATGCTTTATGCATTACACCAATGACAACATTGACTGATAGCAGTAATCTAATTTATTACACACAGTAATTTATAAACTTGCTATGCATAGCTGTGTGTGACATAATAATGTTTATTATGATGATGATACCCTACTATTGTAACTTGTCATTACAAATATACTTGAAATGACGTCGAATAAAGATTGGATGGACCTAGTAGATTATGGTAGACTTGATCCAAAATATGAAGAATGGGTTGATAAGTTTTGAGATTATGCATATGAGAAGCTGTTGGATAATTTCAATGAAAAGGATGACGATTTTGAAATTCGATGTCCATGTGTTAAATGCAGCAATGTGAAGTCTGGTAATCGTGAGTCGGTAAAGACCCACTTGATTGTTCATGGAATTATTAAAAACTACAGATTTTTGTGTCATCACGGCGAAAGACAGGGTGAGTCCATTTCGGAGTTTGATGAAGAACAAGAAGAAATGACAGAAGAAAGCCAGAGGGAGTTTGATGAAGAACAAGAAGAAATGACAGAAGAAAGCCAGAGTGACGATGAAATGCAAGAAATGATTTGAGATTTATTTCATAATTCAACTGGCATTATCGCAACTGATGCCACGTCGAGTCAGAATATTCTTGAGCAGGAGCCAGATGGACATGCAAAACAATTCTACAGTCTTTTAGGTGACTCCAAGAAACATTTGTATGAAGGCTCTAAATGTTCAAAGCTATCTGCTTTAGTGAAACTACTTCACATAAAGAGCCTAAATAGGTGGAGTAATAAATCATTCTTAATGTTGCTCCAGTTTTTGAATGAGGAGCTATTGCCAGGGGAATCAACATTGCCTAATTTGTATGACGAGGCCAAAAAGTTGATCCGTGACCTTGGCCTATCATATAAAAAAATTAATTCGTGTCCATTCTTTTGCATGCTGTTTTGGAAAAGTGAAGAATGTCTTGATACGTGTCAGATATGTGGTGCTTCTAGGTGGAAACTTGATAAATATGGAAAAGAGATCAAGCGAAAGACAAATGGTAAAAAATAACTCAAAAGACATTGTGATACTTTCCTCTTAAGCCACGATTGCAAAGGCTTTACATATCTTCGAAGACAGCTTCTGATATGAGATGGCACAATGAAAGACAAGTTGAGGATGGAGTGATGAGGCATCCAGCTAACTCTGAGGCTTGGAAAAACTTTAATGAGCTACATGAAAGCTTTACTGAAGAGCCCCGAAATGTTAGGCTCGGTCTTGCAAGTGATGGTTTTCAGCCTTTCACAAATTCAAAAGTTTCTTATAGCATATGATCTGTCTTACTTGTACCATATAACTTACCACCATGAATGTGCATAAAACAATCCAATTTTATTTTATCTATGCTCATTCCTGGTCTAACTGGTCCTGGAGATGCTATTAACACCTACTTACAACCATTGATAGAAGAACTAAAGGAGTTGTGGGCCTCAGGCGTTTGAACATATGATGTATCTCTGAGACAGAATTTCATTTTACGTGCAGCACTAATTTGGACTATTAATGATTTTTCTGCTTATACAAATTTATCTGGATGGAGCACTAAGGGGAAATTAGCATGTCCTTGCTGTAATAAGTACACTCACTCTATCAGGTTATCTAATGGAGGAAAGCAGAGCTATACGGGATATCGTCGCTATCTTGATGAAAATCACAGTTGGAGAAAGGATAAGAAATCATTTGATGGCACTAGGGAGAGAGGGTATGCAGCGTCAAAGCTGACCGAAGATGACATCCTTAAGAAGGTGGAAGATCTTATAGGGATCACCTTGACCAATCATCCTGAGAAGAAAATTAAAATATCACACGAAAGACGGGAAGATAATTGGAATAAGAAAAGTATTTTTTTATTTGCCATATTGGAGAACTCTCTTATTGCGACATAATTTAGATGTCATGCATATTGAGAAGCTCTTATTGCGACATAATTTAGATGTCATGCATATTGAGAAGAATATTTGTGATAGTCTGCTGGGAACAATCATGAACATTAAAGGAAAGACAAAGGATAATATCAAAGCCCGTCTCGATTTACAAGCAATGGGTTTAAATCCGGATTTACATCCAATCCAGAGAGGAGATAAACTTGTGATGCCAGCAGCTTGTTATACTTTATCCCAAGAAGAGCAAAGCAAATTTTGTCAATTTATGAAGGAGTTAAAAAGTTCCAGATGGATTTTCATCCAATATTTATTAATGTGTAAACCTTAAAGAGCGTAAGATTTTGGGGTTAAAGAGTCATGATTGTCACATTCTTTCGCAGCGCTTGATTCCTGTATCGATTCGTGGCCTTCTTCCTGCAAAAGTGTGTGAACCAATTATTAAACTTTCCATATTCTTCACTATATTATGTGTCAAGACATTAAGGGTGGATGAACTAAAGCAAATTAATGAGCAGATTTCACTTACGTTATGTAAGCTTGAGAAGATTTTTCCACCTTCAATTTTTGATGTTATGCTGCATTTAGTAGTTCATTTGGCATCTAAAGCCATACTTGGAGGGCCTGTTCAATTTCGATGGATGTACCCAGTGGAGCGTCAGCTTTATACTTATAAGTCATATATCAGAAATAGGGCACATCCAGAAGGATCAATTGCTGAAGGATATATAGCATATGAATGTATGACACTTTGCTCAAGGTATCTAAAAGGCTTCGAGACAAAGTTTAATCGCCTTGAAAGAAATTATGAAGATGACAATAGAGAATGTCATGAAGCACAACTATCTATTTTTAGACATAGTAGGTGGGTATTGGGTGCTGCCACCACCCGCTATCTTAATGAACGTGAGTGGTTGCAAGCTCATATTTATGTTCTAAAGAACTGTGATGAAGTGCAACCACACATCGAGTAAGTCACTAAAGTTTAAGATTCTATTAATAAATTTACTATAGTTAGTCAACGTTAATCATATTTATGATATTTTAATATAGGGACTACAATGAATTCATGAGAGAACCCACAAATCACTATGATGATAAAGATTAGGATAAGAACTTTATCGAGTGGTTCCAATCTCTAGTACGTACATATCTTGCCTTATTTTTTTAATATCTTGATTGGTTCATTTTATTACATGTTCCATGACTTGATCATATTTTGGTTTTGTTTAGGTTTATCAGAGTTATCGAGAAGATGATGACTTACTTTCATTATCTCGTGGTCCAAGTAATATTGTTAAATGTTTTACTAGATTTGTCATAAATGGACATCGATTTCATACAGAAAGTCGAGATAATTGTTTGTCAACTCAAAATAGCAGGGTTACAGTTGTTGGTGATGGTGGAGATATAGATTATTATGGTGCTTTGGTTGAAGTTGTCGAATTAGAGTATCTTGGTGGAAGAAAGATTGTTTTATTTCGTTGTAAGTGGTGGGATGTGCACGGCAAAGGAAAAGAGACCACTTTAAAAAAAGATAAATATGGATTTGTCAGTATTAACTGCTGACATTTGCTAAACACGAATGACCACTTTATACTTGCTGGCCAAGCATCACAAGTTTTTTATGTTGAGGATATTGCCAATGAAGGTTGGCATGTAGTTCTTAAAGCACAACCACGTGATTCATATGATATGCCACCAGATACAGATGATTGTGAGATAACAGACGATGGAGTTGAAGCTTATTTGTAAGATGAATCAATTGATGATCAGGCTATCGCATCAACATCATTGGTAGATGATGATATCAATTTGAGAAGGAGTGATATTGATCCAATTATTGTAAATTCGGTCTCAACTTCAAAAAAGAGGAAAAAGACTCAAGCAGAGAATTAGAACGCTTTAATTACAGAATAGAACTCAAATGATATTATGTTATTGAGATAAATTTTAAGTTGTATCTTACTATAACTATTCCTTTTTTTTAGACATATGATGTTCTTTTCTTCATATTTTGGATGTGACTTTGACATTGCAGCAAGTTCTTCTACATTAGTACATTATGTATTTATTATTATGCTTGTCCTTGGGATTTTTTTTCTTTTATTCATTTCTCTTTTGATATTTGTTTTATACATAGTGTATAATACTTAAATTCTTTTTCATAGCAGAAAAATGAAAACTCAAGAAGTCGCTTCCAAAAGCAAAAGGGCACAATTTCTAGCACCCAGGTCATTAATTACAAAGCGACTTCAAGCACTTGCAGAAAATTCATTAAGAAGGGAACAACTCTGTATTTGTCATGACAAGAACTTGAATATTCAAAATCCAATACAAGATCAAAATATGGGTACAAATTTTAGCGTTGATTCAAAAAACTTTGAAGAGAAGAATTTTGCACAAAATCTCGCAGGTGAAGTGCAAATACTAACAATGAAGAGAATGATGATTCTGCAGGTTGATGAGACTTAAAATTTATTATTATTTCTTTTTATCTTTCAATTTAATTTTTATGATTGGATTAATAATTGCTCAATTTTTACAGAATCAAATAATCATCGAGTGTAAAGTGATGATGCAATACTAAATGAATCTCGACAAGAAGGTATATTCTTTATTAATTACAAGAAGTAATATTTTAATCAATTTATTTTTAATATCTTGATTCTAACATATTATATGATGTATGCAGCTGAAAATTCTCAAAAGAGGAAAAATCCACCTTGTGGTAGTAATAAGTGTCTAAAGTTGAATAATTTGTCACAGGGGGGGAGATCATTATTTTTTATCAGAATAGAGCTATTGAACCAGAATTTTAACGATATCTTAGAATTATTATTCGTGATAGGAATATTTGCCCAATAGCTATTGAGAATTGGGCCAAAATACCACAACAAAATAAAGATCATATGTGGTCATCCATTAAGGTACTTTGAAAATTAATTTTTTGTAATTGGTCTTTAATTCTTATAAATTATATTCTGATTCAAATTTTATGTAGGATAAATTTGATGCCGAGGACATGGAGCAAAAGAGAGATTCGGTAATGAGACACTTGCGCGATTTGTGGATTAAGTGGCGTGGTGACATGCACAAAAAATATGTGAAAGAAAATTCATTGCAAGTTGCATTTAGAAATAAACCTGCAGAAGTGAGTGTTGATGACTGGGATTGGCTAGTTAAGGAACATTATTTTTCTTTAAAATTTTAGGTATTAATCTCTTAATTTTATTTATTTTGTTCCATGTATATTACTGGATTGTTGAAATTATATTTTAAGCTTGATGTATAGAAAGCAAGCCAACAAAATACACTTAATAGAGGCAAAAGAAAGATGCTCCACCATACGGGCAGTAAACCCTTTAGACAAATTGCGTGGGACTTGGTATACATTCAAAACTAATTTCCTATTTATTTAAACTATTTTTTTTAGTTTGATGTTGTACTCATTTTTATTTAATATTTGAATAAGGGTGTCAAGTCAGGAAATCCACCTGATGTGGTAAAAATGTTCCATGAAACCGGAAAGAAAGCTAATGAAACACTAGATACTGGGGATCAAGATAAACATGTAAGTAGAATATGTCTTTAAGTTTGATAATGATGCATTATATAGTACTAACATATGAATTTAATTTTTATAGGATAAAATTGTCCAAGTCAAACAAGCAAACCCTTCACTTTCAGACATTAAGATAGTTGAGAAAATCTAGGGGAAGCAATCTCATGGTCACATTACTCTATTTGGTGGCGGGACTACTTTGAAAGATTTGAGAGGACCGCTCCCTAGTCGATCTGATTTGGAAGCACAGGTTATAGAAGAAAAGAGAAAGAACCAGATGCTTCAACAACGCTTAGATGAGCAGGAGCAACAACAACATCAACAACAATAAAGGATGTCTGCCTTAGAGTCACAAGTGAAAGCTATGCGGGAACTTTTTTTTAAGGCAACCATCTTCATTGACTCCTCAAACTCGAGAACATGTGCAAGACTAGGTAATTATTTTTTATAAAATATCTTATATACTTTTATGATTAACTACTTGCATTAGAGAAAATACGATTTTTACTTAATAAGATAATATTTTCTTAATTGATATTTCTTAATTATGTGAATTTTTAAAATTTTCAGGCTATCCATGCAAGATTAGGAGGGGGGTAGCTAGAGTGTTCTTTTGACGATGATTAGAGATGAAAGGATGTGGTTTTTTCAGACTTTTATTTTAATTTGTTTTAGATAGTTTCACGTATTTTTCTTTGGAACAATTGTGATATTAACTCTTGTTACTAGTATTGAATATTTGCGGATGATGGAATTTCATTTATTGATGTTATTAATGAATGGAGTTTTTGTTTTCCCTTTTATTCATTATTGTATATTTTTAATATATTTGTGTTGTGACTCTTAGTGTCACGTTGAGAATTATATGATAGTTGTATATGAATGGAAAGATTATCATTAATGTATGTTAAAAATTTGTAGTCTATAATGATGGTTTTATTAACTGTATTTTGATCATCAACGAAGGAAAAGAACCATCGTTGATGGGTTACTAATTACCCACCATTAGGACTTTTACGACGGTGGCCAACCGTCATTAATTGGTCTTCAACGACGGGTTTGTCACCCGTTATTACACAATAATAACGGAAATGAGAAACCGTCATTTAAAGTAACGACGGGAAATATCTCCGTAACTAATGGTAACGATGGGAAAAAATCCCCGTCACTGATGGTAACGATGGGAAATATTCTCGTCATTGATGGTAACGACGGGAAAAAATCCCCGTCACCGATGGTAACGATGGTGATAATTATCGTCGCAGATATGAACGACGGTAATAAGTTTCGTCGTTATAGACTCTATAACGACGGGTATTATAACATTCGTGGCCCTTTAGCGAAGAAGGCTTCAACGACGAGTGACGAATGGATTTTTTTTCCCATCGTTAGCATACAATAACGAAGGTTTTTAGCTCTTTAACAAAGGGAAATCCCTTCATTAATGATGTAATTTCTTGTAGTGACCCGAATCAAGAATCCACTTCCTGGAGATATCCTCACCACCCGTGACGATATAGCAATCCTTCACGCTCCCTTCCTCTGAAACATAACTCGCTTCTTCCTTGCCTTCTCTCCTCTCAGTCTTGTTGTTCTTCTTCTTTCCACCTACTTTCTTATTTGGATAGTCGATCTTAAAATGCCCAACTTCACCGCATTTGAAATACGTTCTTCCCGCAAGAGGTCTCGATTTAGATCTAGACTTTTCTCCCTTACCATTTCCTCGCTCATTGCTCCTTCCTCTAGTAAACAATCCCTGCACTTGTTCTTTGTTACCACCAGTAGTCATGTCACTGGTTGCAATCTTCCGAAATTCATCCGCTAGAAGTACCGTTCTAGTCTCATCTATTGTCAAATTGTCTCCTACAAGCATCAGTATTTGCACCAGGTTCTCATAAGACTTCGTCAGAGATAGAAGTAGTAGAAGCGCCTGATCCTCATCTTTAACCGTCACATCTATGTCCTTTTAAGTCTGATATGATCCTATCAAACTTGTTGATGTATTCCCGAATTGATGAGCCCTCCTCCATCTTGCAAATATACAATTTGGATTTTAAATAGATCCAGTTTGTTAAACTCTTCATCATGAAGGTGCTTTCTAACTTCGACCACACGCTCGCAATCGTTTCCTCTCCATCTACCAAGAAAGCTATATCCCTTTCAAGACAAAGGATAATCGACGCTCGTGCTTCGAGATCCAGCTCCTCTCAATCCTCATCAGACATATTCTTGTGCTTCTTCTCTTTTCCAGTCAAAGACTTGTGTAATTTCTACGAAATCAACGAGTTTTTCATCTGCATCCTCCAATAGGAAAAATCATTCTTCCCACTGAACTTTTTGATCTCGTACTTTCCAACTTTAACTGTTTTACTTGTTGACGCCATTTTTCGCTTGTATTAATAAATTCGCTTCTCTTAGGAATTCCAACAAATATATTGTGTTCACCACATAATAATCAAGCACCACATCAGATCAGAAATTTTATCACATTCAATCTGAATAAAAGAGCTCTGATACCAATTGTTAGGCGCAGAGTCATGGCCTCACACCGCAAAAGTGATATAGCCTAAGAGAAAGCCCTAGCTTTTATTTTCACAAAAGCTCAAGTCAACCTCTATATTCCCGTTTTACAAAGGAAACAAGAACAAAAGTGAAATATCTCAACAAAGTGAGATATACACTCTTCCTCTCAGCAGTTCCACTCTTTCTCTCATCGGTTCTAGGACTGAATTGTTGAGGGGACCTACAAGCAATAGCCACACCCAGAAAATAGTAAAGACACGAGATTTACGTTATTCGGCAAACTTGCCTACGTCCACGGGAGGGGTGAGAGGAGATTCCACTATGAGGAGAATATCGACGACTTGTACAATCCATAAGCTCGTCTCAAAAGAAGAAGATTTAATTTTTACCCAAAAGAAATTGACCTCTCTCTTGTAAAATCCCTCCAAACTCTCTCCTCAAGATCTCTCTTTTCTAGCCACCAAAAACACTTGTTTTTCTTCTGAGCAGCCAAAAAAAACCCTGTATATTTCTCTGCGCTTTCCCCCACCTACAAAAACCCTAGCCGACTGTATTTATAGGATAGGAAAATTTCACTGCACATGTATAACAATACATGTGTAGCGGGTGGGCCCTAGGCCTACTGCAGATGTTCGCTCGTGGATGTGGCCCCCACGTCCCCACCTTCACAATAGTTTATGGATATTTGGTTGAAGAAATATGATATCTAGAATCTTACGTACCTTTACAGTGGCAAAGATCAAATCTGTTAAGATTGTGTCTTTGATTCTTTGTATAACTTAATGAGAATTAGATAGAGTTAGAGATCTATCATGATTAGAAGATTGAGTTTCATCATGATTAGGAGTTTGAATTCTATTCTAATTAGGAGGTTAGGCTAGAGATAGGGTTTTGGTTTCCTAATAAATATTCTCTATTGTTGGAGGAAAAACCAAGCAGAGGAGAGAGAGCTAATATTCTTGTAATTTAGGGTTAGCAGAGAGTGTAGCCTGATTCATGAATATTGTGCGAGAGGTGAGAGTTTCGTAGTCTTTATCCGTACAAAAGATTACATCATTAGGAGAGGGTTTCACAGTCTTTGTCCGTTCAAAAGATTGTAAGGAGAGGGTTTTGGAGAGAATATGAGTGTTGATTATATATGTGAGGTTGAGAGATTAAGAGACGAGAGTTGAGTGGTTCCTCTTGTAGTTCTCCCTAATACATAGTGGATTTCTCGTATTGTTGCCCATGGACATAGGTTGAAGTTGGTCGATCGAACCACATAAATCTCGGTGTTCTTTATTCTTAATTTTGGTTGGCTCCTAAGTTGCGCAAATCACAGTAGGCAAGGAGACTAAATTCCCCAATAAGTGGTATCAGAGCCATGATGATGGATCCGGGAGCGTATTCGCAAGATAGGCATCATACAAAAGTAAAGATTGGCGGCGTTACAAGAATCAAAATGAAGAGGAAAAAGGAACTCTGGTAGGAAATACTGTAGCGGCAGCAAAAACATTGTTCACATGGGTGAGGATTTGCTTACAAACTATTAAATCAAATCCGATGGTGCAGATTGATTTGTCTTTTGATCGAGGATTTGGAGGTGGATTTTGGTGATCCAGGAGTCATTCCTAGGGTTTTTTGACATGCTGAGTTCTTTTTTTATTTCGGTTTTATCAAATTCAATCTCTATAGTGATTGATTTAAATTTTGATTATGGTTAGAGGATGATGACTTCTTCGGGTCCGAAGTTTGATATTCCGCTATTCAATGGCAAGACAAATTTTGCAGTATGGCAGATAGGGAAAACAAGTATGCGACAGATAAGAATGGTGTAGAGAATCAGATGTGATTCTAGCATTAGAGTTATTAGCATATAATTATTTAGAGTCAACGCAGGTGTAGTAGTTGGTTGGTGTGTAGACTCAAAGAGGACAGTGTCAGATTAGGTGAAGCTTGCAAGCCGGCACGACTGGGTAACACACATGCTGATGGAGATGATAAAATTGGACTTGAAGACGATGAGCACTCATATTCAGTCCAAGCCAAGTGATGGAGGATATGGAGGCATCTGGCTAGTAGTGTGGAGTAGGATAGGTGCATGATATGTTTCGAGACGAACGATGTAGGTAGAGTACGTGGATAGCAAGTGGGGGAAGGCTACTGTCAAATTCAGTTTGAGAGGAGAAGCATGGCTGATTTGCTTCTAATGTCAGAGGTGGCAAAGATCTCTTGGTACGCACAAGAGAGGTGGAGGTGCCACGGCGAAGCAGATGATAGCGAGGGTCATGGGACGTCCCAGTTAGAGTGCAAATGCTTCGATTTGAAGTGCGAAAGAAATATAAGACTCTAGCAGGAGAGACAAAATTTTAAGATAGAAATGATATATCTTCAAGGGAGCTTAGGAATCAAATCCAAGATGAAGATTATTAGGATTGTGTCTTTGATTATTTGTATAACTTTATGAGAATTAGATAGGGTTAGAGATTTATCATGATTAGGAGATTGAGTCTCACTATGATTAGTAGTTTGAATCATATTCTAATTAGGAAGTTAGGCTAGAAATATGGTTTTGGTTTCCCTATATATATTCTTCTATTCTTGGAGGAAAAACCAAGAAAAAGCAGATGAGAGAGAGCCAATATTCTTATAATCTAGGGTTAGCAGAGGGCGTAGCTTGATTCAAGAATATTGTGCGAGAGACGAGGGTTTCGTAGTCTTTGTCCGTGCAAAAGATTACATCATTGGGAGAGAGTTTCGCAGTCTTTGTCCGTTCAAAAGATTGTAAGGAGAGGACTGCAAAAGATTACATCATTGGGAGAGAGTTTCGCAGTCTTTGTCCGTTCAAAAGATTGTAAGGAGAGGACTTTGGAGAGAATATGAGAGTTGATTATGTTTCGCAGTCTTTGTCCGTTCAAAAGATTGTAAGGAGAGGACTTTGGAGAGAATATGAGAGTTGATTATATATGTGAGGTTGAGAGATTGAGAGATGAGAGTTGAGTGGTTACTCTTGTAGTTCTCACTGATACATAGTGCATTTCTCGTATTGTTGCCCGTGGACATAGGTCGAAGTTTGTTGACTGAACCACGTAAATCTCGGTGTTCTTAATTTTTATTTTGATTGGCTTCCAAGTTGCGCAAATCACAGTAGACGAGGAGACTAAATTCCCCAACACTTGCGTGCGGTAATCTTTTTACCTCTAGATATGGGGATTTAAGAAGGGGGTTATGATTGAGAGAGAAATGGAGGAGAGGGGAGACTTAAATTTTTTCTTTTTTTCTGAAGAATGTTAAATCATAATATTCTTTAAGGACCACCAAAGAGTATCCCAATAATAGTTTTTTTTTCGAATGAATTTTTTAATGACCCAAGAATAGTTTTAATTAGTGTATTTTCTATTGATTAACATTTGTCAAAATTCCCTTCAATTTTTTTTCCTCGCTCTGAGAGTTGCCAACGCCGCAACGCTCTCGATGACATTCGAACAACCTAATTCTCAAATTTGGAGTGAAAACGGTAGTTATACGTCTAAAACTAAACAAAACAGTCTTCATTTTAACACTTTAGAAAAATCAACAAAATACATCTCAGACTTAACATGAAGAATTCAATACGTTTTATTCTATCTATATTGGGAATATACACGTTGTTTTATTGCATGTTCTAGTGGATTTTTATAATGATTTAAAAAAAAAACAATATCTTGGTGAGACAACTTGGCCTACTTTTCATCATATGAATCAGTCGACAAGTTACTTGTCCACTTATTTTTACTAAAAAAGGAAGAGGGTAGAAAAAATAGTCAATACGAGTTAGGTCTTAATAGCCATTTGTATCCCCATTCCATCAATTTTTCTTAAATTGGAGATTTCATTCACCACATTGGCATTAAGACCGCCTAACATAAAATTAAGTGGGTTTTATTAATATTGATATTGACGTCGATCAACTTAATTATGCACACACTAACTAACTAAATTAGTGGTGGAAATATTATCACCAAAAATCGAATAAAGAAGAATTGATAGAACACCATCTCACTAATTACTACCAAATGCTATCAATTCCATGACATTTATGACAAGGGCAATGTTCTGATCCTTTGTGATTATAAGTTGAGATACAACAATTTTTGCTTGATTTGTTTTAATTTGTTCATATAAATCGTAAGAGTTTTGCTATAGGGACCCAAAATATGGGATCAACAGGGGGGACATGTGAGGTGTCCCCCTTCCATTCCATAATGAGCTGACTATCATTAATGATGGCTAGCTCATTATGCAATAGGAGGGGGACACTTCACCTGTCATGGCGAGCTCATTATGTAATAGAAGGGGGACATCTCACCTATCCCCCTTGTTGGTCCTATACTTTGGGTCCTTGGGAAAATTTTCAAATGATAATCACTATGTTTTTTATACAAGCGCATGCTTGGCCGAGTTTAGTGGCGTGATTGATACGTTTTTGACTATGCACCGACTCATCAGTTGCGTACGCCCAATTTCAAAACTTTTCTCCCTTTTCCTCATTTCTTTTTCTAAGTTTTTGAGCTGGAAACGACACTGTATTAGCTCTTTTCTATTTCTTTCCCTTTTTCTTTGTCATGTGGTTTTGTATTAACTTATTCTTTATGGAAAATAGGTCTAATCTGATCTGAATGATCCAACTTTTTGTACGCATAGATAATGCGACACGCAAATCAAAATGGATGGTACTGATCACATGAATGTTCTCTAGTCCATGATAAAAATCTCATATCACCATCTCATTTTAACACACACACACATACCTAATAGGGTCTACCCGAGTTGGCAAGTTGCCTACGAGTAGTACTTCAATATCTCAAGTTCGACTCTCTTTAGGAGCATCCATGCGAATCTAATTTAAAAGAATACTGGAGGCCATGCAAACAACCTCACTATGAAAGAATTCTTCTAAATTAAATCACAAACCCAATTTAGTAGGCGCACAAGACCGCACCCTAAATTTTCCCAAACTAGTTATCTAACCTAACTTCTCATAACGAGTAACCCTAGCCCTATTTAATTGCCCACCCTCAGTTAATCTGGCTTGAGTATGTCATAAAACAAAACGAGTTTGAAATAAAAATAAAAAACTTTATGCTCAATTAGAATAATCTTATAGCCTATTTTTTTAATACCAAACTCCAAAAAGATTTAAGTGAAGATGTGGAAGCTTGATGTAGACTCTGATATCCAAGGGCGGCTATCCTTGCTGTTGATTGATCGGATTGTGATGTGCACAATGAGTGAGCAACCGACGAGGCTCTGGGGAATTGAACTACTACTCCTTGATCATCTCTCACAAACCCTTATCACCTCCCCCTCCCACCTCCCCCTTTTCTTTTTCTCTCCAAATTAATTAGGTCAGAAAGAAGTGTTGCAAAATGTAGGAGAGGATTGAGAAGTAATCTGCAACAAACGGTTGAGATTAAATTTTAAAATTTGCAATCAACTGATTAACTATTAATAGCCGCACTCCACCATCGATGGTGAAGTAGTGACTATTGATGATCGATGAACTCATCAATGATCTAAACCAATTTGGAATTTTACATCACCTGTAGATGTCAAAAATTGCATATAGATCATTACATACAGCTCAAGATGGGGAGAAGACGATAAACGTTATCATCTAAGTGGCAGAGGATCACCCAAAGCAAAAATATCACCTAAAGAAGGCACAAGAAGCACATCAAGCGAGTTTCAAGGCGTAAAACATGCATTGGAAGTATAAAGGAAAAATCATAGTTTCCGAGACAGTTATAACTATCTCGGAAACAATGAAGAAACCAACACGCTTCCGAGACAGTTACAACTATCTCGAAAGCATGAATGGAGTCCACCATTTCCGAGACACTTATAATCGTCTCGGAAGCGTGAAGGAAGTCCACTACTTCCGAGACACTCACAACAGTCTCAGAAGTTAAGGAGAGAGAATGATAGTTTTCTTGAGATTTGTGCATGTCACGTGGCTCCATAACTATTAAAGATCCTGTTTGAATGTGGGAGAGAAGTTACAAGCAAGAATCACGCCCACAACCGCAGGAATCGTGGCCTTAAAATGTGTTTAAAGCAGTTACAAAATGGCCAGGAGAGGACCACGTTTCCGAGACAATTGTAACTGCCTCGAAAATGGGAAGCTGATCATGCTTCCGAGACAGTTACAACTGTCTCAGAAATGGAACTTCTTCAAGGTGACTTCTTTTCGACTTCTGACTTCAGTTATTGTTCCTAAGGATTATAAATACCCCCTAGAACCATTACTGATGAGCACTGGGCATTCTAGAGTAGAATAGAGCAGAGATTTGAGTGTTCTACAAAAGAGAACAAGAGAGTCTTCATCAACTTAAAGTACTTTCAGCAACTTTTGGTGATTCCTTGAGATCTAAGCTTCGACTTGATCTTCGAGCAGAAGTCACATCACCAGATTGCGTCCCGGAGTACTGGGGCTGGATGCACCACCACGTAACGAGTTTCTTGCCACCGCTTCTACTTTGAGGAATCACCTCGCTGCTCTAGGACGGGAGATGCCTGCGACGCGTCACAGGATTTATGGTTGGGTCGTCTCAGAAATGGAACTTCTTCAAGGTGACTTCTTTTCGACTTCTGACTTCAGTTATTGTTCCTAAGGATTATAAATACCCCCTAGAACCATTACTGATGAGCACTGGGCATTCTAGAGTAGAATAGAGCAGAGATTTGAGTGTTCTACAAAAGAGAACAAGAGAGTCTTCATCAACTTAAAGTACTTTCAGCAACTTTTGGTGATTCCTTGAGATCTAAGCTTCGACTTGATCTTAAGAAGATTGTTCATCTTACATCGATAAGATATTCACTTACATTTTTCTTACTTCTAAACGAAGCAAGAATCCCAAATTACCTTCACAATTCAATCTGAATCTGTGATTTGGTGGTCCACGGGCTAACGCACCCCCGGCACAGGCAAAGATCCCACAAAAGCAGGAGTTGATAAACATTTTTTGTATTATTTTCCAAGAAATTGTAACTTTCTTATTTTTGTTGTGTAATTCATTGTAAACGACTGAAGTTTTAATAGATTCTGTAATAAAAATAATTTCCAACGAAAATAAACTAGCGACCATAGTGGGAATTGACAGTCTCGCTACCAAGACCGTCATGTCATAGCCGATCATCAAGATCCCGGTTGAATCCACGGTTGAGTACGAATTCGACCAAGCGAAGTTTGAGGAGTATTTATCATCCTCATCTACAAAATCTTCTCGCCTTGCAAATGCAGGAAGATTTTATCTTCTAAAAAGGTTTTCCAGTCTTCAACTCCGATGAAGGCTACAGGTGAAGACTCTTGCCCAATCGTTGCTAAGAATTCTACTTGCAATACTTCTACTCCAAATGACTCTTTTCCAGTTAAGAAGTCATTGAATCAAAGCTCACCTACACTGACGAAGAGGGCTCGTCGGAGACAACGTCAGCGTCGTGCTTGTCAATTAGCTAAGGCCTTGGAACAAACCGACGGGGTTCATTACTACGCGGACCTAGAGTCGAGGAAGCATCTAGTGGTCCAGTTGCCTCAATGACAAACCACTCACATCTCTGCTAAACTTACAAAAGAGGAATGGACTCTCATCAAAAGGGCTCGTTCGACCCTTAAAGAACGTATACAAAAGCATCGTTCAAACATCGCTCGTGCCCGTGCCCTTCGTCAACAAACACAAGATGGGAAGAAGGAAATGGTGTCTAAAGAATCACCAAAGAACCTCAAAGTTTGGATCCCGAAATCTGAACTTGTGCAAAAATCGAATCATCGGAATACATCATGCATCTGAGACACTTATAACTGTCTCGGACAAAGCAGCAATATCTGAGACACTTGCAACTGTCTTGGACAAAGAGGCCATATCCAAGACACATGCAAGTGTCTCGAACAAAGGGGCTATACCCGAGATAGTTATAACTGTCTCGGCCAAAGAAAGGCTTCCAAGGACTCTCCTTCGTCGTCGTCAACATCCATTTCGGGTCCGTCTACTGCATCCACATCTATTGTGTCATTAATGAAGTCGTGGGTCAGTCCCAACCTATCAAAATTCAAGATCACAATGGTGGATCATCTTGGTCCTTTACCTGATGATCGAGGTGAAGTTCCAGTCAAAGAACACTTGGGTTCGGTGAATGAACCCCGAGTTGATTCTTACACTGGGGGTCGTAAGTATCCTCCTATTAGGACAAAGCAATCCCAGGAGGGGAAATTCCAATTTCTTCCCGTTTGGGGCCTTTAAAGACTCCATGCCCGCGTGGGGGTGGATCTAAACATACACCTTGGATCGCTCAGAGACGACGACAAGTCGTCCTGTGTATGTCAATAAGGTTCAAACATAAAAACACAAGATAGGTTGCTCTGGTCACCATACTGACGAGCTGTACTATCAAACTAAGGGTGGAAACAAATCACGAAAAAGGACTGTTCAAGAAACAAGCCCTCATTGTGTATGTGAAAAACTTATCAAAGCATTGTTGTCTGAATGCAGCTGCTCTAAAGTCGAACCGCCAAGGGTTTCTGTGTTCCAATGACTTTCTATAGAGATGTCAAAACCCAAGATGAGACGTTTTCACAGAAAGAATCCTACTGTTCAAACAAATGAGCTTCCAGAGGTCACTATCAACATGACCGACAGAGGAAAATGATATTCAATCAACCCTGATCCTGATTTTTCTCTGGGAGGGAGAGTTGATCAGGGCCTCTCTCAAAGAATGTCACGGCTACAGTGAAGGGCTAATAGACGCAGAAATTATAGAAGAATGCATGAAGGGTTATCTTCAGAAGAGGAACTTTCAGATACTTGTTCTGTAGTTGTCTCTGATGATACAATGTCCAGTATAGGACAAGCCAGAGAATCATTCACGATTACACCTGATCAATTAGCCCAGATGTTGTAAGAAGCTTTAGCTAAGAAACAAGAAGAGATTAGAGCTGAAATAAAAATGGAGATGGAGTTGACAATGCAACAGATGAGGGATTTGCAGGCTCAACAGCATCTACAACAGCCAGAGTCAAGTCAAAAGGCTGAATCTAGCAGGCATAATGCTATACCTATTCGGATAACTAAGGTTGATAGTGACCAAGATGTGGATGAGACCAACATTGTTGATCCTCCTCCTACTAAAGATAATTCTGGAGGTGGTACAGTCAAATCGTCTATCCAACCTTCTCAAAGTCACCCTAAAAAGAATATGGAGGAAGACAAGAAAATGCAGGACCTTGAGAACAAAGTCAATGCCCTGATGACGGCTCAAGAAGTAAAGAAAACGAGCATCTCATACCCATATCCAAGAGAGTGAGACTCAATTCCTTATTCCTCGAAATTCAGTTTAATTAACTTTACTCCTTTTGATGGCAGGGGTTCACCTACTCAACATCTGATCTATTTCAAGTCTTATCTTGGTGCAATTTTTGAAAATAAAGCTTTGATGGTACGGTCACTCATAGGAATCCTTCGTGGGCCTGCCTTTGATTGGTACCGACGTCTTAAGCCTAGGAGTATCAACAGTTAGGATGATATGGAAAGATTGTTTCTTACCAATTTCTTCGATGATGATACCAAGGTCTTAATTGGCACCTTGCTGGATCAGAAACAGAAAGATGGAGAAACCGTAGATATCTTCGTCAAACGGTTCCGAAACAAAGTGGTGAATTGCCGAGATCCACTTACTGAAGAGTTCATCCTTCAGACATATCATAACAATCTTTCTTTGGATGTCCTATAAGTCATGGGGGTTGTCCCTTCCAAGACTTGGAAAGAATTAAAAGTATGAGGTGAACAGGCCGAACGCTTTCTCAAGAGGAAGAAGCTTGAGAGAGGTCAGCCACCAGCTAATCCTCAAAATCAATATTATAATCCTTGAGGTAAAGGAAAGGGAGCTGCAAATGCTGTTGATGCTCATCAAAAGTCACAACAACCGTAACAATAACAACAATTGCAACAATCAACTTTCCAGTTGCCACATCAGTCACAACAGTCTCCAAGGCAACCCAAGACTTTGGGACCCAGATTTCCGAAAGAATATTCTTTCAAGGATGATGAAGTACTAGTTATATTTAAGTATCTTTTGGACAACAACAAGATCAAACTTCCACCGGTCACAAATCAAGAAGAAGCAAAGAAGATTATAAACCCTAAATATTGTGCATATCACAGAAGGGTCCATCATCCCACCAAGGCATGTTATGCCCTAAAAGACAAAATACAAATCTTGATTGACGTGGGTATTATGACTGCAAAGACGAAAGAGAAGAAAGTAGGCGCGAATGTAGTATCTATTAGCTTCGGTATGGTTCCTTTGTTGTGGTTTCAATCCGAACATGTGTCAAATGTTACAATGCAAATCGTCTATGATGATCCTCACGGGCAACATCAAAAAGGGACTTGTGTCACATACAACTCCAAATGGAGAAATCCTTTGGGTTCATCCCGATTTGCTTGAAGATGAACAGTGGATGACATCCACTTCCAAGAAGAAATTGAAAGGCAAAGAAAAAGAGAAGTCTTGTTACGGAGCCTCGACAATTCCTGAAGAAAATGATGAAGAAATCCCAACTTTACCGCTTTCTCAGGAAGAACATGAAACCTTTTCTACCAGGAGTGAAAATGAATACCGCTTTAACTATCCAAGTGCCTCTGAACAATTAACCGAGCAGAGGGTGGTAAAGACCACACCTTCCAAAACTTTAGTCGAGCTGGGGGTGGTTGCAACTCCCCCTATACCGGTTGAAAAACCTCAACAAGTGGATAAGCAAAAAGAAAAGGAACCCCAGTGCAAAGAAGTTCAAATTTCAAAGCAGTCTCGTTTCAATCGACCAATTGGAAGAGATAAACAAGAAAATTCGAATACTCTATATTGTTTCGATGTCATAGCTCAATTAGCTAATATCCCAATAAGAATTACGTTATATGAGTTGTTACATCTTTCAAAGAACACTAGAGAAGCTTTACAAGAAGTGTTGGCCGATTCTGATGTGTTTCTCACTCAGATTAAGCTAGCCCCTTAAGAGCCGGAGTCATCAGTTCAGCACTGTAACTTGACAGCCACGAAATTTCCTTGCATTGCTTTCACCAAAGAGGATGTGCAAGTGAAGAACTCGAAGCATGATAGGCATTTATACTTCACTGGATATATTGGCTCAAGCGTTGTCAACCGGATCCAAGTTGATCCGGGTTTCGCTGTCAGTATCATGTCACTTCGGTTGATGTACCACCTTGGAATTCCCACCAACAAACTAGCCTCCACGGGAACCGTTATCTACGGATTCAACCCTAGTGGGTCTAGGCCATTGGAAAAAATCTGGGTGAAATGTCAACTCGGAGACTTAAAATCAGAAGTCACTTGTTATGTGATTGATGCAGAGACTTCTTATAACTTGCTGTTGGGTCACCCTTGGATCCACAATAATGTTATAGTTCTCTCCACACTCCATCAGTGTCTGAAATATGTTGACATTAACAATGAGGTCAAGACGGTGGTCACGGATAAGCAACCGTTTAAGGGGTTAGAAAATTACTTTACTAACTCCCTTCTCTATGGTGCCGAATCCGATACTGAACCATCGATCCATGGCACGGACAGCGAGGAAGAAGCTGATACCGAAGCTGGGCTCGATTATAGCGAAGGTCTTGTTTTAAATGACATTGAACCTCTTGTAATCGATATTGACGGTGATGAATCGTCGGATGAAAGTTGTAACTTACAACTTGCCAATGAAATAAAAAATAATGATTTAGAGTACTTGCATTGTCTTGATAATATAATGCAAGAATTATATGATAACCCTGACATACACATGTCACTTCATTCGTCTTGCACTATGAAGAAGCATATCCAGGATTCCTTCGGAACAACTCTAGTCCTACCTGCAAAAACAGAGGGTGAAAAAAAATAATCTTTGGTAAAGGAGAGTCATCCCCGCCCTCCGATCTCTTCTTGGAAACCAATATTGACGATGAAGAGCCCAAACGGTATTTCTTCAGATATAGCTCACAAGCAAGTGACTACATTAAGAAGCAAGGATACGACCTCACATTCGATGAAGGTGTTCGTTTTGATCAAGGTACCCGGGTACCACCCCGTCCTGCCTATGTACCGAAAGGAAAACCTGATAATTATTATAGTCACATAAGAGGTTTGGGTTATGTCTCGTTATCTGATGACGAATATTGCTGGCAAGTCATCAACCAGCTAACAAATAAAAATGGGTATTCGTCAGATTCCTCAAATTGGGATTCTGACATGAGCATTGGAGAAATGTTTAAAGGCTTAATGTCGAACATGACCACGGTCGATTCTTCTACAATAGAAGAAGATAATCAATTGCCCACTTGGGAAGATCCCTGGATACATTACATGAACATTCAATATGGTGATCGATTGGAACAAAGGGAACCTCCTACTGAAGATAAAGTGGTCCAAGTCAATATGGGGGATGAAATCAATCCAAAACCTATATTTATTAGTGACAGTCTTCCACAGATGAGAAGGAAGAATTGATCACCCTCATTAGAGAGTATATCGATGTTTTCACTTGGAATTACGAAGATATACAGGGATTGGATCCAAATGTGACAATGTATAGCCTTAACATTAAACCGGATGTCAAACCTGTCAAACAACAATGAAGACGGTTTCGTCCGTAAATTATGAAGGCTATAGAAGTTGAAGTCGAGAAATTAATTGATTCAGGCTTCGTTAGAGAAGAACAACTTCCTGACTGGTTGGCAAAATCATTCCAGTCCTCAAAAAAAATGGGAAAATTAGAATTTTCATCGACTTCAGGGATTTGAACACTACATGTCCTAAAGATGACTTTCCTCTACCGATTACAGACGTCATCATTGGCAACATGTGTGGATCAAGAGGAATGTCATTTATGGATGGATTTTCGGGGTATAATCAGATTAAGATGCACCCGAATGATGAAAAGTATACCACATTCAGAACACCCCTTGGTGTCTTCTGTTATACTGTTATGACTTTTGGTTTGAAGAATGCTGGCGCTACTTATCAACGGGCAATGACAAAGATTTTTCAGGAACACCTCCGAAAGATCGTCGAATGCTATGTTGATGACTTGGTTGTTAAGAGTCGCGAAAAGAACGATCACATTAATGACTTAAAAACGATGTTCGATCTTATGAGGAGTCATCAACTGAAAATGAATTCGACTAAATCTTTTCTCGGAATGTCCAGCGACATATTCCTCGGATTCGTTGTTACCACAAAAGGTATCCAAATCGATCCCGACAAAGTGAAAGCGATACACGAACTACAACCATCGAGAAATCTTAAAGAGCTCAGAGGGTTGCAAGGGCGGTTAGCTTATATTCGTCGGTTCATATCAAATCTTTTAGGAAAATGTCAACTATTCTCCAAGCTCACCAAGAAAGGTGTGTCATTCATTTGGGATGAAGCCTGTCAAAAAGCATTCGAGGATATCAAAACATATCTAACGAATCCGCCTATTCTCATTGCACCAAACTCTGGAAAACCGTTTTTGATTTATGTCAAAGTGACTAGCCATTCGTTGAGTGCATTACTTGCATAAGATGATGATAACGGTCATGAGCGAGCAGTATATTATCTAAGTCATACACTGGTAAGTGCTAAATCTTAATATTCAATGATTGATAAAGAATGCCTCACCTTAGTGTTTGCAATTCAGAATATGCGACATTACCTAGTTGGACAAACAATTTATGTCATCTCCAACGTGAACCCAATCCGGGTATTCATGACCCAATCGACTTCCATGAATTGGCATTTAGCTAAGTGGGCCTTACTTTTGTCCCAATATGATTTACATTTTAAACAGCAAAAGTTAGTTAAGGGACAAGCGATTTGTGATCTTTTGGTGGTTAGTCCTACAAAAGCTACGGCAGAATTGTATGATGACTTGCCAGATGAAACTCACGAAGTTAACACCACATCACATCTACAAGTGTGATAATTATACTTCGATGGTGCTTCCCGGGCAACCAACATGACAAGCGCTCCCGGATGTTCTAAGATTTCCTCAGGAGTAGGGGTTGTCTTGGTTTCCTCGGGAAAACACGTAATTCCCAGAGCGTATTTCAGTGATTCTCAGCTGATAATCAATCAGATTCGAGGAGAATATGAAGTCAGAAGTCCAGATCTGATTCCATATTACCAGGCGACCGAAGAAATGACAGAATCATTTGAAGGATTTTTCATCGAATACATTCCACGTCTCCAAAATGCATACACAGATGCATTAGCGGCGTTAGCTGTGTCTTTGGCTCAGCCTCCTGAAACAGAACAATTAGTCATAGTGAGAACTCACCATCTTATTGTGCCGATTTACAACACGATCGTCAAAGAGGAATGCTCAACAAGAGTAAGCTCGAGATTGGCGTTTTTCTATTATCGATTACGTTCTACACGGTATTTTACCTGAAGATGTAAGAGAAAGAGATTCAGTCCGTCGAAGCACATCGAGATTTTACTATAACACTGCAACACAGATGTTGTATCATCGTTCATACGATGGTCTATTACTCTGTTGCTTATCCAATAGAGAAGCGGAGGAGGCCATTAAAGAGGCTCATGATGGAATATGCAGCGCATACCAACCCGGTCCTAAACTCTGTGATAGACTCAGAAGAATGGGTTTCTATTGGCTAACCATGGTCAAAGATGTGGTTGATTATGCCCGACGGTGCCATGCATGCCAAATTCATGCTAATTACATGCATCAGCCTCCTGAACATTTACACCCGTCAGCTACATCATAGCCATTTGAGACTTGGGGAATGAACTTTGTAGGTCCTATTTTCCCACCTTCAGCCAAAGGGGACCATTTTATTCTAGCGATCACCGATTACTTCTCAAAATAGGCCAAAGCAATTCCTCTTAAAGAAGTAAAGACGAGTGATATTATCAAATTCATTAAACACTATATCATATATCGATATGGTGTCCTAAGGCGAATGGTACATGATAATGACCCTCAATTCGTCAGCAACGCATTCATCAAATTCTACGGTAAGTTCAGAATTCAGGCCATTGCATCAACGGTCTATAATCCCACAGCTAACAAATTCTGTGGTAAGTTCGGAATTCAGGCCGTTGCATCAACGGTCTATAATCCCACAGCTAACGGATTGCCCGAAGCTTTAATAAGACAATTATCAATATTTTTTCAAAACTTGTAAGAGTTAACAAGCGAGACTGGGACGACAAACTTGGCAAAGCCCTGTGAGCCTATCGTACCACAGTCCGTACGCCAACTGGAGCAACCCCATATTCTTTGGTATATGGATGTGAAGTTATCCTTCCTTTGGAAATACAAATTCCTTCTCTCCGCATCGCTCTCGCAACGGGAATGAAAACAAAGGAACAACATCAGAAGTGTCTCAAAGAATTGGAAATGTTAGATGAAAAGCGTTTGGAAGCGCAGCAATAAATTGAGTTTTATCAGGCCAGAATTTTCCAGGCTTTTGATAAAAGAGTCCGACAATGAAGCTTCAAGGAAGAAGACTTGGTTCTTGCTATTTGGCGACCCGTGATTCTCAATTCCAAGAAGAAGAAAAATTTCCAACCCAAATAGGAAGGGCCATTTGTAATAGAAATAGTCTATTCAAATGGTGCATATCGCCTGATCACCCAAGATGACCACAAAATAATGATGCCAATAAATAGGAAGTTCCTAAAAAAATACTACCCTTAGTACTTTTAGGATAACCTATTTAAATGGAAAGTTCCTAAAGAATATTGTATAGGGTATTTTAAAAATAACCCGAGATCAGTCATTTGTTCAGATAGAAACTGATCGTCTGAATAATTCATTCTTAATTAGTATAAAATGGTTAAGAATTTCCCACTGTGGTTATCTAATTATTTCCAAAATGATTAAGAAGTTACCACTGTGATTTTCCAAGCATATTTTCGTTGAGACGAGATTCAACGATTGCATATAACCGATCTTTCCTCATGAAACCCTCATGGTGCAATTGCGGAGTGCTCGATAATTCACAATCCTTCACCACAAAATCCCTCACCGATCAAAATCCTTCCTGGTTTAAAACCATCTAAACTCTCATTGTATCTAGTCTTTAACACCACCACTGGTCCATCAAAATCCTTCCTGGATTAAAACCATCTAAACTCTCATTGTATCTAGTCTTTAACACCACCACTGTTGAAGCAATGATACAATATTTAAAAGTTCAATCTGCTAATCTATAGCAATTAGTGAACCCTTTCATATTAGATCCTTATCACCTGACATCAAAAACCCTGCTAAGTGATTTATACAAGTCAACATTCTCACTGTTATTTCTACCATACTCCCACTTCTCATTTGGTCAAACCTTTAAACAGTTAGGGTCAAAGCCAAAATCTCCTCTCGATTCTTTCCATGAACGAGAGGCCCACTTTCAAAACTGAGATCCCCTTTCGATAAATAAAGAGGCCTCAACCCAATTTGAACAATGAAGCCTATAAAAGGTAAAATTGTCTCAACTCCCACTTGGTCAAACATTCTTACAGTTAGGACCAAAACTAAAATCTCCTCTCGATTCTTTCAATGAACGAGAGGTCCATTTTCAAAATCGAAACTCTCTTTCGATAAACGAAAGACTTCCATAAAGTCTTCTTTAGTCAAATGTCTATTGATTTGACTAAAGTCCGAATTTCATTTTTGATGAATAAAAATTTTCATCTTCAAACTGGGTAACTAATACTATAAAAGTTAGAGCTATCCAAATCTTTCTGATTCTCAGAGTGGAGATCCCACTCTTAGTTTCACTTTTCAGGATTCTTGAAGTAGAAATCCCATTTTGAGTTTCTCTTAGACTAGGGGACAGAATATAAAATTCTTCCTCTCCGATTTTTGGGTTCATCTCTACCAACAAAAAAGAGACAAGGAGACATAATATAAAATTCTTCCTCTCTGATTTTTTGGTTCATCTCTACCAACAAAAAAAGAGATAAGGAGACAGAATATAAAATTCTTCCTCTCCGATTTTTGGCTTCATCTCTACCAACAAAAAAGAGACGAGGAGATAGAATATACCATTCTTCCTCTCCGATATTGGGTTCGTCTTTGTCCTAAGAGAAGACACGATTCTTCAACACCTCTAAATCCATGCTTGTTATGTATGGAGGACGTTATCTCGATCCCTTAATAGAGATAAATCTGCGTCTAACACACGCTATCGGGTAGTCCGTTCATGTATAAATGACAAAGCCTACGTATTCAATATCGTAGCTGATGGTTATTGTTAAATTAATAATCTCTGAATCCATGCCTTTTATGCATGGGGGACGTTATCTCGATCCCTTATTAGAGATAAGCCTACATCTGATACATGTAGCCTACATATTCAACAATATAGCACAAAGTCTAAAAGAGTTCATTTTTTTAGCACAACGTTATATATGAAACAAATTTAGACAATTCACATACTAGCCCGATTCAAACGATGATCGGTAAAGGCACATCAAATCCATTGATGGCTGAGGGTTTGTTAAAAATCCTATGAGTATTGTGTTTTTTATTCTAAACAAGAATAAGTAATCATAATAAAATTTCAATAAGCAAAAGGGTTTACTTTATTCATAAGGAAAAACTTAAAAAAGGTTCTAATGCAAAAAAAAAATGTCATTACAAGAGAAATATTCTTAATCTAAACAAATTTGCCCTTTGATTTTTGAAAGCGCTTCTGCATAAGCTTGTTCAAATTCAGCTTTCAACTTAGCTCGTAAGGATTCCTCGCTGGTGTTCTGAGCTTGGAGAACTTCTTGTTCTGTCTCAGTAAGCCTTTTATCGTAAAGCTCCAGCAGTCGGAATAAGTCTCTTTCGACACGTTCAGCTTCAGCCAGATCAAGCTCCAGGATACCCTCAGCATCTTTAGCTTCTACAAGTTCCTTTTTCAAGTGGGCTATATGGGCTCGACGTAGTTCTAAAGATTAGAGTAAATCAACCTTAGCCTGTACCTTCTTAGCAATCTCATCTGGGTTACACAGTCTCTTAACTTTTGAAGCTCAAGCTCTGCCGATTTTTATGAGGCATGCCACACTTGCAGTCTTAGATCTATTTGGGCCGATACATAAGAGGAAACACTGCTGATCTGAAGATCCTTCAAGTGTTCAACTTGTTGTTTCAGCTGAACCAAATAGGGTTCAATGGAATCAACCAATTCGGGATATCCATCTTCTCTAATTCCTGACATGTGTCGATCGAGTGACCTCCTAAAACTATCAAAGGATGACCCTTGATAAAGAATTTGATCAATCATAAGGTTCAGGAAAAAGACAAAACTTTGGACATCTGAACAGATAAAGGCCTTATCCGGATCCTTATCAGACATTAAAGCTTTGATGGACTCAAGTAATGATGAAGGAGGCACTGTAATAAGAGAAAAGAAAATAGGTGCTCAAAAAAAATAATTGAATTGATATTCGAGACTTAAAATCCAAAAGCAATGGTAAACTAAAACGTACCAAGTCTAACAGGAGAGCCTTCAGCATGGCTTTCTCGCCCTGAGGATATCAATTCAGCTTCTTGAGTAACTAAGATTATCTCAGGAATAGCAACCATCGACGTACCCGCTACATCAGCTGGGGTAGCCGGGACCTTCGTCAGTTTTGGATCTGAATCTATGAAATTCTCGGAGGGAAGGGGTAAAGATTCTGCAAGCAAGAGAAACACAATGGGTATGCTGGAATATTAATCAGAAGTTTAAAACAAGCAATTGATAAAACTCACTAATTCTAGGTGAGGCTTCGTTGGTTTGTTCTTCTATACTTGGTCTCGCCCTTTCAACTTCATGAATGGATGGAGGCATTCTAGATGCAACAGCTGTCGATGTACTAATTTCTTCGGTTGGTCTTACATTTGTTGCGACAGGACTGACATGGATGGTGGCAGTAACTTCTATCATCATTGGGTCTAAAGGAGTGAGAGGTTGAGACTTAGGAACTGATGATTGGGTGTCGACTTTGGTTCCTGCCAACAACAAGAAGCCACGACCCTTAGGCTGATCAGACGTTCCAACAATTATATTAGCATCGGTTTCAGCAATCGGTCCTATAATTCAAATACTTATACGCTTAATTAAAGGTAACTGACAAAGAGACAATGGGGATTATAGAATAAAAAGTCTTACCTTCAGAGGAACCTGCTTCAGTTGAACCAATTCCAACGGTTGGTCCTATAACCGTACCAGGAGTTTTCTCTGATAATAAATCGGAGATATACTGATGGTCGTCTTCTGAAAGATCAAGATCGAGGTTGTGTTCATTAAGATCCTCGACCTCAACAGCATGATTGGTCTCTCCTTCGGCCGGTTCATTCATGGTGGCATCTACAGGATATACTGAGTCATGAACAATATATATACGTATATGATCTCAAACAAAACAAAAATCAGCCTTACCTTCAGTGACTGCATTGAATTCGATAACTCCACTACTAACACCCGCTTCCTTTAGTTTCACTAGAAGGAGATAAAGTACACATGTCATTAGAAGAGGTACGCATTCCGACTCATTCATCTCTCGGAATTGCTCTCCGAATGGAGAAATACCCGTACCTCCGCTTGAAGTTGGTGGATTGATGTCAGTAGGAGAAGTTGTTTGAACACCAGCAGGTTCGTCGTCCATCGCATCATACATTTGTTGAATGAAGTTGGGTTCCTTAGTTTCCATAACACCGGGAGAAGCAATGTCAGCCTGAATTTCTCCTTCTTCTTGACTCCCTATGAAAATCAAGTACGGAATGAGCTCAAGTATTAAGAAATATGAGAACAATAAAATGAAAATAAAGATGAATCGTTACCTTATTCACCTGAAGGAACGTTGTTGGCAGATGCTTCCTCTAAAGCAGGATGAGGAATACGTGGTCGAGATGCAACCTTCTTTCTTCTTTTTAATGGGTGTGCTTCCCCTTGAAACTCAGATCTCTCATGACGATACTTGGTGCGTAACTCGATTCCTAGAGGAATTTGAGCTTGAGATCGAGGCTGAGATCCTTGTTCATGAGCAGGTGGCATTGTATCTTCTTCTTCCTCTTCCTCTTCACTAAGGACCTCCACCGTCATCCGATTGGGATATGTCATAACGATCCTTTCCCTCCTTCTTTTTGGAGCATCTTGTGGTTGAGATGGATTAGCATGATGAGTCCTGTGAGCAATGGAAGGGTTTACATACCATCTTTCGAAGAAAGAAGGAGGGAGACCAACCTCCTTCTCTGCATCACCAATATCAGGCTCGACACCCTCAGCCTCATCCTCAGTCCTGGTGTCATCTTCACTTTCTTCCTCGAAGGTCTCCGTTTCGTCAGTTTGAAATTCCTCTTCACTGGCATATGAACGAATTGGTTGTTTTCCTCTTATTGAAGACTCATCAGATTCTTTTCCTTTTCACGAAAGCATTGTTTCGCGAAAGACTCTGTAGCACGTTCATATGCAGCCTCTGTTTCTAACTCCGAGATTCTCTTCTTCCTGGTGATGGCGTTGGTAGCTATAAGTCATTTACAATATAAGAACATCATCTGTAAGGGAGGCACCTCCAATGGAAGGTCGAATTGAGCATTGGTACAACCAACTATGCTCCAGAACCAGGCCCTAACCCATCAATAAGACCCCCACAAACTCTGAGTTGTTGGTTCGGGTTGCCGACGTATAGCTGATCATAGCCGAATTGGTGAGTGAATTTGCATGGTAAATATGGCAAACATCCCTTACTCTAAAGACTAGATAGCCAGGATGAATGCTCATTAACCATCTGAAGCAGCCGACGTCCAACACAGTCCGGTCTTGTCTTGGATTTTCCATATCCAGTAGGGTGTCATTATAAGTGCCGGAAAATCGTAGGAAGCACGGAAAAAACTCCCAACATTTATGAACTTTGAACTATCGGGATAATCATGCTACTGCTTAACTATCCACCTAGATCCCTCTAAAATTTGTAGTAGGGGAAGATCTGGATTGACGACTTCAGGAGCTGACATCAGGTCTGGCCGATGAAGAACCAACTGGGTCATTTGTAAGGACCATGAATTTTCGTTACTAGTTAAAATAAATTTTCTGGTATTTTAAAATATTTAATTATTATTTTTAGAGTATTTATATTTTTCATGGTTTTCTAGAATTTTCTATGTTTTAAAATCCAAGTTTTATATTTATTTATTTAAATGATTTTAAATATTTATAAATTACTTTCACGCGGTGAAAATTTCTAGAATTAATCTGTTGTATTATCGATACTATTACATACTATTATAAATAATATGTTGTATTATTATTACTAGTACGTATTATTTCGTGTATTATGTTGAATTATTAATTACGTATTAATTGTGTAAATTATTGTATTATTTTAATTATTGCGTATCAGCTGTCGTATTAGTATAACGAGTACGTTTTACTATGAATATAATTATCCCATAATTATTAGATTTTAAATGTAAGTAAATATATTTTATTTATTAATTATTTTTGTTTAATTGTACAATATGGGTATTTTTCGACTATTTCGTATCAATTGTTATAATAGCACAACATGTACGTTTTTAATTATAGATAATTATTCTGTAATTAGATTAATTTTTAAATACCCGTAATTATTTTATTTTAATTTATTTTCGTTTTAAACCCTAACCCTACACTATATATTTGAATGTTTTCTCCTCTCTCTTTTTCTATTGTTCATCTCTTCTCCCCGCCGCCTCTCTCTCTTGTTTTCTCTCTCTCCTCAAAACCCATCACCACCATCT
>NC_033798.1:71273555-71286587 GCF_001876935.1 Asparagus officinalis | reverse complement strand
CCGCCGCCCAGCATCACCGCCTCAGCCTCCCCTCCCACGCCCGCCTTACGACAGCCCTTGAAACTCAGCCACAAGCTCCTCCCCGTCGAAGCCGTCACGCAGGCCACCGTCACCACCTCAAGCCACCAACCTCGCGCGCTGTCTGTCGCCACCAACCGCTGACCGTCGCCTTCCCTCAACCTCTCGGCTCCTCCTCTGACCCACTCTCTCGCCGCCACCTGCTGCCTCCCTCACGCGTCACGCCGGTAGCCAACAGTCCCCGACAGTGCCCCGCCGAGTCACAGCCCGACCAACAACCATCCCCTTTCGCTATTGTCGCCTTGCAGCCCCATGTCGAGATTCCCTCCGCCGCCGAGATCCCCGCGCCGCAGTCGTGCTCCGACCCGCGTCGTCGACGTCGACTCGTTCGACGAACCCGAGGCAAGATCCCTCTTGCTCGTTGACTTGTCATTTTGATATTTATATCTGTTAGTAATTGGTTGCATAGATTAGTTTGTGATATAATTATCTGAGTGGGATTGTTGATGAATAATATTAGATAAATCATGATGGGGATTGTTGATGAATAATATTAGATAAATCATGATGATATGATAAATAGCATTTTCAGAATAATTATGATAAATTAAAAGAATTTATTTTGGTAGCGGAATCATTTCTAGATAATTATATTAATTTTAAAGGAATTTATTTTGAGAACGGAAACCTTTTAGATAATTATAATAATTTAAAAAGGAATTATCTTAGAAAAAGAATCTTTTTAGAATAATTATAAATATATTAAAGGAATTTTTTTTGAAAAGGGAATTATTTTAGATTAATTATAATTAGAAAAGAAATTATTTTGTAAGAGGAAATATTAAAAGAATATTTAAAGAATGTTTTTAGAATTATTTAAAAAGAGTTATTTTGGAAAATGGAATTATTTTTGGATAATTATAATAAGAAATAAAGGATTTATTTTGGATAAGGAAATCACTTTGAAGTAAATAAATTTATTAATTTAAAGGATTATTTTTGAACGTGTGATTCTCATTTTAATTATGTGATATGCCATGATATCGTTGCGCATGGTTGGTTGTACTTATTATTTCCTATTGTGTTTGAGAACCCCTAGCAGTTCATGACTTAGTGACATCGTGCGTCATGAACAGACTTAGTGACATGTGTGAGTGTGTTGACTGAGTTTAGGTGGTGAACCCGAGTTTCAATGAGGAATATGGTTGATTTAGAAAATACAAGAGAGTTGGGATGGGAAAGTCCATGTTCATGTGATCGGATAAGGCTGTTGATGTATCTTCCAGGCCTCCCCATGATCCAGTGTAGCTTGGGGTTGGTTTGTTGGGTCAAAGTGTATTCACCCGGGTTTTGCTTGAGTTTGAACCAGGCTGAAAACGGATTGCGTGTAGCCCTCTGACCGATCCAGTGTAGCGGCATATTGGGTGCACGTAGAGGATTTGTGAATAGTCAGTTATCCGATGATATGAGTGTTGACTCTATGTGAGATATGGACCAGTGAGTTGAGATAGGATGGTTAGTTACATGACCTCGATTCTTGGCTAAGTATGATTCTTGTGAGATGTAGGCCAGTTGTGTTTCTTTTCATACATAGATCGGGGTTAATATTTAATTATCTATAATTTGAGACATATGATATATACATGAGGGTTTCCTTGTTTGGATTATTTTGCTCGATGTACTACGTCTCATGTTGTAGATTTTTAAGTATTAATTCCATCTAGTTGTATGACCTTGTGACTTGTATGATTGTTCTGATCGCTAGCTGCATGACCTCGTTACCTGATCAATTTTGGATGCTTAATGTTTATCATGTTTTAGTAGTGTTTTCGCATGTTGATTTTGTGGAATTTCCAGTTGCACGTCCTTTTGTCATTTCTATTATCGTATCGTTTTCCGCTTTGGGTTTTCATTCGTTCTATTTCTTTTGTGGGATCTTGCCATGTGCCATGCACGCTAACGTACACCTGTTTTTTCTGATGTATGTCAGACTTAGAAGAAGAACAGGTTCAGCTTGGAGATGCGCCAGAGCTGAGTATTCTCAACAGGAATGTCTAGCGGACAGAGCAGAAGAAGAACTGAGCTTAGTTATTTCTTTCAGTTTGCTTTTGTAGCAATTCCTTTCCCGCTTGACCATTGTATTTTATATTCTCCAGTATTTCATTCAGATAGTTTGTATAAGGGCATGTTTGACCCGTATTTTATGTCTCGGATGTTATCTCATTTGTGATATTATATTTTTTTATTCTGAGTTTGTCTATTATATTCTTGCTGATTGTGATCGGGGACCCGTGACTTCGCATTGTATTTATTTCTAGACGCTTAGCGTATTGGATTGAGAAAAAAAAAAGAAAAAAAAGGGTAGTGTATATTTCTTCTCAATCTAATACATCACGGGCTTGTTCACGTTCCGATTCCCGGGTATTTTGGGAAGCGGAGCGTGACATCATCAAATAAGTATATGGTAGCTCGAGCCTAGGGATTGGGATATCAGCGGAGGGCTTATTTCCCTCTTTTGTAAATGTTGTGGCTAAATGACGAAGCCCACTATGAATGTCCGCGATCATGGCCGAAAATAGAGATAGCCTGCGACCTGTTGCTAATTGGATTGCTGGATATAAGACCTCAATCAGCATCGCGTCAGAAGGCTGACGAGGTACCACATATTTTTTTAGCCAGATAGCCAAATACCCAACTAAAAGTGTTGTTGGATTAATCCTCGTACCATCTTGCCATAAGAACGATCTAAATTTGGTGACATAAGGGAATCCATCTTCGGAGCGAGAAGTATAAGTCTAAGCATTTGTCTTCTCTAATAGCCTATTAATGTCTGATGGGGTTAGGGGAGGTAGCTCACATACAGGACTCGAGTAAGTCTCTAGATTCTTAAACAGATAATCGGTGAACTGCTTCAAACTAATCTGCGGAGACTTCTTCTTTGCTTTAGTTTCCATTTCAGCCATAGCAGTGTAGTAATGACACGTCAACTCCCATAGAGTGTCATAAGCTATGGTAGCCCATTCTTTCATTCTATGCAGTTGGCTAACCATTGGAAAAAATTCCTGATAAGGTACATCACCTATGGGTAACCCTGATACCTTCATCATCTCGTGAAGAGGGAGCCCTAATTCTCCATTTTTGGTAAAAAATGTGTTGGTGTCTAGATTATAAATCTCGAACAAGGCAAAGAAGTGGTCGACATTTATTTGTAGTCCATGCATGCTAGCACGTATGGGAACGGATAATCCTACTTCAGTCAATTCACGTCCCCGATGGTTCAACACATAATTAGTCATTCTAGTCCACCATTTATCCCTAGAATAGTGGACCCATCCATAACACCTAAATTTCTTGATGGGAAGCTCTCTTCCTAATCTAGCCAAATGATTCTTTACTGTATTTGCCTTGAGCTTTAATTCGTTCTGAGGCAAATCATCTTGGCCTAAAACACTGGGATGAAGTCCTCTTATAGAAACTTTGTCACTGGATCCTGGAGTAATAGCATCCTTGCCGACAAATCCGCAATGGACACGCTCATGATCCTCAGTTAATTTCCAGAACATTTCGCGGCTAACAGCTAAATTATTGAACTGCAAAAGAGAGTGGTGACGAGGAATTGATGGCAAATACATGAACACTAAACCAATTCCATACAACCATTGTGCTGGCCTCCAAGAAATAATCTCTGGATCCTATACGGAATCTCTGAACAAATACTGTGGCTTCCCCAAAGACTGAGTAGGATCTTGGTCCCAAATCAGAGGCGTGTCGGTAATCAGCTGACGTAGGATGCTACGATCTCCTCATCGTATGAGCTTGGAGACATCCTTCGGATAGTCTGAGCTAAATTGAGGGGCCTCTTCAATTAGAGGAATCCCTTCATAATGAGAGTGCATTGCACTACTCTGACCAGTAACTTCTGTATTAGGAAAAGTAATAGAAGGAAAATGAACTAAAAAAATAGATGGTTGGAATCTATTTAAAAGGGACGTCCTCAAGCTAAATAAGGGGTAGAACTCATCTCGTGAATCCACGATATAGAGTCACCACCTTACAGTAGGCGAAATGATTTTAATTGGCACACGCATGAAAGGCAATGTCTATCATCGCGTACGAACACTACGACAATACATACGACCTTTAAAGCGGAATAATATAAAATCATTCCTACTACCTTTAGATGTGTTTTGTCCAAGCAAAACAGCATCTTTTAGCGTCGATCCTCTCAAAGGAGAATATCGGCTCCTCCCGAATGTCTCTCAAAGGATGACAAATGAGGATTTACATACATGGTTCATATATTATTGAATTAAAATTAACAAAAAGCTAAGAAGACGTACCTCCATATGAAGCGACAGCGGGCCCCACCCTATCGGCGGCATGAGAGACGGATCTACCCCTCGGGATGCGGGATCTCTTAGGAGACATAATAAAAATATGATTTTGACTGAAATTCCTAAAAAAAATTAGGGTTTTGGGTCAAAATCAAACAAAATTATGGAAAGCACCCAAGATATGATCCTATAGCTCGGTTTTGCTAAGAATTAAAGAAGACAACAATGTAGCAAGAAGAAAAGCAAAGCGGAGGAGATTAAACCTTCGAAGAAGTGCCAAAACCCTAGAATCTCTTCGAGCAAACCCAACTAAATCCGAACAAAAAGGGAGTGAGAATAGGTTGAAGATCAATCTGGAAGGGATTTGGATGGGTTTTTGAATGCAAGTAGGCGGAAAAGTGAGGTCGAAAAGCCTCAAGTGTCGGGTTTTAAAGCCCAGGCAGAGGGACTGTCCACATTCATGCGAGACAGTTGTGACTGTCTCGCGTTGGCAAGACAGTCGTGACTGTCTCGCGCTGGTGAGACAATCATAACTGTCTCGCACCTCCGAGACAGTCACAATTTTCTCGGAAGATAGAGTAATCACCCATGCTTACGAGACATTTTTAACTGTCTCGAAAGGAGGGCCAACCCGATATATTGTTGATTGCATTCGTGAAGCATCCTTGACCTATTTTTGGTACATTCGAACACTCTGATGAGTATATAAGTATAAACTGCATCTCCTTGAACCTCCTAACGGGTACACAAGGTTAAACTGATTCCCGAAAACTCTAAGGAGTACACGAGTATAAACTGATTCTCCATGCTCTAACGCCTTAAGAGCCTAAACTGCGTGGACTCTAATTAACATATGAGTATAAACTATGTTTCTATCGCAATAAAGGTCGACGCTAATCAAAGCGTCGATAACTTTGCCAAGTTGAAGAATAATTCTTGGGAGCTCATTCATAATCTAGAACAAGATGAGTAGTTCATCGTCGATTCAACGACATGAGCCAATTCAGAAATCAATACACCAGCTTTAGTTCATGATTTCGACAACGGTCAGGCGATAAACACAGCACCAGGAAAATTTTAGTTATTTGACAATAACTGAATAGACTGAAATATGGAGAAGTCAATGAATCGAAGTAGAAGTGCGTCATATCCAAAATATTCCAGACTCCTCTATAAAATATTAAGGCTGAAATACTTTGGAGGGGTATCTGTAAACGTCAAAAATTACATATAGATCATTACACACAGCTTAAGACGAGGAGAAGGTGATAAACGTCATCATCTAAGTGGTAGAGGATCACCCAAAGCAAAAAGATCAACTAAAGAAGGCACAAGAAGCACATCATGTGAGTTTCAAGGCGTAAAACATGCATTGGAAGTATAAAGGAAAAATCATAGTTTCCGAGACAGTTACAACTGTCTCGAAAACAATGAAGAAACCAATGCTTCCGAGACAGTTACAACTGTCTCAAAAGCATGAATGAAGTCCACCATTTCTAAGACACTTATAACTGTCTCAGAAGCGTGAAGGAAGTCCACGACTTTCGAGACACTCACAACTATCTCAGAAGCTAAGGAGAAAGAATGGCAGTTTTCTTAAGATTTGTGCGTGCCACGTGGCTCCATAACTATTAAAGATCGTGTTTGAACGTGGGAGAACAGTTACAAGCGAGAATTACGTCCACAACCGTAGGAATTGTGGCCTTAAAACATGTTTAAAGCAGTTACAAAATGGCCAGGAGAGGACCATGTTTCCAAGACAGTTGTAACTGCCTCGGAAATGGGAAGCTGATCATGCTTCTATCATAAACAATAAGAACACCATGTAGATCCAACATTTATTTACCGTTAATATCAAAATTTTAATCCTTTTCACATTAGATTAAGATCTAAACATGTAAAACATCGATTTAAACATCTTATATCATTCATTAACTAAGGGTGCAGGTTTGGATGCAAGTAATCTTACCTGAAATATTGTGTTGAGCCTCTGGACACACGTGCAAGATCCCTTTGCCAAACGTCGCAAAAAACCTCGCATTTCCTTTGATAAACACATCAGAGAAGGGTCAAACTGAGATCTAGGGTTTAGGGTTTGAGAGAGGGGGTGGCTGCTATTCAAAATTTCATGAAAAGCCCTTTACAACTCAGGAAAAACATGTATATATACTCCTACACATTATCGGGTCGAAATAAAACAAAACAGACCCTCAAACCTGGCGTTCCCAGGAAAACCCCCACTAGCCGACTACAATACAGTGTAGTCGACTACTCTGAATTTCTGTAAATTATATTTAATATTTTAGCTATAACTTTTACATCCGACCTTAGAATGAGGTGATTTAAGATTTGTTAGAAAGATGTTGAAGATACCTACAACTTTTGTCTTTGAGTTTTCCTAGATTCTAACTGTATCAGTATGAAAAACATATAAACTCTTAACTAGTCATTTTTTCAGATTTCTTCTTCATGCATGATTTGTGCATTTGCACTCATATATTCACACATATATATTGAATTGATCTTAAGTCAATCCCTATCATACTCAAACATCAAAATATGTTATTTATCACATATAACATATTCATTATTATTTATCACAAAATATCCAAATTTTTGGGGTTTTACACTCAATCCTCCAGTTCTTTTGTGGAACACGAGAGCTCCGCTTATATAACAGGATATCCTGATAATCTCGTGAAGAGACTTGATGAGCAGCAAGCCATGATCAAAGCACAGCAGAAGGCCATCAATGAACTCCGGATCCAGATGACTCAATTCGTCACAGATAGGGCCAAACCTCAGCAGACAAATTCACCGCCCATGTAAGAATCTTCCAGGAAAGGAAGATCGTCTTCATCCCGACCTCACACAAGTAAAGAAAGGGAAAAAGTGGTTGATGATACTACTTCTAACCAAGAAACCCACAACCTGGAATCTTCCTCTGATGAAGGAAGAGAGAACGAGCAGAATCTCCAGTCTACAAAAATAGAAGAATTGGAAGCTCGTCTTAATGTCATCACTAATAGAAGCGAGCTCCAAGATGAGAGAGCTGTTAGGCTCTATCTTGCTGAATGGGATACAACTCCTTATCCTCCAAAGATCGAAGTCTCGACGCTACAAGCTTTTGACGACAAGGGATCACTGAACTAACATATCTATCATTTCAAGTCACAGACTGGAATATGATATCGAACGACGCTATACCGGCTCGTTTGTTCATTGGCACCCTCAAGGGGGTTGTTTTTGAATGGTTCATAAAACTGCTTGTGGGATGTATCCAAAAGTGGGTAGATTTAGAGAGACTCTTCCTGTCAAGTTTCTTTGAAGACGATACAGAAGTCTTCATCCATACTATTCTCGCCACTAAGCAAAAGAAGAGGGAGCCCGTTAAAGCCTTCGTCAAGAGGTTCTGAAGCATGGCTCTTCGATGTTCGTTAGGTATGACACAGTATACCCTAGTAGAGATCTGTCAGCACAACTTGCAGACCAACCTTCTAGCACAAATGAGGGTTACAAAATGCCATTCCTGAAGATAACTAATCTCTGAAGGTGAACATGCTTAAAAAGTTATTGCCATGGTCAAAACTGAAGAATAAAGTAAGCAGGATCAGCCTGAGCAATGAGACCAAGCCTAATCTTCCCAATCAGAAGGGAAAGATACTACGATCACTGAAGCCAATCCTCTTCAATAGGATGGCGGGTCCACTAAACTATTAAGTTAACAATATACCTATGATAGTCCATTTTTTCCAAATTTTCCTACCAATCCTCTTTAATAGGATGGTGGGTTCACCAAAACTATCACGTTAATGATTACCTTTGATAGTCTATTTTCTCCAATTCCCCCACCAATCCTCTTTAATAGGATGGCAGGTCCACCAAACTATCAAGTTAACAATATACCTCAGATTGTCCATTTTCTCCAAATTTCCCACCAATCATCTTCAATAGGATGGCGGGTTCATCAAAACTATCACGTTAAAGATTACCTCTTAGTTCATTTTTTCTAAATTCCCCTACCAATCCTCTTCAATAGGATGACGGGTCCACCAAAGCTATCACATTAACAATTACATCTGATAATCAAACTCATCAGATAGTGGCCTTCCAGTTGATATGCCTCTATTCTGATTCGACGGATAGTGGCCTACAAGGCGATGTGCCATGTCTACCTTTTTTTTCTTCCCCTGCTAAGTCTTAATCAAGACTGGGGATTGGTTACTTGGAATCCATAGGATTAAGAGTAATAAATCTTTTAAGTTGTCATGTTCAACAAGACACCTCTATCAATTGCAAAATTCTTCCCCTGCTAAGTCTTAATCAAGACTGGGGGTTGGTTACTTAGAATCCACTGGATTAAGAGTAACGAATCTTTCACATTGTTGAGTTAACATAAAACTTTTGGCGATCATCATCCCCATGGAGTATGAATTCAGCTTGCATCACTTCCAATTTGTCATGTTCAACAATACACCTCTGACAGCCAATCAACTTATCAATTTTCTTCAATAGGATGATAAGCCATCAAAGTTACTCCGATCGCTACAAATTTCTATCATGTTAACATCACACCTCTGACATCCAATCAACTTATCAATCCTCTTCAATAGGATGATAAATCCACAAAGTTACTCCGATCATAACAAATTCATGTCACGTTAACATCACACCTCTGATAATCAACTTATCAATCCTATTTAATAGGATGATAAGTCCACAAAGTTGCTCCGATCGTAACAAATTCCTGTCATGTTAACATCACACCTCTGACAATCAACTTATCAATCCTCTTCAATAGGATGATAAGTCCACAAAATTGCTTCGATCGTAACAAATTCCTGTCATGTTAACATTACACCTCTGATGACCAATCAACTTATCGATTCTTTTCAATAGAGCGATAGGTCCACAATCTTGTCACGTTAACAAAATGTCTCTGACAATCAACTTATCGACTCTCTTTAATAAAGCGATAGGTCCACAAATTTGTCAAGTTAACATCACATCTCTGACGACCAAATCAACTTATCGACTCTCTTTAATAGAGCGATAGACCCATAAAATACTGTTAGGTTAACATCACACCTCTAACATTCAAACCCCACAATGAACTTGTTAATCCTTTTTCAACAAGAATAGCAAGTTTTTATTATAAAATCCCTAGTGGATTAAAGATCTTCTGGAATTATCCTAGTGATAATGATTTTTTTTTAAATTTCACTCTAAGTAAAAATTCATGCCAAGTTAATACTATCTGGCACTTCCAACTTTTTTTCAGTATTTCAAGTGAAAACATAACACAAGAACAAATAGCGGCAAAGCCTACGTATTTAATATTGTAGCCAATGATTATTATTAAATTAATAATCTCTGAATCCATGCCTTTCAAGCATTGAGGACTTTATCTCGATCCCTAATTAGAGATAAGTCTACACTTAATGCACGTCGCGGATTAGTCTTTCCCCTTAAAAATGACAAAAGCCTATGTATTCAATATCATAGCAGATTGTTATTGATAACACTAGAATCCATACCTTACACGTATGGGGGACTTTATCTTGATTCCTAATTAGAGATAAGTCTATATCTAACACATGCTATCGGTGGCCTATTTTCGCAATAATGGCGAAGTTTACATATTCAACATCGTAGCACCAAAAATCCATGCCTTTCACACATAGGGGAGTTTATCTCGATCCCTAATTAGAGATAAGTCTACGCATAACACGCGTTGCCGGATAGTCTATTCCCGTGAAGTTGACAAAGTCTATGTATTCGATATCATAGCACTAAGTTTAAGAGAGTTCATTCGTTTAGCACAACGTTACATGTGGAACGAATTTAGACAATCCACATGCTAGCCCGACTCAAATGGTAGTTGGTAAAGTCTTATCAAATTCGTTGATGGCTGAGAGTTTGCCAAAAATCCTATGAATGTTTGTGGGCCCATCAGCTGAATGGATGTGAGCCGTGACGCGATATTTGAGAGCTTCTACTCATGAGTAGCTTGTACCATCACTACAGTTTCTCTTTGAAGCCCATCCTTACACGGGTCCTACGTGGCAAATCCCTTCAACCAAGATGCATTCGAAGCAGTTGCAGAGAACGACTTCTTTATGACAAGGAATCAACAGCTCCAAGATCAGAGTTAAGATCCAAAGTATTCCAAAAATTCGTCCCAGTCAACCACGAACTTTCAAAAACTTTGGAGGGAGTTCTGTAGGCTGTCTAAAAATCACTGCAGATAGCTGATCCCCATCAAACACTAATGATGGAAGTTACAACCTGACGACTTTTGCATCAATAATTCGACAATGAAAGTTACAATCAGACGACTTTTACGACAATAGGCGAATGCTACAATCTAAAGATTTTCACGTAGATCGATGAGGGTTACAATTCAACGACCGTCAGGATAACCGATAAAAACTCTGATCAACGGCCTTCACAACGGGAATTACAATCTGATGATTCCCACATTTCAAGGAGCTAGAGCGAAGATTACAAAATAACGATCTTCACAACGCTCTAACAAAAGAGATTACAAGTCAACGATCTCTTCAGATCCAAATGCAGAGCTCATTGCTGTGTTTTCAGCCCAAAACTTAGGGTTCATCGTTGCGTTCCATATCCAAACGCAGAGCTCATTGCTACATTTTCAACCTAAAATGCAGGGTTCATCGCTGCGTTCTAGATCCAAATGCAGAGCTCATTGCTGCCTTTTCAGCCCAATATGTAGAGCCTAACTCTGTGTCCCAGGATCAAGACGTAGAGTTCATTCCATAATGGAATTTCACGTTTGACTGGTTCAAACAGAACCTAAACGATTTCAACATTTTCCCACTTAATAGGGGCGGTTACACCCCATAAACCCTCATTAAGGAGAGATTTAAGGGGGCGATTACACCCCTTAAACCCTTTATAAATAGCGGGTTTCACCGCTGGATCTAAAAAAAAGAGAGGATCGGAGCTGGGGAAAGGAGGTGATCTTGAAAAGAGGGGTTTGGCAAAGGCTTTTTGGATCTTCGGTTATCTTGGAGCTTCGGCAATCTTGAGCGATCATCCTTGGACGTTTTGAAGCTTTGGAGCAACTTCTTAGCCTATAAACCGATTTTTGATTAAATCAATTCAACTCTTTTATAGAGTATGCAACTCGCTCTGAGTTCATTAACTCGTTAAGAGTTATAAACCGATTTTCGGTTCAAATCAACTCTTTTACAGAGTTTAAACTCGCTCTGAGTTCCTAAAACTCGTTAAAAGTTATTCTTAAACTTGCCACACAAGTTCTCCTCAACATCAAATCAAGAGGAAGAAATCGTGTTCAATGAGATGAAACGTTCGGATCGTCAACGGGATACAAGGATCTGAACTCACATCGACACTAAGAAGAACTCAGATTAAACAAATGGAAGGGTCTCCGTCAATCCCTTCTCTCTTTTGTAAATCAGGAAGCCGATCGAGAAGATTGTAATTTCTTTATCTATGTTTGTTAGAGAGGGATTGCATTGAGAGAATTGTAACTCATTTTTTTATAAGTCTGATTGAGAGAATAATACAATAACAATTCTTCATTTTCTTCTTTCAATTTTCCCAACAAACATCCACACTTAAAGAAAGATCTAAGTTTTAATACATTTGATTTAGAAATCATATCTATTTCTCTATACTTAAAGAAGGATCCAAGTTTTAATACATTTGATTTGCTTTACTATTTATGATACAGTAAATTTCTGTTTATAATATAGTAAATTACTGTAGCATAAATAATAACTTCAAGTGTAGATTTGATTTACTATTTACGCTACAGTAAATTACTGTAGCATGAACATTAACTTTGAGTGCAGAGGACCATATTTGATTTACTGCTTATGCTACAGTATTTTACTATAGAATTACTGTATCATGAACAATATTATTTAGATTCTCATTTAAGTATAGAGGAGTAGATACAGTAAAATACTGTAGAATAAATAGTAGCTTCAAGTATAGAGGCTCAGATATGATTTACTGTTCATACTACAGTAAATTACTGTATCATAAACTGTAATTTCGAGTGCGGAAGGCCAGATCTGGTTTATTGTTCGCGCTATAGTAATTCACTGCAGCATTCATTGTTGCATAAAGAATGATCCTTTGGATTCTCATTTAAATAAGAAGAATAAGAATAGACTAGGAGTGAATAGTAATGGACCTTAATAAATGTTGAGCATAACGGCCATAAACTTGGTGGCATGGTCCTGCGGAAACCCTCACGCAACTAAAATACACTTTATTAGAACTTATATTGTTATCACCCGCTCCCAATTGTCAACTACTAGTCTGCTCATTTATTTTCTTCCACCTTTAGACATCAAATCAAACTTGAACGTTGGAGAGTCCGTTATAGAAGAAGAGGATATCTCATCAACCAAAATCTAATTTTAGTTAAAATGATCCCTTTTCCACCTTTTGCTGTATGGATTGTGGCTCCCACCGTTCCCTTTCTCTTCTTCATGAGCCCACTAAAACTTCATGAAGAAAAATAAAAGTTTCTATTTGATAGGTGTCTTTTATGGAGGGATAAGTTAAAGTGAGGAAAGGGAGAGGAAGAGGAGAGGAGGGACAAAGGGAAATGAACCAAAACCTTATTGAGAGAGAAATATTCATTTTTTTCCTCTGATTTTAGAGGAAATAGGGT
>NC_033798.1:71232582-71273539 GCF_001876935.1 Asparagus officinalis | reverse complement strand
TAAATAATTAGTTACATTCTGCTACTCTGAAGTATAATATAACTACAAAAGTGATCATGAAAAGTTTGCATAACTATGCTAATACTTCTGTGATTATTGTTGATTATAATTAGGGAAAAATGCTTCCAGCCCCTAAAAGCTAAGGAAACGTGCTTCCCACCTCTAAGACTTTGTCAAAGGGTGTTTTACCCCTAAAAATAAAGATTCTGTTCTCTGAGCCCCCAAAACACAAAACCCAAGACATTAAAATATGTGAAGACCATAATACCCTTCTCTCTCTCTTTCTTTTTTTTATTAAAATATGATGATGATTATTTTATTATTTTTGTTTTCTCTCTCTCTTTATCATGATGTACTGAGATGATAGTTAAAATGATTGATGAGGATTATTTTATTATTTTCGTTTTTTATTATTTTGGTTGTTTGTATTGAGAAATTGTTAAAGTTACGGGTTAATTGTTAATGTTACGACTTAATTGTTAATGTTACGGGTCAATTGTTAAGGTTATGAATCTTCTCTCTCTCTCTCTCTCTTTCTTTTTTTATTAAAATATGATGAGGATTATTTTATTATTTTTGTTTTCTCTCTCTCTTTATCATGATGTACTAAGATGATAGTTGAAATGATTGATGAGGATTATTTTATTATTTTCTTTTTTTATTATTTTGGTTGTTTGTATTGGGAGATTGTTAAAGTTACGGGTTAATTGTTAAGGTTACGAGTTAATTGTTAATGTTATGGGTCAATTGTTAAGGTTATGAATCATCTCTCCCTCCCCCTCTCTCTCTCCCCCCTCCTCTCTCTCTATATATATATCATGATGTTACTTTGATGATATTAAAATGATTGAAGAGGATTATTATTTTATTATTTTTGTTTTTTATTCTTTTTGTATTTTTAGAATATTCGTTGTTAAGGATAATGGTTGGTTGTAAAGGTTATGCATTGATTGTTAATGTTACGGGTTGGTTGTTAAGGTTAAGGGTTTGTTGTTAAGGTTATGGGTTTGTTGTGTAGGTTACGGATTTGTTGTTAAGGTTACGGGTTTAATTGTTAAGGTTACGGGTTTAATTGTTAAGGTTACGTATTTAATTGTTAAGGTTACAGGTTTAATTATTACGGTTACGGTTTATTAATTGTTAAGGTTACGGTTTAATTGTTAATGTTACGGGTTTAATTGTTAATGTTACGGGTTTAATTGTTAAGGTTACGGTTTTAATTGTTAAGGTTACGGGTCAATTGTTAAGGTTATGGATCCCTTCTCTCTCTCTCCCTCGTAACCTTAACAATTAAACCCGTAACCTTAACAATTAAACCGTAACATTAACAATTAAACCGGTAACCTTAACAATTAAACCCATAACCGTAACAATTAAACCGTAACCTTAACAATTAAACCGTAACCTTAACAATTAAACCCGTAACCTTAACAATTAAAACCGTAACCGTAACAATTAAACCTGTAGCCTTAACAATTAAACCCGTAACCTTAACAATTAAACCGTAACCTTAACAATTAATAAACTGTAACCGTAACAATTAAACTCGTAACCTTAACAATTAAATACGTAACATTAACAATTAAACCCGTAACCTTAACAATTAAAGCCGTAACCTTAACAACAAATCCGTAACCTACACAAGAAACCCATAACCTTAACAACAAACCCTTAACCTTAACAACCAACCTGTAACCTTAACAATAAATGCATAACTTTTACAACCAACCATTATCCTTAACAACGAATATTCTAAAAATACAAAAAGAATAAAAAACAAAAATAATAAAATAATAATCCTCTTTAATCATTTCAATATCATCAAAGAAACATCATGATAGAGAGAGAGAGAAAGAGAGAGAGAGAGAGAGAGAGAGAGAGAGAGAGAGAGAGAGAGAGTGAGAGAGTGAGAGAGATGATTCATAACCTTAACAATTGACCCATAACATTAACAATTAACTCGTAACCTTAACAATTAACCCGTAACTTTAACAATCTCCCAATACAAACAACCAAAATAATAAAAAACAAAAATAATAAAATAATCATCATCAATCATTTCAACTATCATCTTAGTACATCATGATAAAGAGAGAGAAAACAAAAATAATAAAATAATCATCATCATATTTTAATAAAAAAAGAAAGAGAGAGAGAGAGAGGATTCATAACCTTAACAATTGACCCGCAACATTAACAATTAACTCGTAACCTTAACAATTACCACGTAACTTTAACAATCTCCCAATACAAACAACCAAAATAATAAAAAATAAAAATAATAAAATAATCCTCATCAATCATTTCAACTATTATCTTAGTACATCATGATAAAGAGAGAGAGAAAACAAAAATAATAAAATAATCCTCATCATATTTTAATAAAAAAAGAAATAGAGAGAGAATTGTATTATGGTATTCACATGTTTTAATGTCTTGGGTTTTGTGTTTTGGGGGCTCAGAGAACAGAATCTTTATTTTTGGGGGTAAAACACCCGTTGACAAAGTCTTGGGTGTGGGAAGCACGTTTCCTTAGCTTTTGGGGGCTGGAAGCATTTTTCCTTTATAATTATACAGATGATTTGAAAGTTGTTGGTAAGTTAATACTATTTGTTTTTTTTAATTATCTATTTTTAAGTTCTTGTCGTATGTTGATTAGCATTAGGGTTAGGGTTAGGGTTAGGAGTAGGGTTAGAGTTCGCATTAGGATTATATCAATAATTACTCATTAGAGTTTAATTGTTGTAACCCAAACTCAAAATCTACTAATTAGTAATTTTTACAGTGACTTTAACCATAACTCTAATCCTAGCTATAGTCCAATCCTAAATCCGAACTAATACTCGAAAATAACTCCAAATCAGCAAAAGTAAAAAAAGAAAAAAAAAGAAAAAGAAATATATAGGTAACTTGCCCACAGGTTTTAGGATCACTTGTGTAATTACAATCAGCAGTGTTAGGATTATCAATGTACATATGCACACTTCATTGTCACCCGTATAGTTATACTAAACTTTAGGATGCCAGAATGTAGTTAATCCAAAAATAAACTATAAAAAGATCCATTCCTCTCTACTCTCGCTAACCAGATATGGAAGTTAAAAGGGATATATATTCATCACTACACCTCATTGTACCCTCCCCTGCCAAGCGCAAGGAGAGTATTTATAGGATTTGCATCTTCAGTTTGCCGTAAAAGTAATTTTGAGAAGCTGCGAATGTTTTGTTGACTGAAATAAGGCTATAACGGCGAGTGCTACAGAACTTTATATTTTCAATATTTATTTACCAATAAACTAGTTCAGAATAACAATGAAACTTAATTTTATAGAAAAACTGCAATGTTTGATACAACAAAAATCCAGTAACTTTTGACAGCTAACCAAATGATTAATTTGTTCAGAAATATATTTCATACAATAGAAATAAAAATTAATGCTACACCAACAAGGTCATGGATTTCCGGTCCGAAAGTATAGATAGTTTTAAAATATCAGATAAACAAGCACTTAATTCGCTATAAAAATATATTTGCTATGAAAAAGGGTAGATATCCAATAATTTTGTAACGAACAAAATGACGGATTTGGATCTGTTAATAAATTTTTAGGCTTATCCATCAGGGCCGGGATGGCCCAAAAATCCGGGCCCGGGCCGGGCAAAACCGGAGCCCAGACCCCGGTACCCGGGGCCGGGGCCGGGGCCGGGCCCGACCGGGCCGGGTTCGGGCTTGACCGGATTTTTCTAATTTTTTTTATTTTTTATCAAAATTTTTAAATTTTATTTAAATTATAAAAAAAAACAAGAAAAATTAATAAAAAACAATAATTTTATTAATCACTTAAAATGACATAAATTATAAATAAAAAATAATAAAAACAAATTCTTTATTAATAATTAATAAATCATTTACAAATTACAAGTACAAATTTATTTTGGAATTCATCACATCACAATAGATAAGTACATCCCAACTAGGTTGGCACCTACTCACCTATATCACTATCATTTGCAACTATTTTTAAAATAATTCTTTACAAATTTTAAGCTAAGATATAAAAATTATAATTTATTCTTTATATATATCTGCTAGTCCAAATTCTTCAAATTTATCTTCAATTCCAGCCATCTGATCGATGTGTTGCGTTCGCTTCTCGTACCTCCACCAATCTTGTAAGCACATCACCGCTTGTACACTATACGGATCTAAGCATGTCCTGTGGTCGTCGATCAAACGTCCTGCTGTGCTGAAGGCGGATTCCGAAGCTATCGTCGAAACCTGCACTGTTAGTAAGTCACGAACCATGGTGGAAAGTATAGGATATGAAACTGATCCATATACTTTTCACCATTGCAAAATACCTAAAGCATTTCCTTGATATTTAACTAAAGAAGCAGATAAATATTCATCTATTTCAGAAACCTCCAATGATGACGATCCAAGTCCAGATCCACTAGTTAGCTCAGCTACCATTGCATACCTATCAAAACTTATACTTTTACCTCGGGATGAGCTCGAAGAAACCGAAGCTGTAGACTGTTGTGTAGCTACACCATGTCTAGCTGCATACTTATCATATAAGGTTTGAAAATAATTTCTAATAGCTAAATAATGAGTAGTAGCAGTAAGGGTGGTTCCATCATCTAAGTCTATAAATCTGATTACCATACAAGGATTGTAACAAACTTCGAAGGCCAATATCCTTCAAGCATGGATCAATAAGAACACCTAAACAAAAAATATGAGGAGTATGCCTAAAGTACTTATTAAATTTGCTCTCTATTTGAAAAATCATAGGTCCAAAAGTATCATCCATACGATATTTCCCAAATTTTTTTTGAATATTTAAAATTTGTAAAGCAGCTAAAGTAATGGTTGGATAATAACAGCCAGATAATAACATTGTAGCATCATAAAAAACTTGTAACATTTTATTTAAATTACATATAATTGTCCATTCATCTTCAGTTATTCCATAAGTGCTATCAGAACTAGAACTAGAAGCATAATAGTTTATAAAATCAGTTATAATGTCTTTATATTCTATTGCTACACTTAACATTGCATAGGTGGAATTCCACCTATGGTCAGCATATTTTGGAATTAGTCTGGACTTTATATTTTTTTTTTACAAAATTGTTTCCATCTTTTAAGTCTTTGTTCAGAAGCATTATGCATATAAGCAACTGTTCTAATCTTTTCTATCATGAGTTTAATTTTAGTAAATGCACTTTGAACAATTAAATTTAAAATATGACAGATACACCTAATATGAAAAAGATCACTATGACATGGCAATGACAAAGTTGATCTGATAAAATCAACAGCTACATTGTTATTACTTGCATTATCTAGTGAAAGAGAAAATATTCTTTCTGAAATTTCTAATTTCATAAGTTCTTCAATTATTAAATTTGCAACATTAGCACCAGTATGTGACTCTTCTATTGCAATAAAAGAAACAACTCTTTTAAACATTTGCCAATTTTCATCAATCCAGTGTGCTGTGATACATAAATATCCAGTTTGTGCTCTAGATGTCCAAATATCAGAAGTTAAAGAAAATTTACAGTTTAAATTTTTAAAATAAGAAATTATTTTTTCTTGTTCCTGTTGATAATATTTTAAAATATCACGTTGACAGGTTTGACGAGAAATTTTTTTAAATGCAGGATAAAAACCATCTCTAAACATATCTTCAAATTCATCATCTTCTACTAATTTAAAAGGAAGGTTTTTAAGAATGATAAACCTGATTACGCATTTCCTGGCTCTGACAGCATCATAGTTCCAACTACCGAGACTACCAGAAGAGGAGGATTGAGAAATCATAGATTGTCGGATATCACCTTGCTTTGTTGTGTTTATCTAAATGGCATTTGAGGTGATTTTGGTGCCTCTTATGATGAGCTTGAAAAATCTTGTCGCACAACGCACACTTAGCCTTCTGGGTGAGGATCCTACCGTGTTCATCCTTGGTGACGTCGATCTTCTCGTAAAAATTCCACACATCGGATCTTGGCCTTTGAGGAGCTCTTGGTGCAGATTCGTCACCACCGGATTCGGGATTAACTTCGGTAAGAGTAGACCCAGTAGGAGGACTCATTTCAGGATCGGGAGATAGGTTTTGCTCTTCATAATCAGATCCGGAAGCCATTTGATGAAAGGATTAGAAAGTATAAGAGAGTATAAGAGTATAAGAGTATAAGAGAGAGTATAAGAGAGAAGTAGATGAGTTTTGGTGTGAAGAAAATAAATGAAAACCCCCTCTATTTATAGAACCAGCCCCCTAAGCAAATGACCAAAATAACCTCACAAAATAGCCGTTTTTTTGATCGTTTTTGGGGATAACGTGTCAAAAGACGGCGCGGCCCGGCCCGACTGGTTTTGGCCACAACGTCACGGAAGTGACCGTTGTGGCCGGGCCGGGCGAGCTGGCCTGGCCCGGCCCGGCCGTTTTGCGCGCACACCATCGGCCCGGCCTGGCGCCGGTGTTTGGCACAACGCGTCACTCTGGTGACGTTGTGGCCGGCGGCGGGCTAGCCGGCGCCGGGCCCGATTTTTATCGCAACACGTCCGCAGTGGTGATCGTTGCCATCGGCCGGGCGTCGGGGCCCGGGCTTGCGCCGGCCCGATTTTTGCCCAAGGGTGGCCGGCCCTCCGTTCCGGGTGCCTGTCGGGCCCGGGAAAACACAAAGAGAACAGACAAAAATAGAACATAGAAAAAGAAAAGAAGAACATAGAAAGAACCAGGACCAACGCCAGACCACAGGACAGAGCCAGAAAATACTAACAACAAAGGCAAGGACACCGAAGAGAATGGAGACACAAGAGGTGGCACAAAAACAAAACAGGCAAGAATACAGGGTACCGAGAACAGGAAAGGTCTTTTTGGACAGGCCTATAAATTTCACACAATAAAATTCTAGATATTGAAATGGTGAATTTCAAAAACTAAATTCTTTGCAATAGATATTACGTACGCAAAGTTCCCTCCATGCATGCAACATTTTTTGTATTCATATTTATAACAGAGCTTTGCTACAGTGACCCAAAATATAGGACCAATAAAGGGGACAAGTGAAGTGTTCCCCTCCTATTGGATAATGAGTTGACCATCATTAATAATGACCAACTCATTATCCAATAGGAGGGCGACACATCACTTGTCCCCCTATTGGTCCCATATTTTGGGTCCTTAAAGAGTTTTTCTTTATAACATGCCAACTACACTAAATTAAAAAGGAACGAAGATTCAAATTGTTCAGAAGAATGAATTGTTCAAACCTTTAATAATTTCATGTTAGCCCTCATATTTTTGGAATTGCTTACACATCTTTGAAATTCTAATTGGTCTTGCAATTTGGTTCCAAATAACTAAAACACCCCTCAAACTATGTCCTTTTATGGAACGTAGAAATGCTCTAGCTATTTGTGGGGGGGGGGGGGGGGAGAGACTTAAGCTGAGGATACTCGGTAATTGGAAAACCAATTTTTAAGGCCCGCTATGATTTTTGGGGCGTACGAGCAATTTCAAATATTTGAGGGACTAATATGGCATCATTGAAGAATTGAATGACTAGTATCCTAACGAAACGTATTTACACAAAACAACCAAAATTGTAACATATATTGCTCCGTCACAGCTATTTTTATTTTATTATCATCGGATTCAATATATCTTCTCTTTTTTTTGTTATTCTTTATATAATGTTATTTTTATTTATTCGGCGAAAAAAAAAAACAAGCGTAACCGACGATTGAGTGACCGCTCTCTCTCTCTCTCTCTCTTCCCTCTCTCTCTCACTCTTTGTCTGCTGGCATTTTTTCTAAAGAGAGAAAGAGGGGAGGGAGGAGAAGATAAAGCGAGTGAGAGAGGAGAAGAGGGAAAAGAGGAGACAAAGATTTGAAAAGAAAATAAAGAAAAAAAAAATTAACCAAATCCCACCCTCTTCTTCCTCCTCTCGTTCTTCTCTTTCATCTGTTTAATTTTGAGCTATTTGGGCCTATTTTCTTCTCAAAAAAAAAAATTTTTTTTTTAATTCAAAAAAAAAATGGAAGAAGGAAAGAAATCGTCGGCGATGTCTGACGTCGGCGCCTGGGCGATGAACGTCGTGAGCTCCGTCGGGATTATAATGGCCAACAAGCAGCTCATGTCCCCGGCCGGCTACGCCTTCTCTTTTGGTACTCAGATCCTTCTCTCCTCTAGCCTCTGCTTGCTTAGGTTTAGGGTTAGGGTTTTAGGACAAGATTTTGATTCATTATTTTTTAGTCTTCAAATTAATTAGTGTAATGATTGGGTCACATGATCTTCTTCATAAAATGCATGTGCTTTCTGTGCGCGTATTCAAATTAGATATTGGATTCAGTTGGATCTCTGCATTTGTTCATAAAGATGTTCCTTCGATTTCCCGATTCAGATTTTTCTGGGCTGTCTCACGTGAGATTCATGTGCAATCATTTACTGTTTTAGTCCACATTGGTCAAGCTCGGGTCTCCTCTCTTTCAATCCCCAGATCTTCATAGTTTTAAGACCCCATTTTTTTTTTTCATTTTTTTATAAAGATTTTAACTTTGGTTTGTGTACTGTGACAGCCACGACTTTGACTGGGTTTCACTTTGCGGTCACTGCATTGGTTGGATTTGTATCGAATGCTACTGGGTATTCGACGTCGAAGCATGTGCCCCTTTGGGAGCTCCTCTGGTTCTCGATTGTGGCCAATACGTCCATTACCGGGATGAACTTGAGCCTTATGCTCAACTCTGTCGGGTTTTATCAGGTTCTGATTGATTGGAGGAGATTTCAACTTTGACAATTTTGCAATTTATATGTTTAGATTTTCTTGATCTTGATCCAATCAAAGTTTTATTGCTTTTGATAATGTAGATCTCAAAGTTGAGCATGATTCCTGTGGTTTGTGTGATGGAGTGGATCCTTCATAGCAAGCATTACTCGAGAGAGGTGAAGATGGCCGTGGTGGTGGTGGTGTGTGATGGAGTGGATCCTTCATAGCAAGCATTACTCGAGAGAGGTGAAGATGGCCGTGGTGGTGGTGGTCCTTGGAGTTGGTGTTTGTACTGTGACAGATGTCAAAGTTAATGCCAAGGGTTTCTTGTGTGCATGTGTAGCAGTGTTGTCGACATCCTTGCAACAAATTGTGAGTAATCAATGTCCCTTTTGAATATCATCATGTGTTTTTAAGCTAATCTGTGCTGTTTGAGTTCATCTTGGGTGAATTCCTTTTTAAAGGAATTATTTTCTGTTAAGTTTCTTTTGGTGTGATAGAATCTGAATTTTGCTTGGCTTGGCATGGACCCTTTATCATCAATAGAATGGCTGCGTCTATGATTTCATTTTAAGGATTGAAATTATAACATTAGCGTTGTCATTATCTTCTGGTAAATTATTTATTCAATTTTCCTTGCAGCTTCCTGCAGGATTACATTGTTGGAGACATTTCAATTTTCTTTGTTACTGTCTTGATCAATTTTTTTTTATGGCATCTGTCTTGATCAAATTTAAGGTGTACTTGAGATATTGACTTTATCTTCCATTTTATGTATAAATCCATGAGTGGAAAATTTTCAATAGCATTGTCCACCTTTGTGCCTCACCTGTTTGTTGGTAAGAGAGAATTCGTTATTTGTTATAGAAAGCTGAAAACTCTTTATAGCATATGATACATGCTTCAATTTTTTCGCATTTATTAAGTAAACGTATTCATATATAATATTTGAGATGGAAGATGAAACCTTTAACAATAGAATTGAGAAATGGAAATATATCTATTAATATACTTAATCAGTAAACTATAAACTTTAACACGAGTGATATTTCTGTTAGGATAATTAGTATGTATGACTTTCATACAACTGATATTAGTGATGTTTCCATATACCGTAATACTGATTGGGATCCTTTTCCTCATCAGTCACTTTTCTATAGGTTAAGTTGGTAATTTTAGGTCTATCTGCCAACCTCCTTTTGGCCAATAAGCTAATAAGCGACAAAAGAGGATTTGCATATGCTTCTATTGGGAAGCAACTTTTATCAACTTGTTTCAGAATCAATAGCAATATAATTTCATTTAGTTTTCTTTTTATTCAGTGGGCCTCTTCAAGAGTTCTTATTTTTAAATCTGTTGGTAGCTGCTACAGCCTTCTAGTTTTCCTAGGAAAGCTTGAAATCATTATGTTCACTCAAGTTCTCCCAGTCATATTGAGTATAAGGGCTTACAATAAACTCTTTTCATTATATGAACTTTAAGGTGTATGAAGTCTAGTCTACATTTATTTTTCCTTCAAAAAATTTATGGTCATTTATGGGCTTCACTAAAGTCAGGAAGTCAAGAAATCAGGCTGGTTCGGAATGTTGACAAAGGTCAGCGAGTTCAAGGCAACATTGTTAAATTAACGACATTTGGAGGAAACTTGAACTAAATTACAGAACAAGGAGAAATTTCATGCATTTAAATCAGCAAGTCGCACACAACAGGAAGTTCTAGACTACTAAAATGAGTCGTGTGCAGAAGATGGTAGGGTCTTGTCATCCTCTTGCTCTTGATGCCTCCAAATAGATGAGCTGTATTTTATCTGTTATTTCGTGGATCAGAAAAAGTGATTTGGATTGGCAGTAAGGAAGGAAACAAGCATTCTTCGGTGATAGAGAGGGAATATCCGCTCAGCTGAAGTTAGATGCCTAAACCTTTTGAAATGGAATGGATACTCCCTTCAACCTTAAAATGGGTGATATACCTTGTCAAACCAAGGTTAGCACTCATTTGGCTCAAATCTAAACCCACCTCCTATTATGGGTTCATTAGCCCTTACATGATTTATCTAGTTAAACTTCAGCATAATGGTCAAAGGACCTATTCTGAGTGATCATTATCTGGGGTTTCACGCCTAACTTAAAGAACCAGTGATTGTGTTTGAGTAACGAGGACAAGAATAAGGCTATTCCTACAATCAAGCAGGGCTTTATTGGATAGTGGATGCTATAAGCAGTCCAAAAAGATGGTGATTTACCAACATCCACATCTAAGGTACCTTAATTTTGATGATATGGAATCAAAGATCTTTTAATTTTAGGCCTTGTGATCAACTTCTTTTCGGCCCTTGTTACCTTCACAATTGAAGAATAAGTTCTCAACTTATGTTGGTCTTGTCTCTTTAATGCACACTTTCTTGGCTATATCAAATGGCTTTTAAAAAGTCTGATTGGTTGCTGGCATATATTTTATTCATTTCTTCATGTAGGCTTTTCTTTTCCATTTATTTCTTGAGATTGGAAGAGTATTATCATTTATCATGTATATGGTTGTAAATAGCAGTAAAGCCAGTGATTGATAGGATAACAACCAATTTATGACTTGAATGTTAAAAAGGTCAGAGTTGGATTGATTCAATCCCTTTTGGCTTTAGCCACGCAAATGATAAATTGTGGAACTTGTACTCTCCTTTATAACTTGTTTTGTCATGAATTTTCATGATCATTCATTCCTTCTTTTCCATTGATTGACATGGGGACTCTTGGGCCACTGCATTCATTTTTAATCTTTGTTTTTTAGTGTAATCGATTCAGTGGCTGTGCTTTGGGAAACATCTGTTAGTCTGATTCTGATGTGTTACACTGTACCTAGTTAAGTTATATGTTGTGTGTTTGAGTTCTGCCCTACCATTAATGTATGTCAAATATCAAGTTTATTTCACAGTTCATAGTTTTAACCTGGAAAAATATTTTCTTTTCCGTTTATGAAGGTGAACTTCAACTTTTGGATCTGTTTTAAATTGTATTAGTTTTATAATCTCGTGTATTGCTATATAACTATTTAATATGGATTTCTTTGGGCAATGATTCTTCCTTTGACTCTGTAGGCGCATTCTCTATACTAGATCAGAATTTTACATACCTTCTCTGGCTTATAACTGCTTTTCCAGTTAATTTTACCTCATATCGGTGTTTCCCTTCCTGTTCGCAGTCAATTGGTTCCCTGCAGAAGAAGTACGCTATTGGATCTTTTGAGCTGCTGAGCAAGACAGCTCCCATACAAGCTCTTTCTCTCATTTTCTTCGGACCTTTCATAGATTATTACCTCAACGGCAAATCCATAGTGAAATATAAGTTTTCTCCCGGTGTAATTGTAAGTTCTCTCTTACGTCTTATTCTTTTTTTTCCTTTTCACTTGCTTGCTTGATAAAGGATGAAGAATCTAATAGGGTTAGTTGCGGATAGACCCCTTGTAGTATCGTTCAACGCGAATAGATCCCATGAAGTTCTATTGTTGCAGATACCCCCCATGAGTGGAAATTTTGACTCTGTTTACTCAGAATTATTTTTTGACAGATAGACACCCTAAGGGTTTATTTAAAAAAAAATCACTATGGGGATCTATCTGCATTTGGGCAATAGCGAAGTGGGTTTATCTATCACAATAGAACCACACGGGGGTATATCTGCAATTGGGCAATAGTACAGGAGGCCTATCCACATTTGATCCAATCTAATATTCCGAAGTCCAAACAATATTTGTGCAGTACTTCATCCTCCTCTCCTGTGCGCTCGCTGTTTTCTGCAACATTAGCCAGTATCTCTGTATCGGTCGCTTCTCAGCAACGTCATTCCAAGTATTGGGACACATGAAAACCGTTTGCGTGTTAACACTTGGATGGCTACTTTTTGATTCAGAGCTTACTTTGAAAAATATAATGGGTATGGTTCTTGCTGTTATTGGTATGGTTATATACAGTTGGGCCGTTGAGGTTGAGAAGCAAGCAAATGCTAGGATGGCTCTGGCTAAAACTAGCCTAACTGAAGAGGAGCTCAGATTGTTGAAGGAGGGAGTAGAGAAGGCTTCTATAAAAGATGTTGAAGTTGGGGAGACTAAAGCCTGACCGGAAATTGATTCAGTATTTGGGTGAAGCCTCGGAGATATTTATGTTGAGATTTGTGTTATTTACTACAGTGCGAGATTATTTTTGGTTTAGGTATTTAGTAACATTGTGGGGGAAAATGTAAAGTCCATAGTTTCATCATTTTATTTGTTTTTCCCATGGAAAAGATATCTATATAGAGAACGTATTGCGGTGACTCTGTATGAAATTTATAGTAGCAAGGAAATGCCATCCTTCTTCCGTTTGATTTTCAGTGGCTTGTTGATGTTTGTGAGAGTCCTTTTTAGAATACGAAGTTTTAAGTTTTCATGCCCATCTAAGGTTAAGATTTTGGTAGCTGATCAAGGAAATGTAACGTCGGATACATGTTGCATGTCAGATGCTTGGTGTAGGGAGAATAATGACGGAATTTTCCGTTGAATTAGATGACACTCTAAAATCAAACAGGAAACAATGTGACTTCATGCGTCTTACAATCAATTTGAATCAGTTCAAACTATACAAGCCCAATACAAACCGTTTATCAATATAATGTTTTTACTATTATTTTTTTATTATAATATGAACGAATCTCGGTAAGGCACGAGGATCTCCAGGTCGAAGTCCACCTTCGATCTTTGATCCCTACGAAGTAAATCCCGGGTGTGTGTGGGTCTCACCTTCCATTTCACGCGCCAGGTGGACGGGATCGAACCAGGAATTGGCAGAACCACGTACGCTACGTACCCACCGCGGGTGTTCATCAGCGAACCGATTCTAAAATTGATGACGACGAGGCAATTATCACCTACAGACGAATCACCGACTTAGAACTTGAGCAGGATCTCACCGCGTACAGTTTAGAGAACCCGGTCACGCGTTGAAAAAGAACAACTATGACGCCAGAAATTGAGATCTGAGACCGCTGAGGAAGCATCCGAGTTCGTTTAATGTGAAAGCGATGTTGACCCCGTGGGGGAATTTCGTACTATTAATTTATTAGAATCTTTGACATCATGATCAAATTGAGACCAAGACAAGAACCATTCAAAAAAAAAAAAAAAAAAAGAAGAAGAAGAAGAAGAAATCATTACGAAACCTCAGAATTTGCATCTTCATCCGCTTCCACATTACCAGCGGCACCATCAACTTTGATGAGATGTGAGTCACATGGGGAAAAAAAAAAAAAAAAAAAAAGAAGAAGAAGAAGAAGAAATCATTACGAAACCTCAGAATTTGCATCTTCATCCGCTTCCACATTACCAGCGGCACCATCAACTTTGATGACATTAGAAGGTCCATGAAAGGCTTGATCGATCAAACAAAATTTGGTCTGTGAGGGGTGAGATTATTTAACATGACTTCTCTAATGTTTTGGTTTTGGGGTCCCTGAGCTAACTCGTTAACAATACCTAATCCTCTCATTATGTACAGAGTTACACGTCAAGAGTTCAAACTACAAACTCGATTCAAACACCCCCATGCATTCTGCACATGCTTCACAAAAAAGCCCATGGGTTAGCGTACGTGTGCTTCCACTGTCAACTTTAAACGCTCGATCATGAGCTCTCCCTTTTGCTAGCTTGCTCGTTAACTTACCCTTCCGCTCATTGTAAATGCAAATTAAAAAGGGCAAATTTGGTATTTCACTGCTCTTTTAAAGACCCAAATCATCCCACGTTGTGGGGGGTGTTTTGATAGGATCTGGAGTCGAAGACTGCTTTCTTTGGGCACTTATAACTCCTGACTCATCAGTAGGGGGCTATTTGACCCTACGACGGTTGCTAGTTGCTACCCCTGCGCCTATGTCTAATTATCCAAATAACCATAAAAATTTATAATATATAATTCAAAAATAATTAATTACTAAAATTTTACTCCCTCCAAAATCTCGTAGTAGTTGAAACTTAATTAGGAGAGGCAATTTTGATCCCCTATACTGGTCGAATATGTCCTGAACATACTGGATTATCTGTTGGATATAGAAGGGTATGAACCATCACCGGATCAACAAGATTAATCCTGTCGTGACCCTAATTTCTGGACCTTAAAGAAACATTATAGTCGGACTAAACCTGTTAAATGTTTCTTCCTAAATATAGATTCATCAAATAACAACCAAAAGTTAAACTTAACATATGACTTAAAACCAACACTAATCATCCTTTCTATTAAGGGCCTGTTTGTTTGCACAGAAGTAATTATGAAGTAGCTGAAGTAGAAGAAGTAGATACTACTTCTGCTACTTCTAAGATAAAAAAGTGTGTTTGGTTCTCTGAAAAACTTACTTCTAATACTTCCTTAAATGCTTATGTGGCGCCTACGTGTCATCCTTACTTCCAAAATATTTTTCCAATCCTCAATACTCAAAAGTAACTTAGAAGTAGTTAAAATGCATATTAATTATGAAATAAATAATTTTTTATTAATATTTCCTTTATTAGTTACTTTTAACAACTTTTTTAATTTTAACAATTATTTTGTAGTAATTTGTGATGGTCGTCGGCCAACTTTTCTTTGGGAGGAAGAGAACAATCAGTCTATTAATTCTTTGTCTAAATACCACGTTGATGTACGATCAAAGGAGCGAGGGAGGAGGAAAATTGGATTTCATAGGAATTTATGGTCATCCGAAGTCTCATCGTAGGCAAGAAGTAAACAATTATTTTGAAGCTATGTGGTTTGTTGTGCGTAACGGAAATTTCGGCAGCATCTCTGGTGCACAACAAGAGAGTAGATTTTAACTAAATCCCTGTTTCACAAAGGAAACAAGAATCAAAAGTGTAATATCTCAACAAAGTGGGATATCCACTCTTCCTCTCATCAGTTCTAGGACTGACTTGTCGAGGGAACCTACAAGCTATTACACATCACAGCAAGACAACGAATTTTATGGTTCAGCAAATTGCCTACGTTCACGGGGCAAGGAGGGAGGAGATCTACTATTAGAGAGGGAGAATACAAATAGAGTTTATAATCACACAACTTAAACCCTCACACAAGCTCTCAAATCTCTCACAAAAGGGGATGCTAAAACCCTTAAAGACGGCTGCACAAAACTTTGATGTTTTCTCCTTTCCTGCCTAGCACAAAACCCTAGGAGAACAAACTGCACGCCGCCACACCCCTTTTCTCAACGAATCCGGTGTTTTCCCCAAGCTGCGGTTTTCTGTCTCCTACACTTGCACAAATCCGCCGCCACTCAAGAAAAGCTTGCCCTCTGCCTGCATGCTCACCTAGGCACATTCAAAACTATATTTATAGCTTTGAATCGAATCGGGTGGGCCTGCTTCTTTTTTTCTTCATGCGTTAACATCACGTGAATGTGATATTTTCACGTGGTGGCCCCCACAATCAATCCGCATTCAGAATTCTCCACCTCGGTGAAGTTTTCCCAAAACTAAACCGATACCAACCAAACCAAATGTCTCACATGCCACGTCTAGTATGAAGTGAAACAATTCACGATAACGGATTCAATCCACAATAAGTCGTGAACCCAAATGAGAATGTGAACAAACTCCTAACGTCTGTATCTACTCCCAAATCGGCTGTATCATAAATGACTGCCCACGTATCCTCTTGTCTAAGGAATCAAGCTTTTACGTAGTTCCCTCAAATAGCCTCCAAAGGCCTCAACACCGAAGAATATTCAAAAGCTCCAAACAATGACCTAACTTAACACCTGAAACAACTTTGGTCAATATATCCACAGGGTTGTCCTTTGTGTGGATCTTCTCCAACATGACATCTCCTTCATCCAAGACATCACAAACAAAGTAGAATCTGACATCAATGTGCTTCGTACGTGCATGGTAAACCTGGTTTTTTGCCAAATAGATAGCTGACATGCTATCACAATGTACTTGAATGGTTTCCTATGCAATTCCCAAGTCCTCCAACAATCCACGCAACCATAAAGCCTCCTTAACAACTTCAGTCACCGTCATATACTCCGCCTCTGTAGTAGAGAGAGACATTGTGGACTGAAGTGTATATCTCCAACATACCGGTGCTCCTGCCAATGTAAACACATATCCTGAAGTAGACCGACGCTTGTCAAGATCTCTAACATAATTTGAATCCATGTAACCAATACAATCCTATCCATTCTTCTCATCCTTCTGGAAATTCAATCCAACATCCATGGTGTCTTTAACATACCGTAGAATCCACTTCACAGCTTCCCAATAATCCTTCCCGGGGTCGTGCATGTACCTCGATACCATGATCACGGCCTGTGATAAATCTGGCTTCGTGCACACCATCACATACATCAAGCTACCTACTGTACTGGCATATAGAACCTTCAACATATAATCTCTGTCCTCAACTAAAACAGGCGACATACTAGCTAAAAGTTTAAAGTGGGGAGCCAATGGAGTGCTAACTACTTTTGCATTGCCATCAAAGCTGAATTTATTTAACATCTTCTGCAAATAGCTCTTCTGTGTAAGCTTCAATCTCCCTTTTACCCTGTCTCTCTCAATCTCCATACCTAATATCTTCTTTGCTTCTCCAAGATCCTTCATCTCAAACTCGGATGACAGCTCATCTTTCAACTTTCGAATAGCCGAAGAATTCCTAGAAGCAATAAGCATATCGTCAACATATAAAAGCAAATATATATGCTCACCGTCATGTAGCTTGTGCATGTAAACACATGGGTTATATGGGTTCCTTGTGTACTCCTGGCCAATCATAAAGCTGTCGAATCTCTTGCACCACTGTCGTGGCGATTTCTTCAATCCATAAAGAGAATTCTTCAGCTTACAAACCAAATCTTCTTTTCCTACGGCTTTGAATCCCAAGAGTTGAGTCATGTAGATCTCCTCATCTAAATCTCCGTGTAGAAAGGCTATCTTCACATCCATCTGGACCAAATCTAAATCCAGTTGTGCCACCAACGCTAATAAAATCCGAATCAACGAATGCTTCACAACGGGTAAAAATACCTCATTATAATCAATGCCCTCAAGCTGTACATATCCCTTGGCAACCAATCTGGCTTTGAACCGAATGTGACTAATAGAAGATCCTTCCTTCTTCGCATATACCCACTTACAACCAATAGCTTTCTTACCCTTAAGTAGCTTTGCAAGTTCCCAAGTGTCGTTCTTCTGAAGGGATCGCATCTCCTCCTTCATAGCTTCCATCTACCTGATCGAATCGGGGCTAGACTCTACTTCCCTGAATGTGGATGGAACCATATCATCAACGACCTTCATGTTAGACCCTAAGGTCGCTATGAAAGAACCCTAGAGGGGGGTGAATAAAGTTTATGCTAATCTAATTCGATTTTATGCCAATTAAAACTAATTAACAAATTATTCTTATAAGATAGATATACAATATGATATGAGCAAGAATAAGCAATATAACTAAGGTGATATATCCTAGCTATGAGATATACTATATGGTATATGCAAGGATATATTTAAACTATCACAAGGGTGAAACAAACAAGTGGATAATATAAACAAAATGCAATAGGCTATAAGATGAACAGTTATAAGTGCGCCAATGCAAACCAAACACGTTATATGTTCACGAGGTTCGGACCTTCCGTCCTACATCCCCGCTCCCCACTCTCGAGGAAAATCCACTACACAACCCAGTTTGGAAGCCGGAACTTCTCTACACACTCGATTTTCTAGCTAACTAAAAACTCTACACACTCGGTTATCAAGTCAACCGACAACTCTCACAAATCCTCACAAAGTACATACACAAGCTACAACCTCAAGTATTGGTCCTCACGTATCGAATCCCTCAAGTGCTCGGAATTATTACCTCTCACTAGGCCACCGATGCCACTCCTCTCGGTATCGACTCCATCCTCACCACACACTCCTCTCGGTGTACAAGTGTATTACAAAGTGAACTTCACAAATTAAGCACAACAAATGATTGTTCTAAACAAGGTGAGAACTCAATTAGGCACAACTCTAAGTCACAAACCCCACAACTCAAATTATGCTATGAATGTAAATACTATAAGCTCAATAGGTTGTGTGTGAACAAAGAGATTCAATAAAAACAATTTAACTAAACTCAATATAAATCTAGCTTATGGGAATTAGAAACAAAACAATAAATAGCTAGAATGAGTTTAGAAAAACTTCTCTAGATGATAACAAGAGAGAGGGAGAAGAGTGATTGCTCAAACACCAAATGATAATCTCCACTTCTTCTTGTGAAATTCTCTTCACAAACCGAAACTAGAAAAATGTTTAAAATCTTTTTAAACAAACTTAAACCAAACTTTAAACCATTGTTAAAACTTTTTTAAATATTCTCTTAGTTAAACTAAAAAAATGAGAGTAAGGGGGTATTTATAGGAACCCAAAACTTTAGCCAAAACCCAAGCAAAAAGTCCAAAAACCCATAAACAACCAAAACATAAAACTAGCCGTTACTATGCAACGACTCTCTGATAAGTCGACTTATGAGTCGACTTATGAGTCGACTTATATGAGTCGACTCAGCAAACAAAAAATCACAACTCCGCTGCACTTCGTGAGTCGACTTATGAGTCGATTCATGAGTCTACTAATGAGTCGACTAAACGTGCACAGATCTGAAATGCACAGAAAAACTTAACTTTAAACCATATTTAAAAATATTAAATAAATTCCAAAAATTATAAAACTTTGGGAGATGATTGTAGACATGATAATAAACATGCTATAAAAATTGGTTTTTAAAAAGGACCCCCCAAATGAGAAATATTATTATTTTACAAAATAGTTCAAAACATGAAAATATGAACACATGAGTTTTGACATTTTAGCTTAACCATGTTTTGAAACATTACAAAATAATTTTGTAGACTTAATAAAAGATGTATATGATTATTGTTAAGTCTATAAACCAAGAAAATAATATTTTCACAAAAATACTTGTTTTGCAAACTTTCAAAACAATAAACATGATTTCATTGAACTGAATAAAATTGATATTGATGAAATCATATGTAAGCATATAAACATGAAACAAAAATGTATTTTCCAATTGTATTCAATTGTTTCATATTTAAACTTGAAAAACCAAAATAACAAATATGAAAGATGTAATTTCATATTTATATAAACTTGGAAACAAAAACATGTATGTATACATATACCTAACCAATATAATGTGTGTGTGTATATGATTGAGCTTAAAGTACCAACACACATAATATAAACCTAAACTAATATAACCCAAGCTTGATCTTGATCTTCAATAAGCTTGACTTGGTACACATTGAGGATGAAGCTAGAACTTGGATCTTCAACTTGAATTGCATAGGCTTCAACCACTATCCCGCCAACCTCCATTTGATATGATCGATATGGCACAATCCATCCATCCTCCAACATATTATTTGTCTATAATAAATAACAAAATACAAACACTAAACAAACAATATTAGATGTAAATTGTTTATTAAATCATCATCAAAACAAGAAGGCTAACACTTTACTGATAATGCATATGCGACCATGACATCATTATACCTAGTTGGCCGATGAATCACCCTTCTAGGTCTATTCGCTGTAATAGACTCCTGAACATGACCATGCTCCTGAGTCTCACAATCTACTATATCCTCTATCTGCTCGACTGTCATCTCATCTCCTCTTAGTGTCACCTTTGTAAGAGCCTTGATGGATACAATGCTCTCTATAGTGAGTGGAGTCACATCATCCTCCACCTACTGTGATATCTCCCGAAACTGGTCTTCCTCCACCTGTTGAGGAACTTGAGCCCTCATCATGTACGTCTCGTTAAATGTGACATCCTTGCTAATAACTATCTTTTTGTCATATAGATCCCATAACTTGAAGCCTTTAATTTCATCTCTAAATCCCATAAAGACTGCTTTCCTCGCCCTTGGATTCAATTTACTATAACTGACATGGTAATAATCCGAAGCGACTCATAGTCACTAGCTACCGAACCAAACAAACGCTCCAATAGAGTCTTCCCCTGTATCGTAGTGCACAACAACCTATTCACGAGATGACTCGCATAAACCAACACCCTAGGCCAAAAGGGTCTAGGAAATCCACTTTGCGTCATCATACATCACACCTTCTCTAACAAGATACGGTTTAATCTCTCAGTCACCCCGTTCTGTTATGGTGTCTCTCGAATTGTGAAGTGTCGTCTAATGCCGTGATCCCGACAAAACTGCATAAATGGATCACTCTTATACTCTTCACCGTTATCTGAACGTAGAGTCTTCACCTTTCTACCTATCTGTAGATCCACTTTCATTTTTACTTCACAAAAATATCTAGGACCTCATGTTTATGCTTCATAGGTTATACCTAATTCCTCCTGGAATAGTTATCAATAAAAATAACAAAATAGTTGGCCCCACTAAGTGATGTGTTCTTGGAAGGACCCCAAACATCTGTGTAAATGTAATCCAATGTACCTTGGGTGTTGTGAATAGCGGTGCCAAACTTAACTCTAGTCTTCTTCCAAAGTACACAATGCTCACACAGCTCTATCTCGCAGGTCTTAGCACCTTTCAATAGCCCCTATTTCACCAATGACTACAGGGACTTATTTCTTGTGTGTCCTAGTCTCATGTGCCATAATGTGGTAGTATCATCCTCTATAGTGATAGAAGCTGTCAGATCCCCTGTAACTGTCTTGTCCTTCAAGTAGTATAGAACGTTTTCCCTGACTCCTCGTATCACCACCATAGAACCCTTCGTGACCTTCGCTGTAGCATTCTCTAAGGTCACCCGATAACAAGCTGCCTCTAAAGTATTAAGAGAAATGATGTTCTTCGTCAACTGTGGCACGAACCTCACTTCTTTTAATTCCCTCACCACTCCGTCATGTATTCTAATCCGAACTGAACCAATACCACCAATAGGTCATACATGGTCATTTCCCATAAGCACGACATCCCCTCTTTCCAGCTCCTCAAAGCTAGAGAACCAATCCCTCCTAGGTCATATGTAATATGTGACTCCTAAATCCAACATCCACTCCATGGAGTCGGCATAACAAACCGACGGTAGTGCAAGGCACGAATAGCCCAAAGAATCTGACTCTGAATATTCATCAATAGTTTTTATAACATTCACTTCTAAAACTTGCACAACTTTCCTCTTGTTCTTTCCGGTTTTTTCTTTCTACTTTGGGCAGTCAATCTTTCAATGTCCTTCTTCTATATAATACCGATATTGGTTTCTACCAACACTCTTATAGGCACTCCTATTCTTTGACTTTGAGTGGTTGAACTGACGATGGTTTGGATCACGACCTCGAACTGCTAATGCATCTCCCGGTGCCTTCTTAGAGGATTCACTATCACTATTCCTCAATTCATAATTCACCAAAGCTGAGGTCACCTCCTTATAGCTAACAGTAGTTCTTCCATTGATCATAGTAAGAATGAACGTACCGTAATCATCCTCAGGCAACGAACACAAAAGTAAAAAGGCCTTGTCTTCATCCTCAACCATGATATCCACATTGGCCATATCTGAAAGTAGCTTCGTGAAATTTTTGGCATGCTCCCTGATAGAAACTCTCATCTTCATCTTGAATTGGTAAAAGCTCTTCTTCGAGTGAAGCCGATTCTCAATGCTCTTCGTAAGATACTTCTCATTGAGTGTTTCCCACATTCTCTTCGTCGACGTCTCATTCATTACGTTATAAATAAGATCCGGCATCAAGCATGATCGAATAACTCCACAAGCCATACTATTCATCTTCTTCCAAACCTTGTCCTCCAAGTTTTTAAAATATTTTTTAAAGAGTTTTTAACATGTTTTATAGAGCCAAATTGACTAGTTTATGAATAAAAGTCAATTCTTTTGTATTATATGTATAAAGACTAGGTCTTTCCATGTGAAAAGGTTTGAGAATGAATCTACAGAAGATATTTAAGATGTGAAAATAATTTAAAAGTTGTTTAATCTGAAGAAAGATGAATTGTTCTTTGTTTCAAGTTCTTATGCATGTTTTAGGTTTTTAAATATGAATTTTTATGCACATAATCATGTATTATATATTGTGTTGCTCCCAGAAGTTTTTATCTGCTGTTGACATGTTTTCATGCAAGATTCATATTGTTTTAATCATATTTGAATCACCTAAATACGACGTGAACACAACACACACAACCAGATTTAGAATCTAGAATTTTAGACCACGGTCGACCGTGCCTTAGTGGCGGTCGACCGCGTGCAGTGAAGAAACTTGGGTAGGCCCTGGAACCTATCGGGGTCGACCGCCGCATAATTGCGGTCGACCGCCAAACTGTATATCGGTCTGTGCATGTTTTGTTCGATTATTTTAGTTTTCGAACGAGCCTCTCGACCTTGTACTGCTATAATACAATGTTTATGAGTTATTTAATACTCGAGATGTCAGTAAACACCAGATATGGACACATGCACCGAGACATGTGCATGTATGTTTAGAATATGTTCTGTAGACATACCTTTGTCCTAATTTAAGTTGATAAATATGAAGAGTATAGTAATTTCATGTTTCCAGAATAGGGAGATGAAACCTATTTCCGTAGGGCGATTGAGTAAGAATATTACAAAAGTATCGTCATATTATATTTCTAGAATAGGAAGATGAAACCTATTTCCGCAGGACAATTGAGTAAGAATATTACAAAAGTATCGTCATATTATGTTTCCGGAATAGGGAGATGAAACCTATTTCTGCAGGGCGATTGAGTAAGAATATTATAAAAGTATCACCATTTTATGTATCATGGATAGGAAGATAAAACCTATTACCGCAGAGCGATTGAGTAAGAATATTACAAGAGTATTGCTAATGCACATGAGATGCACACTTGTAAGTATTATAAATTGTAGTTTTGCTTCCATTTTGAACACCCGTAAGTAGGGTGTTTTCTCTAAGACCGTGGCTTACAAGACATGGCTTGTGGTTAATCTTTATTTTGCATGAGTTTCTCTTATGTTAGATCCGTCTACCCGAGTGTAGATCGGGGTGAGATATTTGTTCTACAGGTTTGAGGTTTGGAGTGCTACCTTTTTGTTTGTTGTTCTTTTTCATTCATAAAGTTTGGAATCAGTATTTAGGGAGTCATAATTTGAGACATGGTATATACATGAAGTTTCCTTGTTTGGATTATTTTGCTCGACGTACTAACTATCGTGTGGTGGATTCCTAAATACTAATCTCCAGTTAGATTTATATGAATGATTTTATACTTATATACTGACTCTATTTTCTATATACTCCTACCCTTTCCCCTGGGGAGAGGTGGAGATGATCTCGCTATAGCGCTTTTGATACTCGTTGTTTTTCCCTCTTTCAGGTAGAGAGTCCGGCGCACGAAAAGTCGCAGGTTGATGGGATTTCTTTATAGATTCCATCTAGCTATTTATTATTTTAGTAGTTATTACAGAACTCCACAGTTTGTTGTTTATGTTCAGGCTCTAGACTTGTATTTCATTTTGTAGAGGCTAAGAGCCATAGTGGTACTTTATTTGACTCATTGTACTTGAGGTTTATTTCAGACTTAGAGATATTTCAATTTTAGTTGGGCTCACTGATGATTATTCTCTTATTGCTTCTGTGTACACCTGGTTTGTTCTATCTCTATTATTTGACTATTGGTACTTTCACCTATTTGTTGTTTCCACTAAAGAGATAGTAACTGTGATGGTGAAACGTGTCGTAGCATAGTGTTTAGTGCTTGGCAGGTTTGACATTCCGGGTTTTACCTTAGACTACAACCTTACGTGAAACCTGGGACGTCACAGTTGGTATCAGGGCTCTAGGTTCTAATATTCTCAGGATCATTCCTGTGTCATATTGTGGAGTTAGGATAGAGTTTCTTAGGAATCATGTATACAATCCACTAGGAATTCCTAGTATGATGAGGACGTATTATATATGTACGTGAAAAAGTACAAATTTTTTTTATGATGAACTATTTGCTTGAATAATAAAGCATGCTATGAGATATATGTAATACGATTTACTTATTGGTATACATTATATCTTTTCCTACTTGAGATTCTATTTACTGCGTAATAAGCTCTACTTCTAAAGTATAGATGTTAGGAAGAGGACGTGGACGCCGAGGTACTCGAGCTCAAGGAGCTAAGCAAGTAGATAGAGAGTCCGAGCCGCAGCAGGCTCCGTAGTATTTAGTAGATATCATAGCACCGTTAGCAGCTCGTCTGACAGTTATTTAGGAGCAGTTAGCAGATCAGATTCGACAGGGAATACCCATTCAGGAGGAGATGCCAGAGGGGACACCGTAGTCACACTACCACCTTCAGTTGATGATGGAATGGCTGAGCGGGAGGCTTGACTTCGTTTGGTAGAGAGGTACTAGAAGTTGAAGGCTCCAGAGTTTCATGGTTCGACGGATTCCATTATGGCACACAAATGGAAGGAAGATGTAAGCAACATTTTGGACATGCTTAATGTGGATACTGTTCAGAAACAGAGGCTAGCAACTTTCAACCTCAAGGGCGATGCAGGAGGATGATATCAACTTTGTTTTACTCCAGAGCAGAGATTGATGGCCTCGTAGGAGACTTTTGTGTATTTCTTTGAAGAACAGTATGTTACGACTGCAGTGAAAGCCGGGAAGGAGTTAGATCTAGCTCGATTGGAGCAGGGGGATATGTCTATGATGGACTTTGAGAGTAAGTTTATGTCACTACTTAGATTCACTAGCATGTGGCACATCGAGGAGAGGCAGGCCCAGATATTCATGATGGGACTTTGCCCAGGTTTATGCCGATATCTAGTATCTCAGAGATTTCATTCAGTGCGGGAGGTGGCAGATGCTGTCATAGCTCAGGAGACAGACACAACTATATTTATTAAGGGAAAAGATGGTAATGCTAAGTCAGGATAGTCTGGGGATAATGGTAAAGGTAAGAGACCTCTTACAGGCTCAGGAGGACCCCGGCAGCAAGGCAATGGTCCACATCAATAGGGTCCTCATAAGAAGGCCCATCAACAGGATAAGAGGGCACAACAAAAACGCTGATTTCATGGAGCTTGTTTTAATTACAACAAGCTCGGTCACAGAGCAGTAGAGTGCCACAACGCACCTACAGCAGGCCAGCAGGGCATGAATCAGCATCAACAGCAGAACCACACTGAGGGTCGTGGTCAGGATCAGCAGTTGAGAATTGAGGCACCTCCAGCTGTCTCGAGGATTGCGGGATAGGTATGAATGATTTAGGAGACCCAGCAGAGACAGATAGTCCCATATGTTCCAGGTGATGAAGCGTAGCCGACTGGTAGAGTGTATGCAGTTGTTCCTCACGATCATGGCGCTAGCGGGACGGTGGTGGAAGGTACTTTCCTTGTGAATTCTTTTCCAGCACGTATTTTTTTTGACTCTGGCGCTTCATATTCTTTTATCTCCTACGATTTTACGGTTAAACTCCAACTTGTGGCGTAACCATTGGATTTTTCTTTATCTGTATTTACTCATTTACGAGAGACGTCTCTTTTAGAGAATGTTTGTAGGAGATGTATCGTCAGTTTGGACGATTCTGAGTTCGTGATAGACCTAATCGTGTTGCGTATGTTTGAGTTTGATGTTATCCTTGGTATGGATTGGCTATCTTCCTACCATATGAGTATCGACTGTTTTGTAAATATAGTCAGTTTGTGAGCATATGATGGATCTGAGTTAGTGGTGGTGACCTCCAGAGGCAACCAGTTTGCGGAGTCATATCTGGCGAGCATATGATGGATCTGAGTTAGTGGTGGTGACCTCCAGAGGCAACCAGTTTGCGGAGTCATATCTGGCATACGTCGAGGAGGTGATGTTGTGACCTCCAGAGGCAACCAGTTTGCGGAGTCATATCTGGCATACGTCGAGGAGGTGATGTTACGGGATCAGGGCGCAGATTTGAGTGAGATATGAGTAGTCTCAGAGTACCAGGATATTTTCTAGGACATACCAGGATTACCTCCAGTGAGAGAGGTCGAGTTTTGCATAGAGTTACAGCCAGGCACCACGTCGATTTCCCGAGCTCCTTACCGTATGGCGCTTGCTGAGATGAGGGAGATACAGAGCCAGCTAGATGAGTTGTTGTCTCAGGGATTCATTCGACGGAGTCACTCTCTGTGGGGAGCACCAGTCCTCTTTGTGAAGAAGAAGGACGTGAGTATACAATTATGCACTGATTATCACGAGTTAAACAAGGTCACTATCCAAAATAGGTACCCATTACCGATGATCGATGACTTGTTCGACCAGTTGTAGGGAGCTTAGTGTTTTTCGAAGATAGATCTTCGTTTCGGTTATCATCAGTTGCGATTTTAGGAGATAGATATTCCCAAGACTTCCTTCTTGACTCGATATGGGTCTTTCGAGTTTCTTGTCATATCATTTGGGTTGACCAATACACCCGCAATATTCATGGATTTGATGAATCGGGTTTTCCATCCATACTTGGATCAGTTCGTAATTGATTTTTGCAAAAAAATATTAGCTGACATAATAATATCTTCAAGAAGAATAGTAAAAGAAAATAAATTAAAATGATACTACATGTCATATTATAAACTCTACTAATCCTAAGTTATAGTATGGAGCCAAGGATGAATAACAATATCATTATGAACTATAGTTCTAGCAATAAAAAAATATTATTTCTTATTGCATTGAAAATAGAATTATACTGCACTTTTAACCATTATAAGCTCATGTTTTATAATAAACAATCTCAAAAGCATACGATATATATATATATATATATTTGATAGACTTAAAATAATAAAAAGACAAAACTAAAGATTAATGGTAACTACGGTATAATTTTATGTGATAAAAGCAATCACAAAAGCATGCAAAAATACTAAAATTTTTGCATGAAAATTCATTCTAAAAATTCCTAATTTTACTCAAAAATTAAGTTATAGTATAAAATGTTGAAAAAAATATTATCATTTATTCTTTTTATTTCATGTTTTAATTGAGTCGAGATCAATCTTTCTTCACCTTTATCTTTTTATTGAGCAATTCTAGAGTAGCGTCTTCATCATCTATATTAATTGTGATATCAGGTTGGAGTTGGATTTCTTGAAATTAATCTCTTCAACTAATGAAGTCTAACACCAAAATCAACATATTTGTCTTCTGCTCCCCCCTCAAAAACCATTACCCTAATCCATGAAATGGGTTTATACATAATGAAGAACAATAGACAATGTCAAGAGACAAAAAAGAAAAAAGAAGGAATTAAATAAGAATCGTTAGGTTTGTACATGATAAAGAGCAAAAGATAATATAAGAGTCCAGAAATATATTAGGATACACTTAGATCAATTAAATTATATTATTACTCATAATTGATATGCATAAGAGATAAAAAGTGTTGACAATTTTAAACTATAAAACAGACTGTATGGGCCCTCTAACATAATTTTTAATGCAGGCAACCCCCAAGATTAATTTTAAAAATCTCTTGATTTTATGAAAGAGTTTGAGTGTAAAGAACAAATGTTAAATTATCTAATCTGATTAAAATAGGATCATATAAGTTAACCACATACATAAAATTTATTTTAACAAAAACTCATTTATAAGTATTATAATTGGCATTGAGATCAAAGAATGTGTGAGATTCTCTTTGACTTTTATACAAACAGTATCTCTTTAAATAATAATAGTATAATTAAACTTTGTGATCTAAAAAGAAATCAAACATACAATATAATTAATAATAATAGTATAATTAAACTTTGTGATCTAAAAAGAAATCAAACATACAATATAATTAATTACTTTAAAATAATCTAATCTAATCTAATAAGAAGAAAATAGATGAAAGTACTATGAAAAATGTTGCAATTTTATAATTCATAATTCTTAAACAATCTAATCTATTCTAATAAGAAGAAAGTAACAAAGACACATACTTGTTGAAGAGATAAAAGTACTGTGAAAGCTATTGTAATTTCTTGATCTAAAAAAGATCAGATATACAATATAATTAATTGCTTTAAAATAATCTAATCTAATCTAATAGCAAAGGCACATGCCTATAGAAAGAGATAAAAGTGATATAGAAATTATTATAATTTCTTGGCTTATATATATTGGTATATGATGTTGCATGTGAGAGGATAACAATTATAAATAAAGTTTTATTTAAATAATAATAGTATAATTAAATTTTGAAACTAACTATGCAGTACTTTGAAGTACTTTAATTTTAGTCGGCGAGAGATCGCCAGTCCATGTGTAATTATTAATCATATTGCATGTGAATAATTGTTTGCAGATTTGCATTATTAATCATGTAGCACGTGAATAATTATTTACAGTTTGATCATTGATCACATATAAGAGCGAGGTGGTAAATTTGATATTTAATAAATCGTCTAATTAACCTAAGCGTATTATGAACTACTTGAATTTTAGTTGATGAGAGATCGTCACGTTGTGTGTAATTATTAATCATATAACATGTGAATAATTGTTCTTACTTTGGCATTATTAATCATGTAGCACATGAATAATTGTTTGCAATTTGATCATTGATCACATATAAGAGCAAGGGGATATATTTAATAAATCGTCTAATTTACCTAAGCGTATTATGAACTACTTTGTTTGGTTCCAGCCTGGTTACTAAGAAGGACAGGTATTGATCGAGATTCCCATTCATTAAATGCTATGACAAATAAATCAATCTAGATTCAACCCGGCATGTACTCGTCCTATCTGACCTATTTAATAAATCGTCTAATTAACCTAAGCGTATTATGAACTACTTGAATTTTAGTTGATGAGAGATCGTCACGTTGTGTGTAATTATTAATCATATAACATGTGAATAATTGTTCTTACTTTGGCATTATTAATCATGTAGCACATGAATAATTGTTTGCAATTTGATCATTGATCACATATAAGAGCAAGGGGATATATTTAATAAATCGTCTAATTTACCTAAGCGTATTATGAACTACTTTGTTTGGTTCCAGCCTGGTTACTAAGAAGGACAGGTATTGATCGAGATTCCCATTCATTAAATGCTATGACAAATAAATCAATCTAGATTCAACCCGGCATGTACTCGTCCTATCTGACCCAATTGCCACCCTTACTCTCAAACTTCTCTTGCCAAACTAGCCCTTATTAGTGTGACGATAGAGTTCCGCGGCTTGATTCATCAGGAGGCCAGGGTGTTACAAAGACTTCGGTGCAATGAATCCAATGTTGCACATTAATTCTCTCCATCGCACGACAACCAAATTTCCCTCAAACTAAGCAACCTCTCCTCTCCTCTCCTCTCTCCTCTACTTTAGCTATCACATTCCTGCCTCTGTCCTCCACAGGCTCACAACACCACTTATTCTATTCTTAGTTATCCCTGTTATTGATTGGCTCAGCATCAAACCTCTCCTAATTTTTCCCTATAAAAACCTCACCATAACCCCCCCATCTCACCTCAATACAAAATTAATTAACTTGTCAAACATAATCCAAGAAGAAGAAGAGGGCATAGAATGGCGATAGCACGCGAACTGAAGAAGTTGCTCTTCTGCGGAGCAAAGAGCTTTGCTGATGATCTCGAAGAAGGCAGCATTTGGGTTTACGTCGGAGTTGAAGAGCCACAGAGGCTTGAATTGGATGCACATTTTCTGAACCATCCATTGTTCGAAGACCTCCTTAATTTTTCGGTGGAGGAGTTTGGGCATTCTTATGATGGAGCTCTGAGGATCGCGTGTGATATCGATCTTTTCTCGCATCTGCTAGGGTTGCTGAGGAATGGCAATCCATCAGTGCACTACATGGAGCTTCAGCAACTCAAAGATAGATTTTACGGACGTAGGGCTCAAGAATGTCACGGGGGTCGACAATTGGTCAGCTCTTGTTAGCTCTAGTCTTTAGGATATAGTGTTTATAAGTAGCCAGGAGCTTATAGAAAATATGGGGGGCTTAATTAGAATTGATTCCAGTTCTTTTTGCATCGATATATAAGTAAGTAGATGGATATACGGGTAATAAGTTGCCAATTATATAAAGTTATGCAATTAAATGAGAATGCGATTGTTAATTAGTTAGCTCAGTGTCCTTTTATTTATCCATTTTCTCCATTGAATTACTAGGGCATTTCAAATGTTCAGTCTTTGCAAAGATCTTTTTCTTTTGAATTGAAGAAAATTTCTTATGCATCCGGTGGTATGTTTCATGGATCTATACATTACAAGGTGCTAAGCTAATGGGTTGAGATGTTCGAAATCATTTACTCTTTGAAGTAAAGGTGTCCTTTGTTTCATCTGCGGGGCTTCTGTTTTGTTTTCCAGAAAATAGCTTGAGGAACTGAAGTGCAGAACAACGAAGATACATGCGCCAATACGTATCAAGGGTGTCGTGTACTTTCATATCATTACAGGACATAAAAAAGGGAAGGAAAAAAAAATCCTTTTGATATTCAGAAGTTTCGAAGGAAAAACCAAGGACAAATATATGTTATAAAATATATTTTTATTTTACCCCTACATGGCCTAGTGGTTGGAGCTTGAGGCATTAGTTTAAAAAGCAAAGGGTCGATCGGTGTCTACAGCATGTCTATCCTTAATTTCTAATTATTAGGCATTGCAACGCTTATCGGTTCCTGCACGGAAAAAAAAAAGAAATCTTACACACTAAATATGTTCCATGTGGATCATTATCGTTTTGCATCTTTACTTGTAAAGAATGAAGATGCATGTCTCGTATGTGTCGAACATGAGTTACAATTATCTCCTTATCACATGTCATAAAATATGTTAAAATGCAGTTAAGTGCTTCTTTTGTGAAGGAATGAAATCAAGTACTCACATATAAATTAATCATCTCTCTTTCATTCATCAGTGTGGATTTTCTAACCCTAACATTTCTCTTAAGTCCTAAAATGTTCCATGTATACCTTATTCCTCTCATAGAGCAGAAATGTGTCATATATGCACCGAATCAGTTAAATATCTCATACCATAAATTGTCATATGTAAAATTTATACAATTATCTTTATCAAGAAATAAAGTCAAGGTTAAATTTCACAAAATCCCCCTTAACCTTGTACTTTTTTGGCATAACCCTCTTTGACTATTTAATTCCACAAAAATCCTTTGAAAATTGAGGGGTTTTGCACATTATCCTCAGAACTTCTTTTATCTCATTTAACTCCTTGAACAATTTTTACTTTAATGACCCAAAAATAACACTAACGTGTCACATGCCACAAACGCGGACAAAAAAGTTAAAAATATCCCACAGTCATAAAAAATTACTCATTTATCCATTTGTTATATCTATTAGTTTTGTTATGGCTCCGAGATACTTTTGCATTTTTTGTCATGTGCTTGAGGCATGACACATGAGCTTTACGATGTTATGTTGGGAGTTAAAGTGAAAAATCTTCAAGGTGTTTAGTGAAATAAAAGAAGTTTAGGGGATCTTGTGCAAAAATGCTTCAAAATTCAGAGGATAAAGTGTAAAAAGCCTCAAAGTTCAACGGGTTTTGTGAAATTATAGCAGTTAAGGGGGTTTCCTAAAAAACGATCGAAGTTAAGCGGTGGTTTGTGAAATTTTCCTAAAATCCACTTCTACGCTTTAATCATCTCTCTTTTGTTTCATCCAGAGAGTAAAAGTTCAGATCGAACACCCTCCTTACACATTAAGCGAGAGCACACCGTCTAGAGTTAATGAGCACATGAGTACGCGAAGAGTGTGATCCCAATGAATGAGACAGCTAAGCAAGGACCGAGTCTAATAAACACTACCATAGGAAGAATCTCTCTCCTAAAAAGTACATTAAGGGGCGGTCTGTTGGTGTTGGTGCATTTTAGCGGGAAACTTTCTCTTTTCTAACATGCACCTCTGCCTAGATTCAAATGAGGAGGAAGAAGAAGAGCAGTGACAAGAGAGTCCCAAGCAGTGAGGTGAGAGATTCCCAAGCAGTGAGGTGAGAGATTCTATGTTCGTCTTTCCCTCTTCGTCCAATTCTGGAGGTGAATACGATGGAACAGTAGACTCCTTGACCTCTGAAATCATGGAGAGCACAGGTCCAAAGGGAGCGAAAAGGAAGCTGCAGATGAGCGAAACCTTAGCAAGTTTAGATCCCTTATCAGATCCACCTCAGCCGGAGGAGAAATCTGATCTTAGGATCATACGTCAGTTAAGTAAATCTCCTCAATCAAACTTGTGGGCTGATGATGTTGATGATAACATTGAAACTGATTTAATTGAAAATATTCATCTAGATAAAGAAGATGCTGAGATCTGCACCCCTTTTATTGCTCAGACTAAGAATTTGGAAGATGAAACTGAAAATCCCTTTCTAGAAGAAGATTTTAATGAAAAAAACAATTAGTGTAGCTCATGAGGAGGATATAAGTCTAGAAAACAAAGAGCATGAATCAAGAAAATCATTTGTTAGCCTTTTTGCTGATAACAGAAAATCTAGAAAGGGTTTATCCTTAATTTTGTTCCATGTGCCAAATGTAATATTGTTTCTTTCACTGAGAAAGAATGGAAATAATATGAAGATCTCTGGGAATTCACTTTGATAGGTCATGTTAACGTTAAATTCAGATCTATGGAATCTTATGTTGCAAAACCATGGGGGCAAAATCTCAATGCCAAAAGTTTTCTTGATTAAACAAGGGTTTTTTTTTTGTTTGATTTCCAATCTAAGAAGCAAATGATGGATGTTCTTGAGGCTGGACCCTGGTTCTTTGGTTCAAGGTCACTGGTGTATAAGTCGACTTAACATGGTGTATAAGTTGACTTGCAAGAGAGAAAAAAAGCAACTGGAGAACAAATCGTAAGTCGACTTACCATCAACTTACCACAAGTCAACTTACCATCGACTTACCACAAGTCGACTTGACAGGCTTCACAAGTTGATTTGACAGAGCCAAAACCAACAATTCCAGAACAAAACGTAAGTTAACTTACCATCGACTTACCATAAGTCAACTTATGCCTGTGCATGAGTCGACTTATGATACAGAATCTGCACAATCTGGACCAAATCTCTTATTTATCCACAAATCTCCACCTCGGCGAAGTTTTACCAAAACTAAGCCGACACCAACCAAACCAAATGCCTCACTTGTTGCGTCCAGTACGAAGTGAAACGATTCACGATAACGGACTCAATCCACAACAAGTCGAGACCCAAATGAGAATACGAACACTCTCCAAACATCGGTATCCACTCACCAAATCGGCTGCATCATAAAGACTGCCTACGTATCCTCTTGCCCAAGGAATTAAGCCTTCACGTAGTTCATCCAAATGGCCTCCAAAGACCCTCAAATAAATAAAAAAGTCCGCAACTCTTCACCAATATCACCAACGGATCTGTAACTGATAACACTTCCAATGACCCCAAACTGAAACGTATCAAACACCTCCATCTGAGGTGAACCAATAGCCACATCCAAATCATGTCCATCAGTTGCAACCGAATCCAAAACCAATCAATCATCTGTATCCAAATCCAAATGATCCCCAACCTGTGTCACCTCAGCTAGAATCCCAAACGATACAATATGATCTGGAGTATGTGGAGTAATCTTCACCCAATGTAAAGTAGCATCACCCTCCACCTGCTACGATATCCAAATAACCTGATCAACACTCTTCACCTGCCAAGAGTCAAAAGTGACATACCTACTCAGAACAAAATCAGAAGCTCCCAACCGATAATCAAACGAGTCTCTGAATCCCAAATACGTAATCGGATCAAATCTCATATCCACGATGTGACCAAATACTGGGTAACCAAACATCCTATACCAACCAAAATCTGAAGCAGCTCCACCAGATCCAATAACTCCAAATGTAGCAGTCAGCAACCTATGGCTAAGATGACCCAAATATGTCGAAGCTCAAAAAATAAAATCAATGCTCGACAACCAACACCCCTTAGCTCGTTCTCCTTGTTGTAGTTAACCTTCTTGTAGTTTATCTTCAAAGCTTCAAGGGAACAAGAAAAGAATTGGAGGCTTCTTAAGACACAAGGCAGAATATCCACCCTGGGATTCTTGAATCCTACAACTTCCTCTTACTTTAGATTGCTAAAGGATAGTAAAAGGTAGAGCTCTCTTCTTCTCTTATGGAAAACAACTTTGAATTAGCCATTTTTTCATTAACCATCAAAGAAGGGATAGAGCTCATATTTATAGAGGGAGAGATGTCAACATATCAATGACTCATCCTATGAGTCATGCATGAGTCATCAAAAATAATGATTTATCTTATGAGTCATGAGAAATGTTTAACATATCAATGACTCATTCTATGAGTTATACCATGAGTCATCAAATTTCCAGACTTATGTGCTTAAAACTATGTTCTCAAACCATACCACCTAATGACTCATCCTATGACTCATTAATCATGGTATAATTAAAATGTGTATTTTTATAAATAAAAATACCATATTATTATTACTAACACGGCATTTTATAAATACGGTATTTGGTATTTTTCCAATCTTTAACTAAGAAGTCATCAGATGACGAAAAAGTCAACCAGTTGACTAAATGTCAACTGTTGACCAAAAGTCAACTGGTAACCAAAAGTCAACTAGTTGACTAATAAAGTCAACTTATGAAAAAAATATGGAATTCATTTCTTAAGCACATAGCATCTTGATTTTACCGATACATATAACCATTTATGCGTTTCTGGTAAAAATTATATATGCGTATCAATAATACGCATTATTCTATAATTCGTATTTCATAGGATTCACGTACGCGCGTGGTGTGACTCTAGGGCCCAACTTAGGACTCGACAGTGGATCATATCCACAAGTATAACAAAAGTGCAAGCTACACAGGAAGACTACCCAGGCATATACTTTGATAAAGATCTGCAATATGGTTACCCATTATTATCAGGACCACTTAGTGATAAATACCATACAGTCCGGTCTCTTTGTCAAACCATGTAAAACTATCAAGCCAAGAATATGGTAAACTTTCAAACCCTAATAGCTTGATTAGTGTTTGTTGATATTAAACTTATAACCTATAAGATTAAACTGACACTCAGTTTATTTTATTCACATCGGCAAAGGTTTTTCAGGCTATAGTTATATCAAACAATCATATGACATCAATCCCTATACTGTTAGAGACGAATCTCATCTTGACATCTCAATATCTACACGTGTCTCGGGATGTACCCAACAAGAACCCGTATACACAACTCAATAAGATATGTTGTTAGGTAAAAGTCTAAGTACAACTATACTAACATATAAGATATTGCACCATGCCTCAGGTCAAGAGAATACTTTGTACTATATCTCTAGAGAACTTCTATTTGATAGTTAAGTATATTACTAACCAGATATTCTCAGTGAGTTGTTCAGTGAACTTATTCACTAATGAGCACCTGTATACATGTATCTTGATGTCTTAGCATCAATGATCTAAGAGATGGATCATCGCCCTTCAAAAGGACAAATAGAGTATACACTAGTCTTGCCAAAATGATGATGTCCTATCTCAATACTTCATCGACTAGGAATATTTTAGAATATACATTAGCGACTAATCAAATCTCTTCTTTATTACGATCACTATTAAAATTCTGATAGTCTAGTATCATTCTAAGGACTTTATCTGCATTTTTAAAAATATCAGATAAATACTGACCAAAATAGCATACTATCATTTTGAACAAGGATGTTATATTAGTATAGATCCTGTTATAATATACAATTATTACTTGTAGGGTACCTATATCTAACAAACTCTCACTTGCACTAAGATCAATCATTGTAGTATCTTATACCCAATAGCTCAATAAGTTTTTTAAATTATGTGCGAACAATTGCCTTTATGAATGGCTCTGCTATGTTATCATTTATGTCTACTCTTTCATTCTTGATCTCTTGGCGATCAACTACTCCCTGATCAAGTGATACTTCCTGAAAATATGTCTGGACTTTTGGTGAGACCGGAGTTCCTTCGTTAGAGCTACCACAGCATTACTATCATAGTATAAAGATACTGGATCTTTAATGGTGTGAACAACTTCTAGCTCTGAAGGGAACTTTCTCATCTAGACATCTTCTTTGGCTGCATCATTTTCCGCAATGTATTCGGCTTCCATTGTCGAGTTTGGTATTGTGCCCTGCTTGGAACTTTTCCAACTGACAGCCCCTTTGTTGAGGGTAAAAATATATCTTGAAACAGATTTACTATCATCGATATCATTCTAAAAGCTTGAGTCGGAAAAAGGCTCTATATGGAGGTCACTTTTACCTATATCAAAAATAAATCCTTAGTCCTTTTTAGGTACTTAAGTATATTCTTGACGGCTTTCCAGTGCTCTTCTCCATAATTTGATTGGTATCTACTTACCAAACTGAGTGTATAAGCGATGCATAACATGGCATACGTGATCGATCCTACTGCCGAGACATAAGGAATAAGACTCATGTGTTTCCTCTCTTTATTAGTCTGGGGAGACATCTTTTTAGAGAGGGATATTCCAGAGATGCTAGTATGAAAACTTTCTTCGAAGTTTCCATGCTAAATCATTTTAGCACTTTGCCGATGTATCTAGATTGAGATAATCCTAACATCCTTTTAGATCTATCTCTATAGATCTGAATACCTAGTACACAAGATGCTTCACCCAAATCTTTCATGGAAAATCTTTCTGATAGCCATATTTTAACCGTTCGTAATGATGGTGTGTCATTACCGATTAAGAGTATATCGTCTACATACAAAATAAGAAATGATACAATACTCCCAATTATCCTTTTATATACACATGGTTCATCTAGATGTTTGATGAAACCAAACTCTTTGATAGCATCATCAAAACAAATGTTTCATCTCCGTGATGCTTGCTTCAGTCCATAAATGGCTTTAAGTAACCTACATGTTTTTTCACTGCTCCCACTGACTACAAATCCCTTTGGTTGAGTCATATATATGCACTCTTCTAAATCACCATTTAGAAATGCTATTTTGACGTCCATTTGCTAGATCTCCTAGTCATAGTAAGCATCTATAATAAGTAGGATCTGAATAAACTTTAGCATAGCCACTGGAGAAAGGTTTTATCGTAGTGATCTTTGATGAAAATCTTTAATTAACAGTCTAGCTTTAAAAGTCTCTACTTTTCCATCTACACCTAACTTTTTCTTAAATAACTATTTGCTGCCTATGGGTATCACTCCTTTAGGAGCATTGTCTAAGATCCAAACTTTGTTAGTGTACATGGAGTCTATTTCGGATTTTATTGCATCGTGCTAGGAAACAGAGTCCTTACTCTGAGAGGCTTGCAAATAACTCAAAGGTTCGTCATCATCTATGACGTGATCTGACATGCAACCTTAAACGAGAAAATCATATTGTCTCTTAGGTGCATGAGATCGTCTTGGATATCTTCGGAGTGGTTGAAGTTCTTTTGGTACAACTGAATTTTCTAGTTCTACTAAGTTATTAGTATTAATTTGTGTCTCTAAAATTTTTTCCAATTCTACCATACTCTCACTAATTTCTTTTTCAAGAAATTCCTTCTCCAAGAAGGTGGCATGTCGGGAAACAATTATGTTTTGTTCATCGATGTGGTAGAATGATATTCTTAGGAATTCCTTGGATATTCTACGAATTTACACAATACTGAGCATGCCTCTAATTTTTTTGGATCTTGCTTCTTTACATAAGTAGGACTGTAGGCATCGAAAATTGCCTATAGGTCTCCACGAACAGCTCAGTGTTAAGAAAATGATGATGAACGTCACCGTCTGGTTCACAGAAGCTTGATTGATGTCGGTGAACGCTTGAAGTTAACCGATGAACAACGTGAAACAACGGAACTTCGGAATGATGAAGATATGAACTAATCGGGGACCTCGTATCGTTCACAAACGGCGAAATACCCTTAATGTCTCATTTGTTCAATTGATGATATAATCATTGGAGGTTATAGAACTCTTCGTCAGCTTTGCAACGCACTTGGAATCACTCAAATCTGAGTTCGGATGAAGAATTTACGGTGGAAACAATCAAACATGCATAACGGAGCGTCTCAGGCTGAACTGGGGCACCCGAGGTGTCTCGGCACGGGCGAGACACCCGAGGTGTCTCGGCACGGGCGAGACATCCTAGGGTGTCTCGGCCTAGTTTGAGACACCCTAGGGTGTCTCGGCCCAGTTTGAGACACCCTGGGGTGTCTCCATCGCAGAAATGGCCAGTTAGGTGGTTTTAACCACCCGAAACCCCCTGGAGACTATAAATACAGCCCCGGGGCCTTATTTTTTTCAGATCGGGAATTTTGGAGATTAGGAGAAGCCCTGTCGGATTAAAAACTGAAGGTGCACGAATTTCAGAGAGGAGGAGGAGGAGAGATCAGATCGAGTTCTTCAACGTAAGAGAGAGAGAGAGATTCGTCAGATCTACAGTTTCCCGGATCCGTTCCTTAAGATTATCTCGTTGCGGTAATCTTAAGAAGAGTGATTATCTCGCTTCGCCGAGAAAAGAGCTATGGTTTCTCGATCCCTTCGCGGATAGACGAAGCTCTGTCTAATTTTTCAGCAATCAGATCTGATCGACGGTGGTCCACGGATAAACCCCGGCACAGGCAAAGACACCCACGCAAGCAGAAGATCGATAAACGATCTACCTGCATTTGTTTAACAAAGTTGTAAACTTGTTTTATTTTCATTGTGTAAGGAGATCTTATAAAAAGATTAACTTTTTATTTTATTCTAGTTTATTGTAACGACTAAAGTTGTAATAGATTCGATAGCAATAAAGACAGCAACTTTTACCGCAAACAAACTGGCGATCATAGTGGGAGCCAACAGCCTCGCTGCCGAGGTTGTCGTGCCGCAGCCAACGATCAAGATCCCCGTGGCTGAAGAGGTCGAATACGAGTTTGACCAGCAGAAGTTCGAGGAGTATGTCTCCTCCTCCTCCTCCAGATCTGCCTCTCCTTGCAGGTGTAGGAAGACCTCCTCCCAGAAGATCCGTCGGTCTCCAGATCTGAAGACCCAAGAAATCGATCTCCCCGTAGCCGATGCTACAGTCGTACCTTGCAACGGTCTGCCGGCACCCAATGAGACCAGATCTGCTTGCAGGTGTAGGAAGACCTCCTCCCAGAAGATCCGTCGGTCTCCAGATCTGAAGACCCAAGAAATCGATCTCCCCGTAGCCGATGCTACAGTCGTACCTTGCAACGGTCTGCCGGCATCCAATGAGACCAGATCTGCAGATCTGAACTCCTTCGCGAATAAGGAGTCAACTGCTGAAGGCGCACTAACTCTATCAAAGAGAGCACGTCAAAGGCAACGCCAACGCCTCACGCGCCAATTCGCCAAGGCCTTGGATCAGATGGATGGACTCCATTACCAAGCAGATCTGAAGCTCAGAAAGCGCCAAGTGGCTAATTTGTCGCCACGACCGCCCCCACCAACCCGCCAAGTATGGAAGCCGAAGTCTGAAGCGACGATCAGGCTAAGGAACAATCATTGCGGCCTTCGAAGCAATTTCAACCTCCGGCGAACCAACCTAAGTCGCCGATAATTCCCATAGCTACTCCGGGAGATCCCGCGGGACCTTCCCGAACAAGGAAGTCGGTTTTGGAGCGCCTCGGTCCATTTCCCGATGAGCGATGCAAAGCTCCGTTTCAAGAACGTTTGGGCCCGATGAAGAAGCCCTGAACGACTCAACATGCTGGGGGTCGCCGCCACCTTCAATCGCCGATAATTCCCATAGCTACTCCGGGAGATCCCGCGGGACCTTCCCGAACAAGGAAGTCGGTTTTGGAGCGCCTCGGTCCATTTCCCGATGAGCGATGCAAAGCTCCGTTTCAAGAACGTTTGGGCCCGATGAAGAAGCCCCGAACGACTCAACATGCTAGGGGTCGCCGCCACCTTCAACATGACAAGGAGTTAGTCCAGGAGCCCGCTAAGAACTCACGCCCAAAAAGGCATGTTTCGAGGCGCGTGACTCTTGAAGGCCCAAAGAAGGCAGTTCGCCCTCAGAAGGAAACATTGTCGTCTGATGATGACAACGTTATACCTGAGAAGTCGTGCCAACACACGATAGGTTATTCCGACCTTCAA